>NC_137074.1:10003319-10603319 GCF_951640355.1 Cnephaeus nilssonii
CTGAACCATCTGACCTTGCAGGGCCCTGTACATAAGTGCTCCCTGCCTTGAGGTGCAAAAGTATAATTCACGAGGCCCCATCTTGATGGGAATGGGCCCAAGAGAAGGTGAAGAAAGTACCTTCCCAGGGTCTTCCTTCCTACTTTTGTCCTGGGGGGTGGGGGGATCACCTGTTTCTCTCAAAAGGGACTTCTCTGCCCACGTGTTTCCTGCATCCTCTGCTTCTCACCAAGCTCATTTACGTAAGAAATGCACAAAATGATAAAAGCCAAGTCACGTGTAAGCTCTATAGCATCCTATAAATGGATGATGTTCCCTTTTGGCAACAAAATCTCCATTTATGCTTGCTGTCAGGTTTTTTTTTTAATGATCTCTTAGAGATTCAGAATTGTGACCTAGCAACTGTTTGTATAAGAAAACTTGCTGCCAAGCTTCTTTTATGCTTTGTCAGTCAAATTGACATTTGAAGTTTTCAGGCATGACCTAAGCTACTCTCAGGGTAAGGAGAACTTTGGGATGAAGCATTTTCAAGAAAAGTTTAGTCACCAGAGTGCGCAGCCAAGTTTCGAATGTGAAGGAAAGCAAAACGGGCCATCTGCATTCCCTGAGGGTAGCACACTTCAGTGTTACTGAGCAAAAAATTACGCCTGGGCTTAGTGTTAAAGTGCAAATAGGCATAATTTTAAATAAATAAAAATGGCCACACTTTCTTAACTGACATATATGTCTGTTCTCTCCCATTTTATTTGTTTAGTGTATGTTTACTTAGCTCTCTTAAATATTTATAATTTTAAAGTTATAAATGAAATAAAATATACAAATTTAATAAAAGCCTATTATCTATAATAATAAAAGCATAATATGCTAATTAGATTGGATGTCCTTACGGATGAAGCTGCGGCGGCGGGGGCTGAGTCAGAGGTAGCAGAGGCCCCTGGCCGCTACGGCGGCTGAGGGGCTGAGCCCCTTGCACAAATTTCATGCATCGAGCCTCTAGTTAAAAAATAAGATTAAAAAATATGTAGTTTCACTGTCTCATGCAAAACATTTACATTGACGTATGCTTGTGTTTCTTTTCCTAAGATAATTTAAACATTTTAAAATCATGGTTATCTTTATTGTTAAGGTATAATTTTCAAAAAGATAAAATCATGACTCATGAAAATATAAACTTGTATCAAAGATGATATTAAATGCTTATTAATGAGAGATCCAGGAATGTGTTTACACATGTTCAAATGAGAATTTGAAGGATATATAAATATTATATATTATAAATACTTGTATACACACATATATACATATATACACATGCACATACACACACAAAGTCAGGGATGCTGAAATGAACTTACCAATTTATTGCATAAAACTGATCAATATCCTATATGGTGATAAAATATCATGTAATGATGTATGTTTAAGGTCATCTACAGGTTGGGAATACATATATATATATATATATATATATTTTAAAATATATTTTTATTGATTTCAGAGAGGAAGGGTGAGGGAGAAAGAGAGATAGAAACATCAATGATGAGAGAATCATTGATCGGCTGCCTCCTGCATGCCCCCCACTGGGGATCGAGCCTGCAACCCAGGCATGTGCCCTTGACTGGAATCGAACCTGGGACCTTTCAGTCCACAGGCAGATGCTCTATCCATTGAGCCAAACCAGCCAGGGCTGGAATGAATATTTTACTACCAAAATTCATTTGTATTGATACAGATGAGAATCATTTGTGTTACCTTATTTTTCTATAACTTGACTTCTACCCCTATAGAGTCAAAGTTACATAATTGAATAGAAACAGATAAATCCTGGAGCCCATAAATCCACGGAAAGGGCACCTCATAATCTCTTTTCCCATTTCTAACTGTTGGACAATTTTCTTGACTTTACATTTAATTATATTTCTGAATTTAGTGAGAGGTAAATCTAATCTTTTTTTAGATGCCATTATAGAAGGAGGCATGAACTGTTCTACATTCTTACAAGTTCATTAATTATGATGAGGGCCTAAAATCAAGGCCCGATATTGCGTTCTTCCTTGACATCTGGTGAAACTGGAAGGGCAATTGCATGTTCTCCTCCTCACTCTGCTTCCATGGGCTATTGAACCCCAGTCAAACAACCCTTACGTTCAAGGGGATCATGCACAGTTCCTGCTTATCCCTGAGTAGAAGTGACAGCCCACAATTCAAACAAGCCCAAAACACTTGTGATAACCAGGGGCACCTCATCCTTTTGATGCTACACAGCCTGCCTCTCACAACCCCTGTTTGTTCACTCTGGTCCTAAGTGCAACCCTTGTGAGGCTCTGTGCAGTGTCCTGGGCTCCCAGTCTGTGAGTATATGTGACTAATGCTACTGTCAATCTCATCCGTCCTGTTTCAGGTGTCATGTGTTCAGCCATCCCCATAATTGGAGGGTGGGAATCCCTTCTTCACTAATGGGGTAAGTAGGAGGCGATGAAATCATTACTGTAGAAAGTTGAATAAGAGCAGAACAGGAAAAAAGAAAAGAAAACATCCAAGGTCAAACAGACTAAGGAACAGCAGAAAAGGGTGAGTAAGACTTATGGGCTAGAAGAATGTTCTGTATGGAATAAAAATTTATGTGGAAATATTAGAACCAAAGGACCAAGAGACTTACAAATTTTCCAAAACGGCTGGAGTATGAAGAGTACAAGATCATGATTATTTAGAGATAAGCTGTACAGATATGACGTAGCAGTGAAAGCCAAGTTTAGACTTTATCTTAAAAGCAATGGGCGCCCAACTGTGTGGCTCAGTGGTTGAGCGTCGATCCATGAGCTAAGAGGGCACCGGTTCAATTCCCAGTCAGGGTACATGCTCGGGTTGCAGGCTCTATCCCCGGTAGGAGGCAGCCAATTTCTGTTTCCCATTGATGTTTATATCTCTCTACCCCATTCCCTTCCTCTCTCTAAAATCAATGAAAACATATTAAAAAAAAAGCAATGGGAACAGTTGAATGGGTATGATATGACCAGGTTTGTGTTTAAAATAACCATTATGGCTTTAGCAAAGAGTGAAGAATATTTAGACGAGAGAATGGGAGCCAGTTAGAAAGTTGCTAAAGTAATTTGGGTATAAATGTGTTGTGTTTTTCAAGAGTAGGGGTAGTAGAGGTAGAAAGAAATGGACTTCATTCAGGAAATATTGAGGAAGTAGGATTTAGAGGATTTGGTGATGAATTGGATATGGGTAAAGTTGCCAGATATAGCAAATAAAAATACAGGACATCCAATTAACATTTGACTTTCAGATAACAAACAAATATTTTTTTAGTAGTGTAAGTATGCTCCAAGCAATAGTAATATCACATACTAAAAAATTTACTGTTTAATTGAAATTCAAATGTAACTGGGTGACCTATATTTTACTTGGCAACCCTAAATGTGTGGTTGAGGAAAAAGGAAGAGTTAAGGATGACTCCCAGCCTTTGGAACTAAGAAGTTGTCAAAGGAGTGAAGCAAGGGTTTTCTATTACCCAGAAAGTGAGTGCTTATTACAAATCAAACATTCTAGGAAGAAAACCCACATCCAAAACACATCGTTCTGAAGGTGATTTTACATTGTTATTTTCTTCATAAAGCATGGAATGCTTTGAGTTTTGTTTTTCCTTGGGAAAAGGAGAAAAGGAAAAACTTTTAGAAATAGGGTAAAGAAAAAGATGGGAGGATAAAGCCCCAGCATAAGTAGCAGTACTTTGTGGAAAGTTCTGTTTAGAGGCCAATGAACAGCATCTAAAGTGAGAAGACCCCGACCTTGGATTGTTTGGATGTGAGTTGACTATAGTATGTTCCTCTCTGCTTGTCATTATGGTTATATGTTAGTGTTACTTTATATTAAGGAAAGTTGCTCTACTCAATGACGTGGCAGGATTTCTTAATATTCAAGGGCAAAGAAGTGAGATTTGGGGTATTAAATCTCAGTATCTGAAGACAATGGATTATAGAAATCCATTTGGGATGGATCAAAAACCAAAAAGTAAAAGCTAAACCTATAGAACTTCTAAAAGAAAACAGAGACTGTTTGCACAAGAAAGGAGAAAACCATAAAAGAGTAAAATAGTAAGTTAGGTTTTATAAATATTAAAATTCTATTGATCAAAAACATTGTTGAGAAAATGAAAGGACAAGTCATAGAGTAGGCACATATTCACAAGACCTGTAACTGACAAAGGACTTGTATTACAAATGTTCTTAAAACTCCTAAATCTCAATAATGGAAGACAAACCGATTTAAAATAGACAAAAAAAAAAAAAAAAAAAAAAAAAAAGAAAGAGATATTTTTATTATGTTCCACACTAGAGGCCTGGTGCATGAAAATTCATGCACTGGAGGGGGTGTCCCTCAGCCCAGCCTGCCCCTCTCACAGTCCAGGAGCCCTCAGGGGCAGGAGGCGACCCTGCGATCAGGAGAAGGCCTTACTGCGTGCCTACCGCCCTGGCGGGGCTGAGGGGACTGGGTGCCGCCATCTTGTGGCTGTGGGCACCGCCATCTTTGAAGGCATGGCAGTCAATTAGCATATTCCCTCCTTATTGGCTGTGGGCGCTGCCATCTTTGAGGGTGGGGCAGTCAATTAGCATATTCCCCCCTTATTGGCTGTGGACGCCAACATCTTTGTGATGGTGTGAGGGTCAATTAGCATATTCCCTCTTTATTAGATAGGATTTTTGTCAAGTGGAACAAAACCATGTGTGCAATATAAAGTCAAAATAACTGGTTAATGTAGCATGTTGAAAACATATTCCTGTCAAAAACTTGGGCCATGAGTCACTTTGAAAATAGGGACTATGTGTCACTCATCTATACATTTTTGTCATCTGCATGGTGCCCTGGCGTATAGTAAGTGTTCAATGAATATTGGTCCCTTTTTGTAACATAAGAATGAATCAGCCAATATAAATCCACTATTTTTTTGTATTGCTAGGGCCATGGCTGAGGACTATTGCACATGGACTCTTACTGCCTCCACCACAGTCTTGGGAGCTAAATGCCTGACCAGAACAAGCATTTCTGTTAGCTCTTGTCTTAGAAACTGCAAAGTACATCAGGCCGGGAGCTGGTGCTAGATTTTCCTTCTTTTATCCAATCAGAGTTTAATCATCTATAAGAAGGATACATAGTATTGTTAGGAGTAGTGAAAACAAAAGGAAGGTTAAGAGAAGCAGTAAAGCCCAGCCTGTGTAGCTCAGAGGTTGAGCATTGACCTATCAACCAAGAGGTCATGGTTCCATGCCTGGGTTGTGGGTTGATCCCCAGTAGGGGGCGTGCAGGAGGCAGCTGATCAATGATTCTCTCATCATTGATGTTTCTCTCTCTCCCTCTCCCTTCCTCTCTGAAATGAATAAAAAAGTATATATATATAATTTTTTAATATATATCAAAAAGAAGCAGTAAAATGTTAAGATTTGAAAAAAATATGTTTTATATATGTTAAATGCAGGCTTAATGAACAATATTAGCAGAGAGGTAAAAAGAAATATCTTGCTTAGACTTTTAAAAAAGTAAAATAAATTTTTATTGTTTACACTATTACTGATGTCCCCTGCTTATACTTTTTCTTGAAATTATCATAATAAAATTATCATTTATTATATTTATGCAATATCATAAACACTCATTTATTATGTTTATGTAACAACAATAAGTAACAGTTAGTTGCTTTTCATTTTATTTCATTTATTACAGATTAAGTCTATGAGTGAGGCAATCTTTTTTTTTTAAAATATATTTTATTGATTTTTCACACAGAGAGGAAGGGAGAGGGATAGAGAGATAGAAACATCGATGAGAGAGAGAGACATCGACCAGCTGCCTCCTGCACACCCCCACCAGGGGATGTGCCCGCAACCAATGTACATGCCCTTGACTGGAATCGAACCTGGGACCTTCTAGTCCGCAGACCGACGCTCTATCCACTGAGCCAAACCGGTTTGGGCAAGTGAGGCAATCTTTTAATTTCCACTTCACAGAGAAGTAAACTGAGGCTTCATTCATAAGTTATATGGGTAGTAAGTGAGAAGGTGGACTGTAAATTCACATTTGTCTGGCATCAACGCCATGCTCTTTTACAGCATACAATATATTGTGACCATTTCTCCTTAAGTTACAAAAATTGTTAAAAATCTTTCCTTTGGGACTCATCTCTATCATCCCAGTTCCTTCCCCATATTTTATTGCTTATTCAAAAATCAACTGAACAACACTGCTTCAGGAAGCTGACTCCAATTTTCCAGTCTCTTTAGCTTTTATCATTCTGTGTGTTTCATCTTGCCTACTTCTATGACCACTCAGAACCAAATTTTGTGCATATCACATAAACAGCTCTATGTTGTTGTTGTTGTTTTTTATTTTTTTTGAGAAATCAAACATTAATTATATTTGGGGTGCTTTTTAAAACTAATTTTTATTTCTTAAGAAAATTTAACAGCCTGACAAATAATATAGAGAAATTATATTAGGAACTATCAGCATGATCAAAATAATAACCACATGCAAGGCATTTCAGTTATTTGATAAAATAGTGATAAATCTATGTTGTTCCTTTTATAAATTTCTGGAGCATCAAATGATCTCCAATCTGTTAGTCTAGTTTCATAACTATTTCTCTTGTTTACAGCCTCTTGCTTGACTTTCTGCCGACACTCCTGGGCCTTTTGGTCACACTGACCCCAACTTATCTAAACATTTCCAAGTCTTCTGGCTCACCCAACAGGACTCTAGATGACCTGCAAAAAGGTTCCTGCCAAAGGCATGTTCTGCAGCAATTTAGGGTGGGTTTGCATTTTTATTTTTTTCTAGAGCAAGTTTCTGTCCATATGAGACAAAGTTTTACATTCTTCCAGACTGAAATTTCATTTCTATAGAACCTACCATTTTGATCTAACTCACTTTTTTTTACAACTTTATTTCATTGGTTATGACCTCTGGGATGATAGTAAATAAAAGTGGTGAAAATTGACATCTTTAATCTTGAAAAAGTGTTCAATAATTTACCATTAAGTACTATGTTAACTGTGGGTATTTTTGTAGATGCCAATAATAAGATTGAGTTAGTTCCCTTATCATTCTAAAATTTTTGCTGAGAAATTTTAAAAAGTGATTCATTGATGTTTTTAATTTTGTCAAGAATATTTTTGCATGTATTGAGATAGTCATATGATTTTTTTTACTCTATTCTGTTAATCAATTACATTGACAGATTTATAAATGTAAATTCAATCTTGAATACTTTGTCATGATGTATTATCCCTTTATGTATTGCTGGATTTGATTTGCTAATATTTTGATAAGAATATTTTCATTTATGTTCATGAAGAACATTGCTCTATAATTTCTTTTTTTTTTTGTAGTGTTCTCATTAGGTTTTGTATTTGGGTTATGTTAAACCTCATAAGATCAGTTGGAAAGTACCCCCTCATCCTGTTTATTCACAAAGAGTTTATGTTAGACTGATAGTAATTGTTTAATAGAATTTATCGGTGAAGCCATCTTGGCCAGAGCTTTCTTTGTGGCTTGGGAAGATTTTAAATTATGAATTCAATTTCTTTAGTGCTATTCAGATTTTCTCCTTCTTTTTGTATCAGTTTTAAAGAGTTTTTCCAAGGAATTTGTGTATTTTATCTCAGTTGTCAAATTTATTGAATTACTTTGAACAAATTATTTTCTTATTAACTTCTTGATGTATGAAGGATCTGTGCTGATATTCCTACATTCATTTCTAATATTGGTAATTGGTTACCCATGTCTCCTTCCTCTGTCCTCCTTCTTTTCCTTTCTCCCTCCCGTCTTCCTTTCCTTTCCTTTCCTTTCCTTTCCTTTCCTTTCCTTTCCTTTCCTTTCCTTTCCTTTCCTTTCCTTTCCTTTCCTTTCCTTTCCTTTCCTTTCCTTTCCTTTCCTTTCCTTTCCTTTCCTTTCCTTTCCTTTCCTTTCCTTCCCTTCCCTTCCCTTCCCTTCCCTTCCCTTCCCTTCCCTTCCCTTCCCTTCCCTTCCCTCCCCTCCCCTCCCCTCCCCTCCCCTCCCCTCCCCTCCCCTCCCCTCCCCTCCCCTCCCCTTCCCTTCCCTTCCCTTCCCTTCCCTTCCCTTCCCTTCCCTTCCCTTCCCTCCCCTCCCCTCCCCTCCCCTCCCCTCCCCTCCCCTCCCCTCCCCTCCCCTTCCCTTCCCTTCCCTTCCCTTCCCTTCCCTTCCCTTCCCTTCCCTTCCCTTCCCTTCCCTTCCCTTCCCTTCCCTTCCCTTCCCTTCCCTTCCCTTCCCTTCTCTTCCCTTTCCTCTCCTTTCATGTAGAACAGTGGTTTTTCCATCCTTTGCAATCAGTACTGCCCTTACGTTGATTTATACATTTCAAGAGTATTTTATAGAATCCATTGGTCATATTTTATGAATAAGGATATCAGTTTACTAAAAAAAAAAAAGCTTTGACTTGAGAAAACATGAGAGGCAAAGTCATAAAGAAGAGGAGGGAACCTTCAGAAATCAAAAGGATGACTGTTAGGCAAGTGGGAGCCAGAAGGAGAGAGATGGTCTCCACAATATAGACTAAAACATTCCCAAATACTGAGCAATCTGCATTTTAATTGTCTCGAATAGCACATACTAATTTTTATAAATGACATATTTATGAATGCCTTTAGTACAAAACAAAACTTTCTAGACTATCATAATGACAGTACAAAACACACAAGGAATTAATAAAGTCCCAAGTCTACATGGGATACACAGACAAATAATCACATTAGGCGATGTAGGTGCTGTGACAGCCTGGAGAAAGAAGATAAGCTTCCCTTGGGGTCATTGACAAGGACTATAGAGACGAAACTACATCAGGATTGTAAAGCATAAGCACAAGTCACTGAGTAGGGAATTAGGGGTTCTGTGAAAATTATCCTTTACTGAACTTGCCCTACATGTTATCCTATAATATTGTGGTAAATGCTTCATGAATATTGTCTTACTTGAACCATATAACCACCGTATGGGTGGATATTTTATCCCCATTTTTCAGATCTTGAAATTGATGGTCAAAAATAACAAAGGCTCAAGTTTACACAGTTAGAGAGGCAGCTGTGACCTCCAAATCCAGGACTGTATGACTTGATGTTTTTTCCATTTCAAAAACACTACGCTGAAGACGTTCCAGGACAAGATTCCAGAATGGCAAAGTTATGGCATTTTGGGACAGAATGACAAGTTGGAGAAAGATAAAGTAGGTCAGTGTCACTGAAGTGTCTAGTTTTGGGAAACTATTCCATTCTCTTTAAGGCTTATCCTTTAATCTCAATGTTTATATTCACGCACATCTTCTTACAAAAGCATCATCCTTCTCATACCTGTTTATACATCATCACATCAAACTACAATTCCATGTTTCTAGGGTTATTCTCTCACTTTACTTTCACTCTCAGTATCCTCTGCACCCTTGTGAAAGAATGATCACAAACATAGGGGTCTCCTTTCCAAATATTCAAATAAAAAGTGTACGCATTCTGTTTCCCTGAGCCCCAGACTTCATCTTATTATCTTGAATTTAGGAATTAACCTTAAATGAACCAATTGCAACTGACCTGTAGCTATTTATGTCTTTTAGGAGCCAACTTTTAAAATTTGATTTACACTTTTGATGAAAAACATTTTGGCCAAAATAAATTAAAGGCCAAACTCTTTAGTTCAAAATTCACTAGCCTATTAGTTTTCAGCGGTGTTCCATTTCATATGAAGATGGTTGGCCCAGCTCTGATCTTGATCTATGCTGGTCATCAGAAGTCCCATGACACTGTTTCTGAAAGAGAATTGTCAAGCCCAGAGTTTTGTCAAATTTCAGGGTAGGTTGCTGGGTTCTCTGCCTCTTAAATCTTTTCAGTGGCTTTGGATAATATTTTTGGCTATTTTATCTGTCCTCATTTTGAATTGTTGGGAAGCCCTCTTCAATAGCCAGCTGCACACACATGATGCTATGCTCCAAGTCAGCAGGTCAATAGGTTTGAGAGATTCGTATGGTAGTAACTGGGGAGTCTCTGGGCATCGTTTTTTTAAAAATATATTTTATTGATTCTTTACAGAGAGGAAGGGAGAGGGAGAGAGAGTTAGAAACATCGATGAGAGAGAAACATTGACCAACCGCTTCCTGCACACCTCCCACCGGGGATGTGCCCACAGCCAAGGTACATGCCCCTGACCGGAATCGAACCCGGGACCTTTCAGTCCACAGGCTGACGCTCTATCCACTGAGCCAAACTGGTTAGGGCTCTGGGCATCTTTACATTCCAGTAATCTATTTCTATGTTATAACTCACCTCAAACTTAGTAGCTTAAAACAAGAACAACATTTATTTTACTTAACTTTGTGCACTTGTGGAGACAATTGTTTTCTATTCACTTGGTAGTGGATTAGAATAATCTGATGGTTTGCTCATTTGCATGTATGGCAGATAATGCTGGGGCTATGGCCAGAACAGCTATATATAACATTTCCATTTGGCCACTTGCCTTTCTCATAGGTTGTTGGTTGGCTTTTAAGACAGAGTAGCTCAAGAGAGAGTCAGTTTGAAGCTGAAACATCTTTTTCTAACTTAGCCTTGGAAATTATGTAAATGCCACTATTGCAATATTCTATTCATTAGTAATAAGTCACTATGTTTAGTCCATGTTCAAGGGAAAGCAAATTAGGTGCCACCTTTTGAAAGGAGGCATGTCAAAGAATGTATGGACATATTTTACAACACTGCATGTGCCTTATTGTCTCCACTTAAAATGAGGATATGAAGCATCAGAGAGTGATAGAGCTGTGATTATATCCCAGGATGTCTGACCTTGACTTTAATTTTTTCTCAATTTAAATGCATTGATGACTTTTCTAAGTGTTAAACCACGTGTCAAGCCATGGTCCATGGTCCAAATCCAATACATTGTCTGTTTTCTTAAGTTAAGTTTTATTGGGACTCAGCCATATTTTTTCATTTATGTGTTGTCTATTTCAGCTATTGCTCAGCAATGGGAGTAGTGGTGATAGAGACCTTATGGGTTGCAAATCCTAAATATTTACTATCTGGCCCTTACAGAATATGTCTGCCATCCCCTGTTTTAAATTATCCATCTATTATACAAATTGTTTCTCAGCTTGAGGAGATGCCCTACTGGCTTAATGCTAAAAATGAACAATGGTGTCTTAGGCTGGTAAATTCTAAAACTTCTGACCTTTTGCCCCAGGGATGAAAGTGTCTGGAGAGTTGAACTATGTATTCAAAGCTGTGGATAGTGACAGAGGGTCTATAAAAACTTCAATCAGTGTGTCTATCATGGTTTCTATAGAGATTTGACCTTATGCAATTTTAGGAATTGGTCCAACAGTGTATGGGAGGCTCTTTTTTTTTGTATATCTGATGCTGCAGCCTGAAGTCATCAGAGCAGACATTTAGGAAGGAAAGTACAGACCAGCTGGAGCCTGAAAGGCAGAGCCAGAACCTATGAAGAAACTCTGGATCCTGTGAGATGAGTGGACTCATGAAGATGGACTGGAACCTGCATCCCCTTGACATTCACTTGGCCCAGGGGTCAGAGATCTGATGCTGAAGAAGGAGCTATGGCAGGATCAGATGGTGCAGACTCAAATGCTGAATGCTGTCACTAAGATGGGTCAGCAAATAGAATGTGGGTGTGTCCAGCTCCAACCTGTGGAGAGTAAGGATAATTGGTTGCTATTTCACTTCTGTCTTACAAATCTCTTTCAAGACAGCTCTTTGTGGCCCACACTCACTAGAATAATGCAGGGAAGATAATCTGGGAAATGGAGGTCCAGCCTAGTTGACATAATGCATAGTCACATATCATGAAAATAAAATTTCACAGTGTGTTCCAGGGCTCACTGAAAGAATGCTCCACAATCTCAGAGTCCACACATCCTCACCAAACTGGACATCAGCGTCTACATTCCATGGTTGATAATAACACCACATAAACACTGTTGTGTAAGCCAGGAACCTGGTACTTTTTATAGATTACTAGAGGCCCGGTGCATGAAAATTCATGCACTGGAGGGGGGGGGGTCCCTCAGCCCGACCTGTCCCCTCTCACAGTCCAGGAACCCTCAGGGGCGGGAGGTGACCCGGCGATCAGGGGAAGGCAACGCCCCATCACACCTCTGCTGCTGCCACAGCTAGCAGCGCAAGCCTCAGTTGGCCCTGGTTACCTAAGCCTCGGGCAGCCTTGGGAGGCTGGGCAGCTGCCATTCGAGGCTTGCCTGCACCTTGGGCTGGCCCTGGGTGGCTGGGGGGCTTAGGGGACTGGGGGACTCTGGAGGCAGGCATGTGGTGCGGTTAGGCCCAGCCGTGCCACGTGCCTGCCGCCCTGGCAGGGCTGAGGGGACTGGGAGCCACCATCTTGTGGCTGTGGACACCGCCATCTTTGATGGCGTGGCAATCAATTAGCATATTCCCTCCTTATTGGCTGTGGGCGCAGCCATCTTTGTGAGGGCATGATGGTCAACTAGCATATTCCCTCGTTATTAGATAGGATTCCCTGTGCTCCCTCCAATGTTTCAAGAGTCCATTCCATAATCTAGATATATATCTCATCTTTTCCCTTTTTGCCACTGCCACTACCATAATTCAGCCATTACTACTCACCATGAGATCACTGCAATGACATGATAGGAGTCTTCTGGTTGCCAGTCTTAAACTTTTAATCATCTTCCTCACTGTTCTATGAGTAGGGTTTCTAAAATACATAAACATCATGAGACTCTTCCCCACCAAAGTTATTTAATGTCTCCCTGTATTATTGAGGATGAAGTCATGGCAAAGAAGGCTATTCATAATTTGAATACACTCTTCTCCCTCCATTCTCCACTTTAGATTATGCCTTTTACTTACTAGCTGTCAGAGCTTGAGGAAACGATATCCTTAAGCATTGGTTTTCTCATTTATAAAGTGGGGATACTGATGTGTGTTAGTCTCCTGCCTTCCATTGCCTACTATGGGACAGGTTCCCATTCCTTTCAGCAATCCCTCAGTGAAGAGATAACACACAGAGGTAAAGAAATTGGTACTGTGACCTTTTAATGGGAGGCTTACAGCATATTACCTCGCTGGAGGGAACACAAACTCTCTGAACAAAGGCAGCAATCCTTTTCTCTTAGCAGGTCTTGGAACAAAGGTCTTCGCTAGCAAATGAAGTCCGAGCTGAAAAAAAGCACAGACAACTGCCATTCCTTGTGCTAGCAATTTTCTCCATTTGTCGTATGTCCACGAAGAACAGAGAAGGGCCTTTATTCTTGCCCCTGTATGTCATATCTTATTTAGTTCAGGGATTTGGTTTAATTTATAGGTACTAATTTCCTGAACACAATTTTAAATCCGCCTTACTTATGTCTACAATACTTACCCAGTAGTGTGTGCATTGGGTTGCTGGGACTTCATCACAAAATACCATAAACCGGGTGGCTTCAACCACAGAACTTCATTGAATCGCAGTTCTGGAGGCTAGGACCTGAGATTAAGGAGTCAGCAGGCTGCTTCCTTCTGAGGGCTCTGAGGAAGACCATGTTGTGTGTCTCATTTCTAGCTTCCTGTGATGTGATGACAATCTCCGGTGTTCATTGGTTTGTACTCATCTCCCAACCTGTTTTCATGTGCATTTGGCATCCTCCCTGTATGCACGTCTGTGTCCAAATTTCCCCTTTTCACAGGACGTTCATAGTATTGGATCACTCTAGTATGAGTTTACCCCTAACTAATTAAATGTGCAATAACTCTTCAGTGGTCGGCAAACTCATTAGTCAACAGAGCCAAATATCAACGGTACAACGATTGAAATTTCTTTTGAGAGCCAAATTTTTTAAACTTAAACTTCTTCTAACTCCACTTCTTCAAAATAGACTCGCCCAGGCCATGGTATTTTGTGGAAGAGCCACACTCAAGGGGCCAAAGAGCCGCATGTGGCTCGCGAGCCGCGATTTGCCGACCACTGCTCTAACTGCAAATAAGGTTACATTCTGAGGCACTGGGAGCCAAGACTCTAACATATGGATTTCTGGAGGACACAATTCAACCCGAAACAGCGTGTTAAAAAGTAATTTATTTCTCCAATGACCTTTTATTCACAGCACTGGAGAAGCACATGTAAGGCAGTCAGACACAGTAGTAACCACAATATCAAGAAAACTTTCTGTTTAAAATTACGATGGTAAACAAAAATATTTATTTATAAGAATAATCAAAAGTGATATTTCTGTTGGAAATGATTTTCTGTGAAATTTTAATCACTTTCTCCACCACTAGTGTTTTCCATTTGAAACTAGTCAGCTGGACCACACTATAAATCTAAGTTTTGACTTTCTTTTACTTAACTTTTCTTCATTTCCCTTTTCAGTCCTTAGTCATCATTGTTGGTGACAAAGTCCTTAACAAGAAGAATTCAATTAACTTGACAAAATGGATTACGTATAAACCAATTTGTACTTAATTTGCTATGCTATTGTTTCCAACCAATCAGTTGAAACAAGCAGCTTTCATAACAGGGAATAGCAATTAACAAATCTGAGCATAAGTTGGTTTAATAAACATTGAGTCTTAGGCAACTCTATGCTCACAGTTCCTAACTTTTTTTTTACTCTAAAAACTCTCCTTCATTTTACATCAGCAATTAATTTATTACCAACCTTGGAAGTTCTAACTTAATAAAACTGGGTCTCCTGTGAAATCGAAAACTGGAATTTCCTTTTTTTTTTTTTTTTAATAACACAAAGGCCCTTTATTTTATTGTTTCAGTTTTCTCACTCTCTTCTTGCCTGCCCTTTTGCTCTGACCATGACTATCAATTTCTTGGCTCTGTTGTGTTGTCCAGATCTAACATGCTTCTTTTGGTTTAAGTTTTTTCTATTATTCGTGGAATTTACGGCAAATTTGTCATGACACCTAGACAATCTTTACCTGTGGACCAATGTAAGTGATACATTTTTCTTATTTCTTGTAGGCTTCTAAGTAGGGCTAGAGAAAAATCTAATATTAACAAAGCATTTTTAAAAAATATGTTTTTATTGAATTTAAAGAGAAAGGAAGGGGAAGGGAGAGAGAGAGAAACATCAACTGGAGGTGGGGTTGGGGGGTGGGGATTGAGCCCAAACTCAGACATGTGCCCTGGCTGGGAATCGAAAAAATGACATTATGGCACATGGGTTGACTCTCAACCAAGTGAGCCACACCAGTCAGGGCAACAAGACTCTTTTGGTTCAGTATAAAGAGTCACTAGAAATTAAACATAGCTTAAATTCTGGGTGTAATAGTCATTATTCTGCAGGTGCTTTACTGACATTATAAATGGGTGCTGTGATAATTTGTAACTCCTGTTCACAACATATTACATAATAAAATACTCATAGCCATAGCCTACAATGAAGAACTCTGGGGACTCATTTATGCATTTGCCCATGTTTGCAGCCACTCCAGAAATGAGTAAAATGTTGGGTTTGCTCAGAGTCACTGCCTTGGATCAACTCCCCACAGTAGTCGATGAGAGTCTACTCAAGCCTGAGACTTGGTTGTGCTTCTCATTTTAATAAGGGGATGGCAGTTTCTCTATGGGCCTGTGAAAGTTTAACAGTCTGCTAGCTATTGCCTATATGCCTACATGCTATATGACTTTCAGGCTGGCCAGAGAATATAATTAAAAATTCCCCGCTATGCAATTTTTATTAAAAAAAAGTTTGGGGTAATAATATTCATGAAGAACTGACTAAAGAATTTGGAATCCATGTGTTCCTGGAGATATTCTAAATTCCATCCCTAGATGATGCTGAATTAAGCCATAAAACGTTTTCTCATACAATTATTTTGTGTGTTGGAAATACGCCATTGGATTTATTTAGGGAAGCCAACTGGGCAAGTTGCTTAGTGCCACACCCACCCAGTGCCCTGCTCGTGAGGACCCCTGGGAGAAATGTCTCCCAGTTTTCTCCATTAGAAAAAATGTTTTCCCAAGGGAGCATCTGTTTCAGTCCCTGCTTCATTAGTTAGGAAACTGAGAGTATAATTATAGACCAGCTATGTAAATAGGATTTCACATTATGCAGTTTGGGGTATAACTTTAACCTTAGCCATTCTGATGGTTAATTTTATGTGTCAACTTGGCCACAGTGCCCAGATATATGGTCAAACATTATTCTGGGTGTTTCTGTGATAGTGTTTTTTTTTTTTTTTAATTTTTAATTTTTTATTTATTTTATTTTATTTTTTTATATTTTATTGATTTTTTACAGAGAGGAAGAGAGGGGGATAGAGAGTTAGAAACATTGATCAGCTGCCTCTTGCATACCCCCTACTGGGGATGTGCCCGCAACCAAGGTACATGCCCTTGACCGGAATCGAACCTGGGACCCTTTAGTCCGCAGGCCGACGCTCTATCCACTGAGCCAAACCGGTTTCGTCCTGATAGTGTTTTTTTTTTTTTTTTTTATAAGATTCATGTTTACATAGGTAAACTTTGAATAAAGCGGTTGCCCTCCATAATGTGGGTGGACTTCATTCAATCGGTTGAAGGCCTGAATAGATCGAAAGCCTGATCTCCCCTGAACAAGAGGGAGTTCTGCCAGCACACAGCCTTTGCACTTAAACTGTGACATTGCCTTTTCCTGGGTTCCCAGCTTGCCAGCCCACTCTGCAGAGTTTAGACTTGCCAGTGTCCATAACCTTGTGAGCCAATTTCTTAAAATAAATCTCTTTCTGCTTATATACACACCCTATTGGTCCTGTTTCTCTGAAGAACCCTAGCTAATATACCATTATTACCTCTATACTTATTTTCTCTTTGCCTCAATTTTCTCACCCTATTTCTTTTCTATGTGTATTTTTATTATTGATAGTATTACAGTTGTCTCTCATTTACTCCCCTTTATCCCCATCCTCCCAGCCCCTACCCACCTCCTCAGGTCTTCACCATCCTATTGCCCATGTCCATGAGTTATGCATACAAGTACATATGTTCTTTGGTTAATCTCTTCTCCTTCTCCCATCCCACATCAAGGTATGTCAGTCTGTTCCATGCCTCCATGCTCCGGGTCTTATTTTATCGGTCAATTCATTTTATTCATTAGATTCCACAAATAAATGAAATCATGTGATATTTGTCTTTCTCAGATTGGCTGATTTTACTTAGCATAATATTCTCCAGATCCATCCCTGCTGTCCCAAAGGGTAAGAGATCCCTCTTTCTTACAGCTGCATACTATTCCATTTATGACACTGCATATTTTTTAGGCTATTAAAATACTTTTTAAAATTAAACATGGAATAAATGTATAATTCAATAAGTAATACACAGAAAGAGTAACTCCTAAAATATTCAGAAAAAATAAACCTGTTTATAGTGCTTTTTAAAACAAGTCTATTCTGTTGGCCTTGAAGGAGCAAACTTCCATGTTGTGGAGAGTGGCACATGGCAGAGAGTGGCAATTGTCTCCTGGAGCTGAGGGTGCCCCCAAATGACAGCCAGCGAGACAGGAGGGATCTCAGTCCTTCACCTGTACAGAACTGAATTCTGCCAACGACCAGGGGGCGTGAAAGAAGACCATGAGCCTCAGAAGAGATCACAGTCACTGATGACTTGATTTCATTCTGGTGAGACCCTGGGCAGAGGGTCTCCTACCTGTGGCCAGACTCCTGAGCCATGAACACTGGAGATAATACATTAGATTGTTTCAACCTGCTGAGTTTCTGGTAATTTGTTACCTAGAAATAGAAAACAGAGACAGAGAAAATCAACCCAGATTTACCACCATCAAGATACATTATTATAAAACAAATTGATAATGCAAATAAAATCAGATTGCCATCAGTTTTACTTAGGTCAGTGTTTTATGCCAGAAGGCAGTGGAGTAACATAATTATGTAACCAACTAGAGAGGTATCAAAAACAAATTTAGTTGTGAGCTTAAAATATATACTTGCTAGTTGAATGCAAAATAAATAATGACTACAGTAGGGAAACAGATAAAATATAAAAAATGAAGGCAGAATGGGAAAACCATATAAAATATAGAATAAAGTATATTCATCTTATTGTTAATAATTGAAAGCAAAAGATAATAATACTTCAACTATATGATGAGGTAGCAGAAGAAGGAAGGAAAGAAGTTAGTTAATTTCAGTATTGCTTATAGTAGGAAATTCATGAGCAAAATATACCTAGATTACATACATTGTGTTTGCATGGCTCACAGTAGATAATCAATCTACTATGATATCTACTATCAAATACTAAATATGAAGCCTTATGAAATTATATAAAGGTATTGTATATAGGCTACTCTCAGGAAAATAAGAAAAACTTTTATATGTAACCTCCATATACTACTCTGGAGCAATTGCCTGGATATATTATGAAGTGGAAAAAGCAAGATGGAACCAAGTTTGTAGTATATGTTGCATTTACCTAATAAATTGGGAGCTACAAATGCATTTTGCATCTATCTGCTTTTATTAAAAAATTAAAGGATAAATCATAAAATTAAAAAAATTACATTAGAGATTGGAGAGACATAGAAGACATTAGACTTATTTGAATACATAATATTTTGCATAGATTTTGATTTCATGTAAGTGGTTTATCCTATCTAATAAAAGGGTAATGTACAAATTAACCATCACTCTGTCACAAAGATGGCGGTGCCTATAGTGCCCTGGCCCGTGGAGGGAGGGAGGGTGGGCGGGCCTGTGGCCAGAGGCCGGCTGGGGCACGGGATGCTGGCATTGTTGCAGGCCGGGCTGAGGGACCCCTCACCCCTGTTCATGAATTTCATGCACCGGGCTTCTAGTATAATTATAAAACAAAATTAAATAAAAAATTGATTCCTGAGTAATTAAAATTCTAAAACTTAAAACACAAAAACAAATGAACTTAAAAATGTACCCAGTTGATGCATAATTCTACAGAGGAGAACTTTTCCTGTTGCGTTATTTTTATTTTTAAACTATTTATTTATTTTTTGATTATTTTATTGTATTTTCCCATCACTATTTAAACCCCTATGCCCTCTTCCACCTCCATGTCCCTCCCCCAACCCCCCGGCAATCACCACACTGTTGTCCATGTCCATGAGTTCTTTCTTTCTCTCTCTCCCCTGCTCCCTTTTTAAAATTTTGCTCAATCCACTTGGGTTTTAAACATCCCAGTGGTTTCTACAACCCAGTTGTGTTTCTTTTTTTTCCCTTTAAAAATTATTTTTATTGATTTCAAAAAGGAAAAGTGGAGAACATTATGTTAAGTGAAATACGTCAGTCAATGAAAGGAAAATACCACATGATCTCACTCATTTATGGATAATAAAGAACATTATAAACTTGAACAAAAAGATAGATACAGAGACAGTAAAGCATCAAACAGACTGTCAAATTACAGGGGGAAGGTTAGGGAGTGGTGGGGGAGATAAGAGATCAATCAAAGGACTTGTATGCATGCATATAAGCATAACTAATGGATGCAAAACTCTGGGGGGTGAGGGCATATATGGGAGTGGGGTGGGGGGGCAATGGTAAGATATGTACACATATAATACCTTAATAAAAAAATAAAAATAAAAATAAAAATTATTTTTATTGATTTCAAAAAGGAAAAGAGATAGAGAGAGAGATAAAAACATCAATGATGAGAGAGAATCATCGATCAACTGCCTCCTGCACCCCCCCTCCCCCCACTGGGGATGGAGCCCACATCCTGGGCATGTGTCCTGATTGGGAATCAAACTGTGATCTCTTGGTTCATAGGTTGCTGCTCAACCACTGAGCCATGCCGGCTGGGACAGCTGAGTTTCTTTATCCCTCATGAGACATACATGAGATATAGCCTGAGGACCAAAAGAACTGAAAAATAAATGGTCTCAAACTTTTCTCTGTCCCCCACGTGTGGTAGCATCGGTAGTGTTCTTTGGTGCCTGCTGGGTGTGGCCTCAGACCTGAGCTGGCTTTGTACATTGCTTGACTTAAGAATAAAGATTCAAATGAATAAAAATTCTTTTAAAAAGTCTCTTAAAGAGAGTAAAAGAAAGAAGTAAACAGAATGGAAAAGAAATTATTTTTATTTATCTATCTATCATTTCTTTCTCCTTTATTTAACCCATTGCAGTCAACTTTCAATTTCTCTTGCTTGCTTTGAGAAAAACCTTGTGACCTTAGGAGGGGTCGTCTATTGGTCTGATTAGGAGTGGTCTGGAGAGAGAGGGGAAGGAGAGGATATAAAATACAGCAATAAGCTATTTAGAGATATTCTCAAAAAGTTCCCAGGGACTTTCCTTGAAAATTCCAATGAGCTTATTCTTCCTTTCTCCATCATATTTTATTTTCTCCCCACATTACCACATTGGGGGAAAGAGAAAAATAAAAGATGTCTCTTTTTTTTGGTATCAGCAAATCAATTTCTCATTTTCCTCTCTCCCCTTTGATTCCATCAGCCTTTGAAGATCTTGGAGACTCCACCTGCTTTGGAAATCAACTGATGACACCTTCTCATGTCAATCTTGCTGTGCTTTTATTCCTTTATAAGTTGTTTTGAAGATGCATGTTGCATTTAGGTATGAAAACCTTGCTCACCACATTGTCCTGGCATGGCATGTATCAAATGTGGTTGATTTATATACTTTGATAACTATAGTGAAGTTCCTGATCCAATGGAACAAAAATTTATAGAAGCTGTAATTTCATGTCCTGAGTACTTGTAAAATACAGACACTAGAGGCATAGTAAGAATCAGAATGTATTATTGCAGTGTGTCTAGTGCCTTTTTGAATGGCACATGCTGAACTTCATCTCTTTCATTTTTCTTTTTTTTCAAGCAGGGGCTTGCAGAAAATGACTCTACCAGAAACTGTTACTCCCTTGGATCAGGACCAAGGCCCAGTGATATAACTGAAGGGGATAAAACAAAGAAGGTGGCCCCTCCCCAAATATTTCCCCACTTAATAGTTGATTTATCTCATCAAATAGGATAAAGTTAAAAGTCTACCAGCTCTTTCTTCACCTCACAGCCTTTATTACTCATCCTGGACTCACCCCGTGTTCTCTCACGTGAACTATTTTAAGGTTGCTCCAAACACTCTTGCTTTTAGCTCTTTCCTGCTGAAGCCTTTCCACAAACCCTTAACTTAGATCAGTCCTATTTCCCCCTCCTTTGTCTGAATGTAGGATTCTCCGATGAGCACTTAAACACACTTCGTGATTAAGATACAAAGAGGTCTTAGGAGTTGGGAATGGGACAAGAGGATTTTATATGTGGAAATGATGTGAGTTGTTATGGTAAGATGCCTGCCAATTCTCCCCTGCCAATGGGTACATGCCACTCCACTTTCAAGAGGGGAGCCTGTTCCCCCTCCTACTGAATCTGGGCTGAACCTGTGACTTGCTTTGACTAATAGAATACAGAGATGAAACTGTATGATCCCAGAATTAGATTTTTAAGGTGCATTTTTAACTTCTTAGGATCTATCACCATGGAAAGAAGCTTGAGCTCAATCAGTCCTTAGATGTTTTAGTCATATTGGATGAGACACCAGATATGAGCCTAAAGTCATCTTATAAATAGCAGCCCCAATCAAGCACTCTATTCAGTACAGCTATAGGAGAGACAATTGGCTATAGCCAATACCAGCAAGATATGCTTTTAGATTTTTTAGTGAAGGAACTGTTGTTTGATTTTTGCTTACTGATCATTTACCAAAGGGGTTGGCAAAGTGTATCTATAGACCAAATCCAGCCTCCCCCTTCTCTTTGCAAATAAAGTTATTTTTTTTTGGAACATGGTCATGCCCATTTGTTTTACATATTGTTTGTGAGTTGTTTCCTGCTACAATGACAGAATTGAATGGTCTATCTGACCTTGTATATAAAAAGTTTGGTGACCTCTGTTTATAAACGAATTAATAAAATGTGTCATCAAAAGGATAAATCACATTATGAAAGGATAGTGATTAGTTAGGGTAGTTATAACTGCTGTAACAAATTACACCCTAATATTTTTGTAGATTAAATAAAATTAAAGTTTCTGTGTTGGCAAGGCACCCTCCTCCACACAGTCATTCAGGGAGCCAGGCAAATCTAAGTTATTCAACAGACATTTCCAAGTAAGCTTGGCTGTGAAACAGTCAGTGTGCCAGGAAGGAGAGTAGAAGATACCTTGGTGAGCAGACAGCAGGCTCTGTCACTAGCAGCATCATTATCATTGATATAATTTTATTAACTGATATTCCCTTTATCCAAATGCTTATTCAAGTTAGTTTATGAAGCAAATACTCATCACACTAATGATTTTTAGTAGAATTTTTCTATCTGATACCAAGGTGAGATAAAGAAGACTTCGGTAAGGATGATGACAGTGGTAAGGACTTGGAGAAAAAAACAAATAACTTGTTTATTACAATAAATGTAATAAAAAAGAAAAAAATTTAAATTATAGTTTACATTCAATATTATTTTGTACTAGAGGCTCAGTACACGAATTCGTGTTCCGGTGGGGTCCCTCGGCCTGGCCTGTGGGGATTGGGCCAAATCTATCCACCGGGCCTCCGACATCCCCCGAGGGGTCCTGGATTGTGAGAGGGCACAGGCCAGGCTGAGGAACCCCACTGGTGCACAATCAGAGCTGGGGAGGGACCGCGGGAGGCCTCTAGGGCGTGTCCGGCCCGTCTCGCCCAGTCCCAATCTGCCGGACCCCAGCAGCAAGGTAACCTACTGGCTGGAGCGTCTGCCCCCTGGTAGTCAGTGCGTATCATAGCTACCGGTCAAACAGTTGAACGGTCAAACAGTCGCTTAGGCTTTTATATATATACTAGATTAGTTTCAGGTGTACAGCATAGTGGATAGATAGTCATATACTTTACAAAATATTCCCTCTGATATTTCCAGTGCTCACCTGGCACCGTATATAGTTACTACAATATTATTGACTGTAGTCCCTATGCTGTACTTTACATCCTCTTGACTATTTTGTAACTACCAATCTGAACTGCTCAGTCCCTTCACCTTTTTTACTCATTCCACCCCCATGCTCCCACAACCACCAGTCTGTTCTCTGTGTCCATAGCTCTGTTCCTGTTTTGTTTGCTCATTTATATGAAAAACGAGTAACTTCTAATCACTATGTTTCACATCTGAAACTAATATACTATTGTATATCAATTTTAATTGAAAAAATTAAAGTATGAAAAAAATAAACAAAAACAAGTAACTTTTGGAGCATGGAACATTTTGAAGGGAGAATGTAGTGGGTACTTTTGTTATTCAGAAAAGGCATTTGAGGCCTGGAGTTTCTAGGGAGTTGAGGAGAGAGGTGAGCAGAAAGAAGACATGGATACAGAAAAGGAAATGTGAGTGTCTGGAAGACAAGCTTCACATCTTTGTCCTGCTTATAGCACAAGGTGTCAGGGGACTTCTGGCAATTCTGACCAGGCATTTAGGGAGTGTCTTGGAGAGGCAGCATTGTGAGGCTACCACAGAGCAGGATGCAATCTCTCTTTAGGCAGTGACTCACTTTTCTTTTGAACAGTTTCCAAAATAATAGTAATAACAAAAATGATGGAGAAAGCAGATTACAGAGTCCTAGAATTTCAGAGTCCTAGATGATAGGCATGTGGAAGCTATTAAAGTGAGATGCTTTCTTCTGGCAGATCAAGCTCTAGTGGTATGGCTGTATATTCTCTATGCTCATTGAGTTTTGGGGTTCCTTGAGGTTGAGTCTTAGAGGGAAGAAAGCACAGGAAAAAGATAAGCTGATTTCTCAAAAGGGAAGTTTCCTTTTTTTTTTTTTTTCAACATTCAGAGGGAAAAAAAGAGAGCTGGGTAAGGAATAAGCAATTTTAAAGAATTCTTCTTTGCCTAGAAATTTCAGGTTCTCAATTGGTCCATAAACTGTTGATCCAAAAAAGAAAAGCTAAGATATACATTAGTTCCTTAAGTACTTTAGAAACATCAATTTATAATATGACAACATATAATGAAACCTAAATGTATGGGCCTCATTGTAAATATATGGTAAATTCTCTGGAGAAATTAGAGGAAGGAGAAATCAGTTATTTATCAACAAAATGATGCTAAAGAGCAAACCATCCTAAAACTTGGCTTAAAACAAAGATGATTTATTATTCCTCAGAAGTTGGTTCTTTTCATCTAAGCCAGACATATCTGCCCTTGGCTGGGCTTACTCATGCACCTGTCGTCAAATGGCAAGCCATCTGAGGGTAGCTGATGGAGAAAGGCCTCAGATGGGATAAAATGGCTCTACTCCATGTGGCCTCTCATCCTCCAGCAGCCCTGCTGTCACTTTTCTAGAAGGGGTTTCCCTTTCTTAGCATTTCTCAAAATTGTTTTGTAACATTACCCCTTTATATTCTTAAAACTTACGGAAGACCCTGAAGAGCTTTGGTTTGAGTTGGTTATAACTCTTCATATCTACCGTATTAAACTTTAAAATTAAGAAATTAAAAATATGCACTTATTAATACATTACAAACAAAAATAAATAGAAATAATTGATAAAGAGCACTAATACATTTTTTATATAAATGGCATATATCTGTTAAAAATATCTATATTTTTCAAAACAGAAAAGTGAAAATGAATTGTTTTACATTTTTTTTCTGTCTGGCTTAATAGAAGATAAACTCTCTTGTCCACTTCTTCATTTAGTCTACTACAATAGGTGTTTTTTTTTTTGTTGTTGTTGAAACATAAAAAAAGTTTGGCTTCACATAGGTTTTTAGATGGAAGAGGGAGGCGACTGTAGATTTCCTGAAAGGGTCTTGGGGACCCCCTAGTGTTCCTTGGATTATACTTGGATAATTGCTCTATTCAACTGCCCTGTAAAATTTATCATGACAACTTTGGGAAAAGAATTAAAAATGCAAAAGGAACATATAAGGAATTGTAATCCCCCTCCCTCCCAAATGGGCTAGTCACAGTGAATTTTAGAAAAACTATTTCCTCTAATTTATTAATTTGTTGTAACACACAACAACAACAAAAACCTTGTGAGTTTTGGGCCAGTGCCCCAAATCACTTAGCCATCGTGCCAAAAAATGCAACAAATAAGAATTTGAACCATGGGAAAAAGTTTCAAAGGATCTGACTAAATGCCTAGGTTGAATTTGATAACACCGTGACCTTAATTCCCATATACCTGGCTTTATTCAAGGGGTATTTTTTTTTTTCCTCACTCAAAAAGTTCCAGCCAATTTCATTGAGATTCTTCTTGTTCCAGAAACTTCCTCAAGACTGACCTTTCATTCCCTGGTCACCAGAGCAGAATTTCTCAGAAATCAAAAGCCTGGCTGCTCAGTTGCTTTGGGAGCGGCACTTCCTAACGTTTTGATTGGAAAAGAAACCTTGAGTTCTAACAAATTCATTTCAAAAAGAATGAGCTGAAGTTCCTTTGCCAAAAGCCATATACAAAGCTCATTACAAATTCTTTTAATACAAGTAATGCAACTGATGAAGAGTGTGAAGGTCTGTGAATTATTAGTTCTGTTTTTAAAACCCCATTATATATTACACGTATATTTCTGCTCTACTTTAAAAAGTAGAGAAAAATAGTAGTAGGCATCCCAACCCTCATTTTAGGTTATATATTATGAAGTAAATACATTTAAATAACAAGTATCTTTAATTCAATTTGAAGTCAGAGAACATTTAAACATTAAGAAATGTACACACAGAAGAAAAGTTAACCATACACAATCTTCTTCCAAAGCTACTAGTCTTACCAGTTGATTTTTTGCAATGCGTTGGCATTAGTAATAAAAGTAATTTTGTTGGCATTAGTAATAAAAGGTAACTTTTACTGATTTTACAACTTTCCTTTTTACTTAAGATATATGATTTCCCCCCCTTGAGATTAACCACAGAGATAGTTTTTATTAAAAAAAAAATACAGCATCCTTACGAAAACAATGACTTGTGAAAAGCATTGGGAGTGACCTCAGAGGGAGAGAGATGGAACAAATCTCCAGGAAAACTTAGATCCTCCCAGGCAGCTAGGGCGCGCTTCCTTCCTACTGCCCTTGAGAGGACATGTGGTTTGCGCAGTCCTCAGGGTTTACCCCTCCTGGGAGAATAATGCTGTCATTTCCATTAGGAAGATGATTTATTGAGGGCAGTTTCTTTTTACAATTGGACAGGAAAATCAACCTTGCAGCCCGATGGTGCTTATTTCCTCTGTAAAGCCCTTCAACGATGAGGTTGTAGCATTTACATGGGCCTTAAACTGAATCACAGGCACCTCTCTAATGCCTTCTGTAACCTTATCTGGTAACTCACAAAGGTAACCACTGTCCTTATGGGAATGTAGCTCCTGGATTTCTCACCAGAGAGCATTTAGCCCAGTAACAGATATGCCCCAGGGCCTTGCTGGAGAAGCCCGATGCGCGGGGTCACAGCTGCACGTGCCCTTGTAAAAGTGAATAGGGCTGCAGCTGGGAAATAATTTTCCACGAAGGCATGTGGCCAAACATTCTGTTTCCATCTACCGATCTCTCCGCATGCCCCTTCATTCCTCGTTGAACCTCAGGGAACTCTTGGTGGTTCAGTTCCTCTTTTGAAGGTATAGCTAAGGACGCACCTCTGCACCCCCGCAGGGGGCGGTTTCCTCAAGCCGGCAGCACAGCATCCAGGGCTCCCTCACACTTCTTAGATGTGGTTGTTCACACCTTGTCCTGGAGAAAAGTCAACTTGTACTCAGGGCCTTGATGACACAGGAGCTTCCGTTGTGCTCAACGGGTCATTGGTGCAGACACTTCCTTTAAAAAACAAAAGTGAATGGAGAGGAATGAGCACCACAGTGATAGGGAAGAGGTCTGGGAGCTGGTGTTAGGTTTGTCCTAAGTAGTCCGTGATGTTCAGCAAGTCCCTCTGACTCAATTTTGCCTCTGCAGTAAGGAGTCTTGGGAAGTATGACCAAAAGATTTCAGATCCTGTAAAATTTTCATATATCTCTATAGCCCTAATAAAAACATATATTCAAGGCTGAAGGTTTCAGGTTAAAGAAATAGTGCTATCTCTTGAAAGTAACTTCAATTAGAACTTTGATTCACAATAGAAACTTTGTAGGCTCTCACCACTCTATGATAGTCAAACTAAACTATCTTCCAATTTAGGAACACTCAATTGGGTATGACATTGTGAGGGGGAGACTTGATTTCTGGTCCTGCTTTGGCTTCTCTCTAGCTATCTGACGTGGGGAAAATCACTTCAACCTTCTGACTCCCAGTTAGCAAAATGAGTGGGGTGAGCCAGATCAACGTTTGCTGAAAAAGGGCCAGGAATTGAATGCATTTGGCAAAAGAGGAGGCAATGATAAATGGGGTTCTATACCACAGCAAGTCGTGACCCTTGCCACGGAGTCATTCAACACATATTTATTGGGAGACTTTTCCCAGAGTGACCTTCCAGACATTGAACAACTGGACAGCCTGTCATCAACTGATCAGAACGAATGCTGGCGGCAGCTCTGACTTCTCTGGGGACCCCCAGCAGCATCAGCCAACTGTTGCTGGGTCCTGGGGTGGGGGGTCTGGAGAGGAGCTGGATGACTGGGGAGAATAGGTGCCCATCCAAGTGACTGGTTTTTAGTCTATGGAAATCATGTTAGAATTTTCACCACTGGCATGGCCCAACAGTAAGGACCTGAATACTCTCACCTCTGCACTGCTGTTGGGTATATGTTCTCTATAACCTTGTCTGTCAAGCCATTATCACTGGACCACCAGCAGCACCAGTAGCCCCTGGGAGCTCGTTAGAAATGCAAATTCCTGGTCTCACTCAAGAACTCCTGACTCAGAATCCGTATTTTGACAAGATCCTGGGTGGTTAGTGGCACCTTTCAATTTGGGCAGGTCTGGTTTACTTAAAACACACAGGGATGTTTGGCTGGTTGCCCATAGGCAATTGCCAAGGAGTGCCGGTTTTCAATGAGAAGAGATAACAGTTTCCGCCAAGTCTAAGGACTCATTTCCCTGGTGGATGCCAGTTTCCTATGCTGAGGCTGGTGGTTGTGCACCCTTGATTGCTTCTCTGTTTCCCTGTGGTCATTGTTAACCAGTCAAGCTAGGCCCGGGGAGCACACAGGGTCTTCCCTTCTAAAATTAGAGGGTTCTAGGTGGATTTTTGATGGGCTCTAGGCTTTACCTCTCAAATTCTAAGTGTAGGAGCAAGCTGTCCTTAGCCTGCGTTGGGACTCTGGCCAACCCACTGACCCCTCAGAGATTTCAGTCCTCTCAATTATGAAATGATCTTAAAGCCCCCTTTCCTCTCAGGCAGGGATGGCTACAGAATGTGCAGGACACAGAGCAAAATGAAAATGCAGGGTCCTTAGTTCAAAAGCAAATTAAAAAAGTACAGTTATAAGGAGTAAAATATAAAGCTTTTTTCCCTATAAAAACACTCTATTACTAATAAAATATAACAGGGCTAATAGTGATAAATGTGCAGCAGTAAAAACTTACCATTGCAAATGTAGTATTTTTTTGTGCCAGAAAGGAATAATAATACTTCTTTTCCATCAACTGTGGTGACCTTTAAATTTAATTTCTATTCATAAGATTGTGGATATTCACTTTGCAAGGTAGCAGCAGTTTTCATAACGAGAGGTTCTAAACTCTTTGAATAATTTGAGTAACTCCCGCATATGTCTTATCACAATGTTTGTGTGCACCCTATATTTCGTAATAATTTACTGGCAAAGTTTATTGCTTGTGTACTGGAAGTTCCTGTCCCTGTGCTTAGGTCAGAGTTAATACTTGTGCACATGCTGCAGGAATGAGCTCCAGGAAAGGTTAGGCCAGCTGGCCTCCCACGGAGAGTCCTTTCCATGGTAGGCATTCCTTTCCTCCAGGGCTGCTGTTGCTGCTGCCATTGTCAATGCCA
Organism: Cnephaeus nilssonii; assembly: GCF_951640355.1. Taxonomy (NCBI): domain Eukaryota; kingdom Metazoa; phylum Chordata; class Mammalia; order Chiroptera; family Vespertilionidae; genus Cnephaeus; species Cnephaeus nilssonii. Next base: position 10,032,242 of record NC_137074.1, read on the forward strand.
AGCTGGGTTCTGGTGTTACCACAGCTGCTCCCAGAGGCCCTGAGATGCCCAGGACTACCTCAGGTGTGCACAATGATAAGGCCAAATGTTCCATGATGCCCACTTCCAGCCATGAATAGACCTACGCCTGTAGCATGCACTGGCTACCTCCCAGTGAATTGCATATTCTCTGCTCATACACATGCTTCATTGTCCCATTGGGCTAAACTTACAAAACTCAATTTTGAAGATTGGATTATTAAAATTTTCAAGAAGACAGCAGAGCATTAAGCCAAATGCTGGGCCCCTTCTGAGAGTGGGACCCTGAACAATGTCCATGAAGTCAGTCATGCTTTCAGGTATAATGGAAATTATGCTTCCAAATTGGATCTGTATCATTATTAATTCAGAGAAACCATTCATTCTTTATTAATATGCTAAGTTTATAATCTTTTATATGGTGCCATTTCTATTCATAATGATGAGATCAAATGGAACATTCAATAGATTGCTTTTGCAATTAGACATTTATTCTAAAGGAATAATATAAAAACCACTTTGAAAGTCCATGGTTGATAAAATATATTCTTTTCTTGATTAAATATGTATTTTCCTATAGGGAGTTAAAGATACTTAATAAGTTAAACTTGGGCTAATTTTTTTTGAATTTAGAAGCCTGAACCAGGCCCTGAATAAATATTGGATGAGTGAATAAAGGTTTTCTTAAGGAAAAGGTGGAGAAAACCTCATCCCAAGGAAGCTGGAAATTGGGCCTGCTGTTCTAGGTTGATGGTATTGTGAGTTGAGATTTACTTTGGAAGCTCGTGAAAAGGCAAATACCCATGCTCCTCTCCTCCCCATAGGGTTGTGACAACAGATCTGGGGTAAGACTCAGGGATTTTTATATTGAAATCAGGTGATCCTGATTCAGGTGGTGGATTTACCAGCAAATTCAGTATTTTAATTCAGCATAGGGATTCTGAACTTTATCCCTTAGCAAAGCTAGATCAAAAGATGAACAGACCAATAAATTTTATACCTACCAACTTCTGGCTCTGAACTAAAAGAGTTCCTTTTATCTCCATATGTTAATATTGCTATGGTCTTCCACATTTTTCTAGGAGCATAACTTCATCTGGAAAGGTGTCATGACAATGGGTTATGCTTTTGAAAGACATTCTTAAATAGGGTAATTATAGGGTAATTGTGTGAAAAAGAAGTGAAGGAAAGGAAGAATGAGGAGAACAAAGGAGAAGAAATGAAACTCCAAGACTGGCAAGTTTGGAAGAAAACATTAATTCAATTGCATATATTTACTGTATGCCTATTTTGTCCCAAGGGCATTGGGCCCTGGGGAATTATAAATAAAAAAGACTCAGTTCTTAGAAGAGAGTGCCTATGGAGGGAGTGAACAGGAACACCTACTGTGCTACTTGTCTTTGTAAATAATTTGTGACAATTGCTACCTGAGCAAGGTAGTTGGATTTGGTGGTTTAAATCCAACTTGATCTTGATTGACAGGTGTCTCTGAGTTTCCCACTAGTAGTTCCCAAATGTCCAGTTTCAGGATCAACTAGACAACGGCTAAAAAGCAAATTTCTGGGCCCACTTCAGGAGGTCTGGGAATCTGCATTTCAGTCTTAAATAATTCTGGTGCAGCTAGCCTGCATCTGAGGACCACAGTAGTATATGGGTCTGGACCTAGCTTTGAACCTCAAGCATTAGAATGGAACTGAACTGAAGCTAATTTGGGGAGCATAGAAGTCCTTCTTGAACCTGACTTTCATTCCAACTATATCTCAATAAAAACGATTAAAACATTTTGGGGAAAAAAAAAAGTAATCTCATAAAATGGCATCCTGAGGTTGAAGGATCCTGTTTGAATGGCATTTCCTCTCCTCTCACAGCAGTGCTGCCTACTCAACCCCCATCTCTCATCCTTTTCCTTCCCCATCTTAAGAGAATCAAGATTCATGAAGGAGAGAGGAAGATGAAAGAAGGAAAATGATGAGTCATATACAAGGTGTTCTTGCCTGTGTTGTGTCTTAGTTAAATTCAAACATTTTGTATCTCCATTATTATAGGAAAAAGGTGAAATTTGCATCTTTGCCTTCATCTGGACTCTAGTTGCTACAGATTAACATTCTGATTTGAATAACTATTGTTATAAGTTCAAAATTTTAGTTTGAACTTTCTGTTTAGTTTATCGTTTCTTGCCAGTTAAATATATTTGATTTTCTGACCTTTTGCCTCTGTTGAAATGATTTGTAACCCGGATTATTTTAGTGTGTTCTAGTGGCTAAAAAGAAAAAAAAAGATTGAGGAATGAAACATTGCTGTTTTTATAGTAGGATGGCTTTTCCTGAACACGTCAAGAACTTTGGATTTCACCAGGTTTCCATTTCTAATGAGTTGTTTGGACACTAATGATTCTCAGCATTTTAGGCAAGCCACTGGTTATTGCTGGTTTACCTAAAATTAATTTTTAAACTATGTATAATTAAAGCTAATTTAAGAAATAATACTTGAAATTAGTTTTATTTAGTAGGTTATATAGATGCCTTGACATATAAAAAACTTTACAGAAATATCATTTGTTCTAGACTCAAATTTGTCAGTCAGTATAATACTCTACATTTAGAACCAATGTTTACTTTATTTGTGAAATTTATTTATAAGAAGGTATGCAAGTACCTTATTGAAGGATTCAGCTGAGACTACTGGATATGTGTACATATATATTAAGGTGGGAGTCTGAGAGATTGAGAATGGGCCTGTTAGACCACAGGATCTCATCGGTGGTGATGTTTATCTCTATGTCTCCAACTCCTAGAACAAGATGCCCCAACATGTTTATTAAATAAACTTTTATGTCTCTTTGATTTAATATTGAGTGTGCTTTAAATTTGATACTAAAATTGGTCTGAGAGGTAGTTCCAGGCCTCCCAGGCAAAAGGTTAGATGTTGCCAAAGTTCTTGAGAACATGTCCTGAGTGTTAGTGTTGTGCTGACAGCACACTCAGGATGTTTCCAGAAAGGTAATTCATGGAAGAACAACAAGGTAGAACACTGATATTCAGGAAGTAAAGGATTAGAGTTTATTCTTCATAATCATAATAAATTACTTGGATAAATAATTAAAAATTTATTTGACACAAGCTTTAGCTATCCACAGCTAAATGTAAGACCCCAGCCTCATGGATCTTATCAATTTGGTTAAACTCAAGCCATACAAATTATCTATTTATTTATTTTTTCTAGGCACAGAGCTAGTTCCAGGGCAAAGCAATGCCATTAGGTAACACATCTTTCTCTTGGTGCCTCTCCTACATATTGTTTATTTTCTCCTTAATTTGGAAATGATGAAGGTATAGAAATGTTGCCCCTATGAAAGGACCTTATAGTTTTGTGAAGCCAATGCTACAACTAGTTTTACATAACAATATAATAATCCTATATAATAAAGAGATAATATGCAAATTGACCCTCACGTCCTTGCACAAGATGGCCACCCCCATGTGGTGAAAGATGGCTGCCACAAGATGGCCAACAGGGGAGGGTAGTTGTGGGCAATCAGGCCAGCAGGGGAGGGCATTTTGGGGGACCAGGCCTGCAGGGGAGGGCAGTTGGGGGTGACTAGGCTGGCAGGGGAAGGCAGTTGGGGGCAATCGGGCCGGCAGTGGAGCAGGCTGGCAGGGGAGTGGTTAGGGTGTGATAAGACTGGCAGGCAGGTGAGCAGTTGGGAGCCAGCAGTCCCGGATTGTGAGAGGGATGTCCCAGATTGGAGAGGGTGCAGGCTGGGCTTAGGCCCTCCCCCCCCCCCCCAGTGCAGGAATTTCGTGCACCAGGCCTATAATAATAATAATAACTCTACATGTTTACACATTTTGAAATGACTAAAACTTTAATTTTCAAGTGTTTTACTATTTAATCAAATATATAAAATTTAGCTGTTCCTCTTTATTGAGCTGGTAAATTATAAGACAAGAATGTGAAACAAGCCAACAATTTTAGTTACCCAGTGGTCTTCAAGAAATATGTGTTGACTGGATATTTACACTGCCAGAAAAATTTCTAGACTTAAGTTGAAAAATTGACATATACCATGTCCTTAAATAAAATGATCTCTTTGCTATATTTTTATATGACCTTGATTTGCACTGACTCTTTTTCTGTATGAGGAATCCCAGAGATTTTACTAATGAGCTCATAAGTTTCCAGTCACTTAAACATGATGAAATAGAGAAAGAATACTGTTGGTTGCTTTTTAAATAGAAGGTGTACTTTCTCATGGGAAAAATACCACCTGAGAGGTACAATTTCATTTTGTACATTCTACCTTCTAAATGTTACTTTTTATGCTGTAATGAATTCAAGAGGAAACTCTACCCTTTCCTCTAAATGACTCATGATGTAATGCCTTTACAGATTAAAAGCACAATTTGACTAATGGGTCTCATTCTTACTTGAAAGGTTTTATACATTTCATCACATTCACCCGATTGGACACACTGCAGACTACATAACTTGTTCTAAAAATAGATTGTATGAAAAGGGTTGATTCAAAAATCAGAGGTCTCATTCTAATTGAGTTCTCCAGCTTGGGATTTAACCATTAATAATGCTAAATTATAATGTCATGTATTATGGCTGGGCAGAGTGTAAAAAATAAAAGCCATTGACAGCATTATGGGACTGTTTAAAGTACAGATTATCACTATGAACTGTTAGATTAGAAACTGTAATCATAAACCAGATGGCAAAATAGTCATAATGCCTATTTTCTGATATATTGCTTATTTTGATTTTTAAATGGCTAGTAATTCATATTTGTTTTTGATAATAAAGAGGTCTGTTTAGATAGCTGGCCATATCTGTTAAATCAATTGAGACTTAAAGATGCTGAATAATAAAGTAATTAATATAAAGGACAAAAGGTAAGCAAATAAGAATGGAAAGAAGGAAGGAAGACAAATGGAAGTTTTAGGTGAAAATGGCAAAATAGAAATAGATTTTGATTATAACAAGGGTACTTAATGTTATCAATTATTTTTACTAATTACTTGTGCTGTCAGGAAAATCAAAGAAGCAAGCAAATACTGGAATAATATAAATGCAGGTATTAATGTTCCCATTCCCATGTAGTTAATTTAGTTTTTTTTTAAGTAGCATATTTCAATGTTGTATTCCCTTGTTAAACATTTTTTCATTAGGCATAAAATATGTCATGTTTAGGAATTCCAGATGCTTTTTCCATTTTGCTTAGGTTACTGAAGAAATGCTTCAGTTTGGGTATATGAGGTTCAGATACTTCTGAAACATTCGAGTAGAGATGTCAGGTAGACTTTTAGATATGGGAGAGGCAAAGGAAGAGGCTCTATTGGTGGCAGTCATGGAACAAGATGAGGTTGCCTAAACAGTAACAGATATAGTCTTATAAAATCTAAAAGGGCTTGGCCTAGACGGTTTAGCTTAGTGGCTAGAGCACCAGCCTGCAGTCCAAAAGGTCCCAGGTTGGATTCTGGTCAAGGGGACATACCTTGGTTGCAGGCTCTTCCTCAGCCCAAGCTCTGGTTCGGGCTTGTGCAGGAGATGTTTCTCTCTGTCTTTCCCTCTCTCTTCTACTCTCCCTAAAAGTCAGTGGAAAAATATCCTCAGATGAGGATTAACAAAAACAAAAAAACAAAAAATCAAACAAACAGACAAACAAACAAAAAACCACTCAAAGGGCTTTAATGGAAACAACAGTTCATACTATATTTATATATTCATTGGAGAAAAACTCCAGCTTTAGGTCTTTTTGCTAAGCCCACAGAGCTTAAGGGAAGCCAGATCTGTAGCTGCAATGATTTTACTAGTACTTCTGCACTGAGATGAGTGATAAATATGGGCTTTCTCTCTTTCACATTCTGTGCCCCTCCTCTCTCTTTTCTCTCTTCCTTATACGGATAATTTGTTGAAGAGAATTTGTTTTCCTAATAATTGTATTTTCTAATTCATTTACACTTAATTTTCCATAAACAGGCAAAAGCAAAAGAATATGAATAAATATCTAGTTAATAAAATGCAACACTAACAGTATTTTGTCCCACAATTTTCCTAGTCATAGCTGATAGTAAGCAGTTGCTGTTTATATGGGGTGAAATTTTTTGTATCAGGATTAGGAGAGGTGAAGACCAAATGTTCCTGTCCTAGGAAACTCATAGGTAGGAATGTTCCTGCTTCCCCGGAACACATTTGGAAAATGATTTCTATTTATTACCAGAAAGGATTTGGAAATTTCTGTGAAAAGATGATAATTTCAGAATATTCATTGCTAGTTAATAGACCATTCCCAGTTGAAACAATAGAAAACTCCAGGAAACCTGATTAAAAAAAAGAAAAACCCAACCTGTCCCCTCCCTTGTTATAGGTCCTTGGGAAGGGTGGGGCCAGGAAGGGGAATGATAGGTATTCCCCATATTCATTAGAATGGAATATAAAGTTGAACACAATGTTTGCACCTGAGCATGAGCAACAATGATTCCATTTTGCCCTGACCTTTAGAGGAAGAGGTGAGAGAGAGTCTTGAACAGTCAGTCCTTGGGTTCTAAGGCAAACGAGTTCCCATTCCAGGACACAGACTTTATGTACATAATGAGGCTTATTCCAAAGATGGAGAGAAAAAACAATACAGAATGAAAAGGAGTTCAACTCAGGAATCTGGTGTTTACATAAAATATGGATGTGGAGAAGCCAACCACAACACTTTCATAATCTCAGAGATCTAACTGCTGTCTGTGCCCCTTGCAATACTGTTCTGTTATGTACCACACAGTGCAGATGAACAGACATTGAAAGGCGGTCCTCGGCTTCAGCTATCTTATAATCTAAGACACTCACGAAACCATTTCCTGTCAGCCAGAGGACACTCTGGGATGTTAAGCTGCCAGGCTACGTTGCACAGTAAACTATGCTCAGAATAAGCAGCTCTACATGTTCGTCTGAGAATTGTCGTCTATTAACTTTAAGCAAGTTACTTTCTCTTCCTTTTGGTTCTTCTTTGTAAAATGGAGATAATTACTTGGATAATGTACAAGAAAGCATTTTGTGCACTCAAAAGTTTTATATTGTATTACCAACTTTGGGGGCCAAAACATCTTAATCAAATTATCACAGAACCGAGTTTGCTTGTCCACTGAAAGGGGAAACGGAAATATGGTGGCTCAAGCACAAGTGGGGGTTCAGAGATGTCTGTCCATAGTGAAAATGGTAGAGGGGGTTGTCACTAAAAAGTTACAAATTCTCACCTACAGAGAAGTGATTTAAAAAATAGCTTCTCTACACCCAAGCCTGACTATAACAGCCTCTTTGCTGCTTGTTAAGGAACCCTTGATTTTCCAATGTAAGTTAATATAATTACTCTGCATTTACATTTATCAATGTAGTATTTAAGTTTAACCAATTCATGATTCTCTCTTTCCCATTTCCCTTCTTATTTCTTGGAAGTAACTCAAGTCCTAGGATGGGCTTAATTATCATCTTGGCTTTCACGATATTTGCTTCTGCCATAAATGTACAAAATCTATGCAGGTAACTCTGTGATTCAGGTAACTCTGATCCCAACTCTCTGTCCAGGATTGCGCAAAGAAAGCCCTCACTGTTATTTCAATGACTGGGAGAAGAATATGATAAAATAAATGAAAAAATACAATGATAAATAATTAAGCATGCAAATATTATTATGCCTCCTAGGAAAGACAATTTACTCTTTATCTGGGGCCATCAAGGTCAAGGTCACCCTGAAGCCTGAAGTGTAGAGCCTCTAGCAGCTAACTCCTCGAGTTGGACATGACTTGGAGGGGATGTCTTCGCAGAATAGGCCAGTGGAAGGAGAAAAGCCTCTGTTATTGCCTTATAGATGGTAGAATGGAGCAGTGAGTAGCAGCTACCTCTCCCCGTCAGAGACAGCAGGGTGAGTAAGAATAGAGGTGGCAACTGATGGCTATAGCCACATGGTGGGAGCAGTAAGGAGAACTCGCTCGCATTGGCATTAGAGCAGATCATTGTTTCCCTCAGGGATGTGAGAGACTCAAGCCAAGCAAAGCTTGGTGGGTGAGAAATGCTTAATGCAATGCAATTCAATTCAGTTTGCCTCTCATACAAAGCAGTGTTCCTCCTCCGGGGCTGACTCTGCCCACTAAGGGACACTTGGTAGTGATTGGAGACATTTATGGTTGTCAAAGCCGGGGAGGAAGGGTGCTCCTGGCTTCTAGTAGGTACAGGCCAGTGATGCAGCTGAACATTTTAACATGCACAGGACAGCCCTTCACAACAAAGAAATATTTGACTCGAAATACCAGTAATGCCAAGAGTGAGACATCTTTTAAAATTTCTTTTATTCTTTATTGATTAAAATATTCCATATGTCTCCTTTTTTCCCCTTTGACCTCTCCCCAGCCATCCCTCTCCCTCCTCCCCACCCTGCTTCCCCTCTGAGGTTTGACGGTCTGTTCCATGCTTCTGTGTCTCTGGATCTATTTTTGTTCATCAGTTTATGTTGTTCATTATATTCCACAAATGAGCGAGGTCATGTGATATTTATCTTTCTCCGACTGGCTTATTTCGCTTAACATAATGCTCTCCAGGTCCATCCATGCTGTTGCAAATGGTGAGTTCCTTCTTTTTTTTTTTTTTACAGCAGTGTAGTATTCCATTGTGTAGAAGTACCATAGTTTTTTTTAATCCACTCATTTGCTGATGGGCACTTAGGCTGTTTCCAGATCTTAGCTATTGTAAATTGTGCTGCTATGAACATAGGGGTCCATATATCCTTTCTGATTGGTGTTTCTGGTTTCTTGGGATATATTCCTAGAAGTGGGATCACTGGGTCAAATGGGAGTTCCATTTTTAATTTTTTGAGGAAACACCAAACTGTTTTCCACAGTGGCTGCACCAGTCTGCATTCCCACCAGCAGTGCAAGAGGGTTCCTTTATCTCCGTATCCTCGTAACCTCATCAGCACTTGTTGATTTGTTGGTGATAGCCATTCTGACAGGTGTGAGATGGTACCTGTTGTTTTGATTTACATCTCTCAGGTGATTAGTGACTTTGAGCATGTTTTCATTTGTCTCTTGGCCTTCTGTATGTCCTGTTTTGAAAAGTGTCTATTTAGGTCCTTTTCCCATTTTTTGATTGGATTGTTTATCTTCCTTTTGTTAAGTTGTATGAGTTCCCTATAAATTTTGGAAATTAAACCCTTATCAGATATAACATTGGCAAATATGTTCTCCCATGCAGTGGGCTTGTTGTTTTGTTGATGGTTTCTTTTGCTGTGCAGAAGCTTTTTATTTTGATGTAGTCCCATTTATTTATTTTCTCCTTAGTTTCCATTGTCCTAGGAGCTGTATTGATAAAGATATTGCTATGATGCATGTCTGATATTTTGCTGCCAATGGATTCCTCTAATATTTTTATGGTTTCGTGTCTTACATTTAAGTCCTTTATCCATTTTGAGTTTATTTTTGTGTGTGGTATAAGTTGGTGGTCGAGTTTAAGGGTGAGACATCTTGACTCAGAGGAAGATATTTTCAAAGGCTGAGGTTCTGCTTACTGTCCACCTGATGCGGTGAAAGGGATTTGAAATACAGATAACTTTTTTTTTGACAATGTTAGGCAGGAAAGTACCTATTATGAATATTTAATACAAACTCAGATGCTTAATTCAGACTATGTCTATTTAATGTTTTAAAACTGAGCAAGAAAAAAATGGCAGTCAGTGATTAGAGAGTTCTTTATAAGTTGCCAAAGAATCAGAACCCTGCAGTCCTAACTAAATATTTTCCAATTTTGTCTGCTTACCAAAATTACCCAGAAATTCCGATTCAGTAGTTTAAGTAAGAAGTTCAAACATTTCTATTTTTCAAAAGATCTAGAAAACACTCTGATGCATGGCCAGGGTTGAAAACCAACTGTTTCATAGTCACATGGAGAAAGCTATACTGATTTAAATAACATTCTCACTTTTGTGCTTCTGCTTACAACTTAATGGTTTAGTGGTTTTAACTGGGAAGAGAGGGTCATAGATATGTAGAAATGTATCCCACTCCTCCTTCATTCGGAATAGTATTCAGAGCCTAAGTTTCAGAAAAATTACAATGGTTTTGGGATATAGAGATAGATATACCTACAAAACTGTTCCTCTTTCTTGCTTTTAAGAATGAATTCTCCCAGCAAAAATGTGTGGCCCATTCAGACTTAATGAGATATTCAGGCAATCTACTTATGACTCTCAAAAAAAAAAGTTATCCCTTGTATATCCCCCTTTACCCTCTTGACCCTTGTATGACTCCCCCATCCTGCCACATTTGAATAAAGTTACTGATGAGGAAACAGGGTACAGAGATTAAGGTCTCCAGGTTACACAGGAAATCAGGGGGCAGATTGGGATCACATTTCCAGCAACCAATCCAGAAATCCCACCTAAGTAGCTTATCCGGAGTTCTGTAAGGGCAAAAAACTGTGCCAAAGCAGGTTTCAGAGGAAACAAAGTACAAGCTGGTTTGCCCATTTGAAGAAAGCACACACAGGCAAAAAATCCACAAGCATGCAAGCTTTTAGCTTTTAATATTGATTCTTTATACTGTTTGTTGTCTCTTGATTTCAATAGTTCAATATTCAAGACACTGTTGACCAGATTCAAATGAGCACAATTTTATTTTATTTTTTAAAATACTATATATATTCTTATTAATGCTTGGTATTACTGCGTTTTGGTATTATGGGTGTTTTTAATTTATTTCTTAAATTTGTCTTTATTGTTGAAAGTATTACAGATGTCCCCTCCTTTTTCCCATTGATCCCTTTCACCCCACACCTTCCCCTCCCAGGCTTCACCACACTATAGTTTGTGTCCATAGGCTATGCATATATGCATAAAAGTTCCCCAGTTAATCTCTCCCACCCACTCCTCACCCCCACCTTCCCTCTGAGATTCATCAGTCTGTTCCATGCTTCTATATCTCTGGATCTATTTTGTTCATCAGGTTGTTTTGTGCATTAGATTCCACATATGAGTGAGATCATGTGATACTTATTTTTTTCAATGTAAATTGTTAAACCTAAATTATATTTTTCCTAAGTCTGTTAAGGAACAAAAAAAGACAATATGTGTGTGGGTTTTTTTTGGTTTGTTTTCTTCTTTTTTTTCTTGCTTCAAATAAGAGATGCCTTCTCTTATTCCTCCCTTCTTTAGGAGAGTCTGATCCACGAGTGTTATCAATAACCAGGCATTATGGAGGGACATCCTCAATTCTTTGAAAAACAACGCAATATTATTTTAGATTTTGCCATTGAATCCATTGCAAGCACAACTCAAGTCATTGCAAGGCCTCCTCATTTGCATGGAAGAAATGACTAAAAGTGATGAATGAGAGCTCTTTGAGAACTTTTGATGACAAGTTTATTGGGAAATGTGAATAAGGAACGGCTATCATTTGTTTCTATCAACCATTGCCATGAAATGGATGAAAAACATGATTGCACTCAGAAGAGCTTTGCTTTTACACCAAAGAATGAAAATAGAATAAAAAGACAAGTCAATATAAACATTAAGTGTTCCAGATGAGTTTTACCACATGACCACAGAAGAGTGAGATGGGGTTCTGAGAAGCAAATGACAGAGATTGAAGAAATTTAAACTGCAATCATCTAAAAAGAATGTCACATTTTGTCTTGTGACTCTGGAAAAATTTATTGTCAAATGCCAAAGACAGATGGGCCCATCAAGATCCTACTCTTGTGTTATTTACTCTGAGATTGATGGGCAAGCAGGATAGTCTGTGAGTGAAAATTTGCTTATTCACTCTGTAGGTCTAAAAGTGAGCATAATCTAAACTTCATCACTTTTTATAAAAATTCCAGGCAGATTTGAACATGTAAGAAATGTGGATTACCTAGAACAGGAGTCACTATAACCTGTTTATAACCTGTTTAATACTATAATTTATAGATTTATTTGTCAATAGAGAATTAAGGGAGATCACAATTATGAGCTGCCCTGTAGAGCTATTAGGTAGAGGTAGCTCAGAGCTACTAATCGAGAGTAGAGAATTTTTGAACCTGGAGATGTTCTTGAAGACAATGTAGCCAAACAAGTAGGAAGTGTCTAACCAGAGTGGAGGACATTTGGAATGTCTAGTATCAGGAGCACATTCAGAGCTTCTGGGCACGATGTTCCACTTTTGAATGCCTTATCATGCAAAGCCTCTCTCTTCTGACTCATCTTAGCGTGTTATGTTTGAGAGTACTCATGTCCAGACCACTGGGGGAGCTTTCTTTGTATGTAAGCTTAAGTGGAAGAGATAGTGGTTCTTCCAGAGGCCAGGAAACAGTGATTTGTCTCCAGAAAGCCTGATGGGATTAGAGTCCCAGAAATTCGGATCAGAGCCTAGAGCCAGCTACCGAGACTCTGAAGTGTAGCTTTAGCTTGGTTAAATTCTTGGTGGAGCCTATGGCATCAGAAAAAAGGATTGCGGTCATATAACAATGATTATCTTTGGTTTCAAAACATTTACTTTCAAAATGATCTTCAGGGGCATGTAATCCCTGTGAAATTACAGTGTAACTTTCCAATCAAACTGTATATGATCATCAAAGCACAGAAAGGAGTAAGAGCTGTAAGCCAAGCTGGTATGAAAACAGTGGATTCTAGTAGTAGCTCATCCTCCACCAACACCACGCGGACAGTCAAATCACTAAGCGCCCATGTGTCCTAGTGTCTTCAGCTACAAATCAACGTAGTATCATGCACAGCTATCTCAGAAGATCTTCTGAGGGAAAGACTAAGGAAGCATTTTTTTTAAAGGACAAGTTGTTTACTAAAACACATAAAAGTATTTAAGGGTTGCTGCTGGCCTACACATGAAGGCATATCATTTCCATGGATACTGCTAAGTGATTTTTATATTACATTACTTTATACACCGGCTATATGTTGTATGAAGTATGTGACCTAGAGCATGCTTTGTTAGAATATTTTAATAATAAATAACAGGAACAGTAATTGTTATTTGTGAATTTTGAAACGCTGTGGCAGATATTGTGACAGCTATTTTATATGATTGCATTTATTCCTACAAGCCATTGCGAGGCAATCTGCCGAGGAGATATTGTGATCGCCAATGTTAGACTGGGGCTTGGAGAATTTGGAAAGTTGGTCAGCCAGTTTATAAGTGGTAAATGCAGAATTCAAACCCACCTCTGACTGATTCCAAAGCATAGGCTAACCCCTACAAATCCTAACCCCTAGGACCTCAGAAGGTAACTATATTTGGAAATCAGGTCTTTAAAGAGGTAATTAAGTTTAAACGAGGTAATTTGATTGAACCCTAATTCAAGATGACTGGTGTCCTTATAAGAAGAAGAAATTTGGACACAGACACACACAGAGGGAAGACTGTGTGAAGACACAGGGAGAAGGCAAGCCAAGGAGAGAGGCCTCAGAAGAAACCAACCCTGTCAACACCTTACTATTGAACTTCAAGCCTCCAAAATTGTGAGACAATAAATTTCTGTTGATTAAGCCACCCAGTTTGCGGTATTTGTTATGGCAGCTCTACCTGGTTAATACTCCCACCGTTATATCTTGTCAGTTCATTAGAGTGGAAAGCTGTCCAGCCTGATCTGAGAAAACCATCTGGTCAGAGACAAATGTTCGGAGTCTCATCCCCTCCATCTCAGATGTGTTTACACACTAACCTTGTCTTTCTTGCCTTTGAAATTTGGGTCCCAGAACAAACACATGTAGAGCCCACTTGAACCCGTCCTACGGCTTGGATCAGGAATCTAGCTCAGTTTAGCCAAGTTGTAGCTGACACTCAGACCTTTGAGAAGAAATTATCGTTGTTGTAAGTGACTGACATTTGAAGTGGTTGTTTTTTGGTGCAGCATTACTGTGGCAGTGGCTGATGCATCTATTACCATTTTGTCCCGTGATCTCTATTAACACACTGTATCTGGGTCATGTTTGTGTAATGAAAGCCTCCGTGGGTTTTTCTGTGTGATTTGGAAACAACTCATGCCAAGCTTCCTCCAAATATTTCCCACATCCTGGAGTTAGAGTCTAGAGACTTATTTAATTAAGTGTAAATGTGCTCTGGTCTTCTGGAATCTCCTTCTGCAGGGAAGCTTAGGCAGAAGAGTAACTTCCGAAGACCAAATAAGCAAATGTCTTCTTGCTATGAGTTGTTAAGCAGCTTGAACAGGATAGAAACCATCAGAGAAGAAAGGTATTCAGTTGCTCAGTGGTTAGAGTGCCGGCCTGTGGACCAAAGGGATCTCAGGTTCAATTCTGGTCAAAGGTCATGCACCTGGGTTGTAGGTTCAATCCCAGCTCTAGTTGGGGTGCATGTGGGAGGCAACTAATTACAACTAATTAATTGTCTCACTCATATTGATCTTTCCCTTTCTCTCCCTCCCTTCCATTCTTTCTAAAAAAATAAATGGGAAAAATATCCTCGAGTGAGGATTAAAAAAAATTAGAGATATTCCAATTTGCAGTGGAAAGGCTAGAACAGGGAAATGAGCAAGATCAGAGGCAAACTTCATGCTCTTTACTATTTTGTTTTTGATCAAGCCCAATTCTGGAATTTTTAAATATCCATTGAAGTAGAATGAATAAATAAATTGTGGTATATTTATACAATGGAATATTTTATAGCACTTGTTATAGCTTTAATTGTATTTCCCTCCAAATTCATATGTTGAAGTCCTAACCCCGAGAACCTCAGAATATGATCTTATTTGGAAATATGGTAATTTCAGGTAAGGTCATACTGAAGTAGATTGGGCCCCCAACCCAATATGACTGGTGTCCTTATTAAAAAACAAAACAAAAACCTTGTAAAGAGATATACACAGGGAGAATGACATGTGAATGTGAAGTCAGAGAGCACAATGATACATCTATAAGACCAAAGATTGCCAAGAAACCACCAAAAGCTGGGAGAGAGGCATGGAGTAGATCTTCCCCCACAAGGAATCAGCCCTGCTGACACCTTGACTTTGGACTTCTAGCCTCTAAAATTGTGAGACAATACATTTTTTTAAAGCCACCCAGTTTGTGGTTGTAGTAGCCTTAGGAAACTAATACAACAATCAAATGAGCATAAGTTTACTGCATATAACACAGATGATTCTATTGACTATATTTTAGAGGGATAAACCTAGACATTAAGAGTACATACCATCAAAGTTAATTTCTATCTATTTCAAACACAAGAAAAATGAACTTATAGTGTTTTTTTTTTTTAGGGCAAGAGGAATAGTATATGGACTAAGGCATAGGGAGATTTTCTGGGTACTGTTACATTCTATTTCTCGACCTTGTAGTGGGGACATGGTGCATTCATTTTGAGTTAGTTTATTGAGCTGTATTCTTATGATTATGGTTTGCATGCATACTGAATGTCAAGAGAATATTTAAAAAGAGAATATTTAAAAAATATGAATGGGAAGAAGCAGTAGAGAAGAGATTGAAGCTAGAGGATTTGGAAGCAAAATTTGACGTTGTTGATAAGTACATGAGAAGGGGGCATGAGACGGCAACTGGAGCACAGGGGAGGGTCGATTCAGATAGAAGAGGCTCTTCTGTATTTGCTGAGAAGGCACTGGATTCAGAATAACAAAAGTGGGGTATGTGAAGTTTCCACTTTACCAGCGTTCTCTTCCTTCCTTTGTCTCAAGTAAAAATTGAGTTTGGTATTTAAAAAATATTTTTGGCAAGTCTGTTTGCATTTTCTAAAATTTATTTAAAACGCCATTCATTTTCTTGGCACAGCCAGGGAGCCCTGTGTCCATATGACATGACTCCTGTTGCTATGGTAACTGAATGTTTACTAGAGAAAATATTACCCGTTAATAATAGCCTGGATGGAAATAATAGCTACTGCTAGGCCTTCAGAGTTGCACACCATCAATTTCCAATTTGCTGAAATAGGTGCAGTTGGCTTTTTGAGTTGCAAAGTATTACTTTTTCCAGGCCTCCATGATCCACGCATCACAGGCCCACACCCACACATCCATGTGCTTATAAGGAATGTTCTACTTGTCCAAAATGATGATAGAGGGAAGCTGTTATGTTGGGGCCTTGTCATAATTTCAACAGTAGAAATAATGAATAAATTCGAAGGGTACTATTTATTGGCTTTAGTTAATAGTGAAATCACAGAGGGAATAATCACTGAAAGACAGTATAATTCATACTATTTCTTATCCTCAATCTTTTCCAGAATCTTGTTTCCAAAGGTCAAACCAACAAGCAGATGTGTTGAATTACTCTGTCAAAAATCATGCCTGTGGCCCTGGCTAGTGTGGTTCAGTTGGTTGGAGCATCTTTCCATGCACTGAAGGGTCATGGGTTCGATTCCCAATCAGGGCACATGCTCAGTTTGTAAGTTTAATCCCCGGTCAGGGCATGTGCAGGAGGCAACTGATCTCTCTCTCTCCCTTCCTTTCTCTAAAATAAATAATAATAATAATAAAAATAGTAAAATCATGCCTGTGAATAACAAAAATGCCTTTAAGATATTCAACTCAATCTCTCCCTGAGTCTGGGCTCTTCCTCCCTCCCTCCCTCCCTCCCTCTCTCCCTCCCTCCCTCCCTCCCTCCTTCCCTCCCTCCCTCCCTCCCTCCCCCTCCCTCCCTCCCTCCCTTCCTTCCTTCCTTCCTTCCTTCCTTCCTTCCTTCCTTCCTTCCTTCCTTCCTTCCTTTCTTCCTTCCTTCTGCAAATCCTTGTTGAGCCAGTCATTAACCTAATTCTTAGGGAAACAGACCCTGTCCCTGCCCTGAGAAGAGCTTGAGATATAGTAAATGCAATATTTTGATGAAGTCACCCCTCCTACCACCAGCCTTCCCACTGAATGCCAACAAAGAGTGCAGCTGGAAGGACACAGCTCATGTCTCAGGTTCCATGTCCTCCCACAATTGGCCACCTTTCATCCACATGTTGGAAGCTGTATGAGAGTACGGGGGTGGGGGTTGTAGTTTGGTGCCTAGGCTTCTGGGAGGGAAATTCCCTCCTCCAAAAGTAAAAAACAAACAGCACCCCTGAGAGTCTAAGCATATGTTTCCAGAAAAAACCTGGAGAAACATTCAGCTACCATGACAACCAGTTCTATCACATTTCCACAAGGTCAATGAGGGTAGGAAAATCAGTGAATGGACCAGTTTGACACTGTGTGGCCATGAAATAAGAGTTGGAGGTCATCTTTAGAGGTTGGATCTCTTCCTCTAAGCCAGTGGCTCTCAATACAGGTAGTTTACAAGAGAATTTCTGGGCGAGGAGTAGAGGGGTTAAGAAGTGAAGAAATTCAGATATTCAAACCCCATTCCTAGATTATGGTTTAGTATTTTCAAGAGGAGAGCTCAGGAATATGTATTTTAACTAGTCCTTCCACTTGTTATGATGATGATGATGTTCCCTGGTCATGTACCTGCCAAAGAGACAGATTGGTGTTTTAGATAAAACTTTCTAATGTTGCCTTGGCTGGTTTAGCTCAGTGGAGCATTGGCCTTCAGACTGAAGGATCCCAGGTTCGATTCCAGTCAGGGGCACATGCTCGGGTTGTGGGCCTGATCCCCAATGGGGGGCATGCAGAAGGCAGCCAATCAATCAATAGTTCTCCCTCATCATTGATGTTTCTATCTCTCTCTCTCTCCTTCTCCTTTCTCTCTGAAATAAATAAAAATATAAAAAAAACCCACAAAAAAACTTTCTAATGTTGGAGGGAATATGAAGTGGGGGAAACTGTGAAGCAAGAGAGGTCAATTAGAAGAATAATGTTCCAGGTGCTAGATAAAAAGCCCATGTAGCAGCGGTAGGTTTGGAGAGGAAGGATGGGCTCTGGAAAGATGCAGGACTTAGAATTAATGAAACTTCAAGAAAACATAGGTCAGGGAGAGTGCGAGTGAGGAACCCATAGAGGAGAGTGTAGACGTGTGTGGTGTGTGTGTGTGTGTGAGCTAGGGTCAGTTAGATTCTGCACGTCTTCCAAGGGGCTCCCTAACTGGGCAGTCCTAGACGGCGCAGCCCCGCGCACAAAGCGGACACTTCTCAGCGGCTGGTGCGGACGCGGAGACCACGCCATCTTGGGAAACAGAGCTGCCTGAGACGCGGATCCTGGCTTCTGACACAAACCAGGACCCTGCAGCCACTGGGCACAGAGAACTGCTATCACAGCTTCAGACCACAAACAAGAATCCAGACTTCTCAGCAGAATTCCGTGAGTCAAAGAGCCTACCCCACTCCCCGCAGGCGCGCGAGCGCCATAGTAACTGATAGACCTGCCCCTCCCCCAAGCTGCTGAAAGCTCACAGGCGCCCAAGAGCGCAGTAACTGATAGACCCGCCCCTCGCCCAAGCTGCCGAGCTTTGCACAGGGACGCGCTCCCCACTAGGGAATTTGGCGCTGCATGGGACAGAAGCAGCTCCCGGTCAGGGAAATCTGTCAGTGCGCACAGAGGGCTCCCCTTCGGGGAATTTGGCTTGCGGGTCACAGCTCCCCCTTCTGGGAATCTTAGGGCGTGCACAGAAGGGCTTCCCCTCAGGGAAGTTGGCGCGCAGGACGGACTCCGCCGCCCTTCCGGGACTTTGGGAGAGTGCACCACAGAATCAGCTCACCTTCAGGATTTTAAGAATGTGCGCTCTAGCCGGTTTGGCTCAGTAGAGAGAGCACACACAGGACGCAGCTCCACTTCAGGGAATTTGGCACGCCGGACACAGCTGCCGGGGATCCCTGACTCACAGCGCATTCACACTAAGAGCCAGCGACCCCAATTGTTGGTGCATGCACACACAGGGACCCTGACTCTCAACGAGAAACCTCACAAGGCAACAGAGACTTTGACACTCGAGTCTTGGTGCAGACACAGGGAAACTCTGACTCCTGGCACATCCTAAGGATCTCATTTTCGGCGCATACCAACAGTGTGGTGCAGACAGGGCCCCTGATTCCAAGTGTGCACACGAGACCACACAGAACACTGGGGACACTGACCCTGGGCAAGTCTGGTTCCCACCAACCAAAGGCAGCCACACGTCCTAGTGTCAGAGCACTCCAGTGAAACTCGGGTGGAGCGAAGTCCCCACAGCACATGGCCCAGGTCCACGCAAACGGAAACTTGAGCTTTCTGGTAATAGCCAGAATGGGGAAACGAAATATCTCACAGAGGAAAGAAAATGTGGAGTAGCCAAGAAAGGAAATTAGTGAAACTGAAGCTTGCAACATGACCGAAAAGGAGTTCAGAGTAATGGTCGTGGAATTTATACAACGGATGGATGAGAAAATCAACAACTTATGCAAGAATCAGGAAGAAATGAAGAGTGATATAGCTACAATCAAAAACACCATGGAAAGTTTCAACAGTAGACTACAAGAAGCAGAGGACCGAATTAGTGAGTTAGAAGATCAAGTACAGAAACAAGCTCAAGCTGAACAGCAATTGGAGAAAAAAATTAAAAAGCAGGAGGAAAGCCTAAGGGAGCTTCGGGACAACATGAAACGAAGTAACATGCGTATAATAGGGCTGCCAGAAGGACAAGAAGAGCAGCAGGGTTTAGAAAATCTATTTGAAGAAATAATGACAGAAAACTTCCCGGATATGGGAAAGATAAAAGTTACGCAAGTAAAGAGAGTCCCAAGCAGGATCAACCCCAAAAGACCCACACCAAGACATGTCATAATTTCAATGGCAAATATAAATGATAAAGAGAGAATCCTAAAGGCGGCAAGAGAGAGACAGAGAGTTACCTACAAAGGAACACCCATCAGATTGTCAAATGATTACTCATCAGAAACACAACAAGCTAGAAGTGAATGGAAGGAGGTATACAAAGTGTTGCAAAGCAAAGGACTGAATCCAAGAATACTATATCCAGCAAGACTATCAATCAAAATTGAAGGGGAAATCAGGAGCTTTGCAGACAAAAAAAGCCTCAGGGAGTTTATCACCACCAAACCAGCAATGCAAGAATTGCTAAAGGGAATACTGTAAAAAGAAGAAATAAACAGGTAAGAAGGAATACAGACACAAAAATAGATATGACTGCAAACAAATACCTTTCAGTAATAACTTTAAATGTAAACGGACTAAATGCTCCAATCAAAAGACATCGAGTAGCTGAATGGATAAAAAAACACGACCCATGTATATGCTGTCTACAAGAGACCCACCTCAGAACAAGAGACTCACACAGATTGAAAGTGAAGGGATGGAAAAATATCTTTCAGGCAAATGGAAATGAAAAAAAAGCAGGGGTAGCAATACTTATATCTGACAAAATAGACCTCAAAGTAAATGCCATAACAAGAGATAAGGAAGGCCACTTCATAATACTAAAGGGAGAAATCCAACAAGAAGAAATAATTCTGGTAAACATATACGCTCCCAATATAGGAGCACCCAAATACATAAAAAATCTCCTGGAGGATATCAAGGGAGAGATTAATAGCAATACAATCATAGTAGGAGACTTTAATACCCCACTATCACCACTGGACAAATCCTCTAAACAAAAAATCAGCAAAGAAACAGCAATCTTAAATGACTCACTAGACCAGATGGAATTAATTGACATCTTCAGAACATTTCACCCCAAAGCCACAGAATATACATTCTTCTCAAGTGCACATGGGTCATTTTCAAAGATAGACCATATGCTGGGTCACAGGCAAAATCTCTTCAAATTCAAGAAGATAGAAATTATATCAAGCATCTTCTCAGATCACAGTGGCATAAAACTGGAAATCAACTACAATAAATACAATCCAAAGAAATCAAACACATGGAGACTAAACAGCATGCTATTAAACAAGGACTGGGTCACCAGAGAGATCAAGGAAGAAATAAAAAACATCATGGCAACAAATGACAATGAAAACACAACAATCCAAAATCTATGGGACACAGCGAAAGCAGTCTTGAGAGGGAAGTTCATAGCTCTACAAGCCTATTGCAAAAAACAAGAAACAATGGTAACAAATTACTTAACCCTACAACTCAAAGAGCTAGAAAAAGCGCAGCAAGAAAAGCCCAGTGTAACCAGAAGGAAGGAAATAACAAAGATCAGAGCGGAGATAAATGACATAGAGACCAAAGAAACAATACATAAGATCAACAAAACCAAGAGCTGGTTCTTTGAAAGGATAAACAAGATTGATGGACCTCTAGCCAGGCTCACCAAGAAGCAAAGAGAGAGGACCCAAATAAACAAAATCAGAAATGAAAGAGGTGAAATAACAACAGACCCTGCTGAGATACAAAGGATTGTTACAAAATACTACGAACAACTCTATTCCAACAAACTGGACAACCTGGAGGAAATGGACATATTCCTAGAAAAATATAACCTTCCAAAAATCAATCAAGAAGAATCTAAACAGCTCAACAGGCCAATAACTATGGACGAAATTGAAGCAGTCATCAAAAAGCTTCCGGCAAACAAAAGCCCGGGGCCTGATGGCTTCACAGGAGAGTTTTACCAAACATTCAAGGAAGAACTAAAACCTATCCTCCTCAGACTATTCCAAAAAATTCAAGTGGAAGGAACACTTCCAAGCTCCTTCTATGAAGCCAGCATCACCCTAATACCAAAACCAGATAAAGACAACACAATGAAAGAGAATTACAGACCAATATCCCTCATGAACATAGATGCCAAAATCCTCAACAAAATTCTAGCAAATCGGCTCCAGCAGTACATCAGAAAGATCATACACCATGACCAAGTAGGATTTATCCCAGGAATGCAAGGATGGTACAATATCCGCAAATCAATAAACGTGATACATCACATAAACAAATTGAAAGATAAAAATCACATAGTCATATCAATTGATGCAGAAAAAGCATTTGACAAAATCCAACACCCTTTCTTGATAAA
Source organism: Cnephaeus nilssonii (assembly GCF_951640355.1). NCBI lineage: Eukaryota > Metazoa > Chordata > Mammalia > Chiroptera > Vespertilionidae > Cnephaeus > Cnephaeus nilssonii. The sequence goes on from NC_137074.1 coordinate 10,054,140, forward strand.
AACTCTCAACAAGGTGGGAATAGATGGCTCATACCTCAACATAATAAAAGCTATATATGATAAACCCACAGCAAACATCATACTCAATGGACAAAAACTAAAAACATTTCCCCTAAGAACAGGAACAAGACAGGGATGCCCACTCTCACCACTCCTGTTTGACATAGTACTGGAAGTATTAGCCATTGCAATTAGACAAGAAGAAGAAATAAAAGGCATCCAAATTGGAAAAGAACAAGTAAAGCTGTCTTTATTTGCAGACGACATGATATTGTACATAAAAAATCCGAAAGACTCCGTCAAAAAACTAATAGACTTAATAAATGAATTCGGCAATGTAGCAGGATACAAAATTAACGCCAAGAAATCTATGGCAAGATACACCAATAGTGAACTTACAGACAGAGAGACTAAAAAGGCAATCCCATTTACCATCGTGCCAAAAAAATTAAGATACCTAGGAATAAACTTAACTAAGGAGGTAAAAGACCTATACACGGAAAACTACAGGACACTGAAAAAAGAGATAGAGGAAGACGTAAACAGATGGAAGAACATACCATGTTCATGGATTGGTAGAATCAACATCATTAAAATGTCCATACTACCCAAAGCAATCTATAGATTCAATGCACTCCCCATTAAAATACCAACGGCATATTTCACAGACCTTGAAAGAACTCTCCAAAAATTCATCTGGAATAAAAAAAGACCCCGAATAGCCACAGCAATCCTGAGAAAGAAGAATAAAGTAGGAGGGATCTCAATACCAGATTTCAAGCTGTATTACAAAGCCACTGTTCTCAAAACAGCCTGGTACTGGCACAAGAACAGACATATAGATCAATGGAACAGAATAGAGAATCCAGATATCGACCCAAACCACTATGCTCAATTAATATTTGACAAAGGAGGCATGAACATACAATGGAATAAAGACAGTCTCTTCAATAAATGGTGTTGGGAAAATTGGACAGATACATGCAAAAAAATGAAGCTTGATCACCAACTTACGCCATACACAAAAATAAACTCAAAATGGATACAGGACTTAAACATAAGACGGGAAACCATAAAAATACTAGAGCAATCCACAGGCAGCAAAATCTCAGACATATGCCAAAAGAAATTCTTCACTGACACTGCTCCTAGGGCAGTGGAAGCTAAAGAGAAAATTAACAAATGGGACTACATAAAAATAAAAAGCTTTTTCACAGCAAAAGAAACCATCAACAAAACAACAAGAAGGCCCACTACATGGGAGAACATATTTGCAAATGGCATCACTGATAAAGGTTTAATCTCCAACATCTACAGGCAGCTTATGCAACTTAATAAAAGGAAGATAAATGATCCAATAAAAAAATGGGCAACAGACCTAAATAGAATCTTTTCAAAAGAAGACAGAAGGAAGGCCAAGAGACACATGAAAACATGCTCAACGTCACTAATTATCCGAGAGATGCAAATCAAAACAACAATGCGGTACCATCTTACACCTGTCAGAATGGCTATCATCAACAAATCAACAAACGACAAGTGTTGGCGAGGATGCGGAGAAAAAGGAACCCTCGTGCACTGCTGGTGGGAATGCAGATTGGTGCAGCCACTGTGGAGAACAGTATGGAGTTTCCTCAAAAAACTGAAAATGGAACTCCCATTTGACCCAGTAATCCCACTCCTGGGAATATATCCGAAGAAACTAGAAACACCAATCAGAAAGGATATATGCACCCCTATGTTCATAGCAGCACAATTCACCATAGCTAAGATTTGGAAACAGCCTAGGTGCCCGTCAGCAGATGACTGGATCAGAAAACTGTGGTACATCTACACAATGGAATACTATGCTGCCATAAAAAAGAAGGAATTCTCATCATTTGCAGCAACCTGGATGGAATTGGAGAACATTATGTTAAGTGAAATAAGTCAGTCAATGAAAGAAAAATACCACATGATCTCACTCATTTATGGATAATAAAGAACATTATAAAATTGAACAAATAGATAGATACAGAGACAGTAAAGCATCAAACAGACTGTCAAATTACAGGGGGAAGGTTAGGGAGAGATGGGGGAGATAAGAGATCAATCAAAGGACTTGTATGCATGCATATAAACATAACCAATGGACGCAAAACTCTGGGGGGTGAGGGCATATATGGGAGTGGGGTGGGGGGGGGCAATGGCAAGATATGTACACATATAATACCTTAATAAAAAAAATTGGAAAGAGAAAAAAAAAAAAAAAAAAAAAAAAAAAAAAAAAAAAAAAAAAAAGAAAACATAGGTCAGGAGGTAGAAGAATTATAAGCCTGATTGCCTGGGGAGAGAAGTCACAGCACAGGATCTCAGCTTTGTATTTATTTGAAAGACAGAGTCTGTCTGGACTGCCTTCCATCTCAGCACCTATCCACAGCCATTAGGGTCTTAAACAGACAGAGTTAAAGTGAGTGAAAGAAAAGCACCACACCTTCTGAATCTGAGGGACATGCATACAAGGTAATACCGGATGTGGACTCTTAAAGACTGTAACACATATAGAACTGGGACGATTTTTAGATTTCATTTTTGTTTGTGTGTTTTTCTATGTGAGCTTGGTGACAGCTTATGCCAGGAACCAATCAAGGAAGGATCGAGGAGGACAGGGTGGAGGCCAGAAGGTGGGAGGCCCCTGGCCATTAACATGCAATTGTTTTGGGGTGGCTGAGGTAGACACACTGATTTAGCTCAAACAATTTCAGAGGACCTAAAATAACTTTGGTTGTACTTTATTCTGCTCTTTAAGAGTTCCCTGCTGGTTATAGCAAAGAGAGTAACAGCAGTTCTGCAATGATAGGTCCAGAGTAAGGAGTAAGGGTAAAGGCAGCAAGTAGCCAGAGGGATAGTCATGAACACTTAGCAGTGGTACAATTGGCAGGGTAGGGATACAGGATGTGGTGATGGGGATGGAGGAGAGCCACAGCCTGTAAGTCTTGCACCAGAAACCCTATGCCATCATCTCCTCTTTGCCTCCTCAGAGGCTTCATCCCCTGTCACTCAACTTGAGAGAGACAGTGAGGAGAGTTGGATGGCAGTTTGGTGTCAGCTGGACCTGCCTGCAAATGTGTGGGACCACAGAGTAGAGAAGGGATTGCACTTATTTAGGAATGTACATCATTTCCACTGTTTGCTTTATAAGCTGCTTACTAGATAATTAGTTTATGTAGTAGCTAGGATGAAAGTTAAGGAAATGGGTACTGTCAAGTATATTGTTTGTTCTAAGAGGTGAAAGAATGAATGGTTAGTTTCAAAATAGATGCCTTGGATCCTTCATATTTGTAATGAACCTCTATCCCTATTTTGGTAGTTTGTCTTCAGAAGAGAGGTTGGCAAACCACAACCTGTGAGCCAAATCCAGCCATGTCCATTTGTTCACATATAAGACTGCTTTTCCTTACGATAGCAGTTTCATGGTTGATGTGACTGGCTGGTCTACAAAGCCAACAATATTTACTACCTGGCTTTTTTACTGACAAATTTTGCAACCCTTACTTTAAGAGTCTTTTTTTTAAAAAGCTAGAGTCACTAGGATATCTTTCTCTAATGATTAATGTCAATGAGAAAATAATAAAATTTGATAATTAAGGTGACTGATGTTTGTAAAATGCTTTACATACATATCTGCCTCATGATCCCTGTGAAAGGACTTGGAGGTATGTATTCTGAAACCTATTTCATGAATGAATAAATGGAGAAGGAGAGTACAAGCTTCGTGTGTGGCTCTCAATTTGGGGAACCTGAACCAGCACCCCAATGCCCTGAGCCCAAATTCATGTGGTTTCCATTATTCTAGTTCCACCCCAGAGCTGAATGTATCAACTTATAGGGGAACTCTAGTGTAATTGCCAAAGTGCTGAAAAGACCTTTGAGCCCCCAGACATCTCAGCCCAAATCCCAGCATTAGAAATACATTGCTATGGATCAACAAGTTCCTCTTTGGAGATCAACAAGACATCATGGGAAAGTGAGCATGTTACGTTTGGCTACAAGTCACTTGCAATTTCAGACAAATACTTTTCTTTTTATTTTTTTCTTTTCTTTTATTGTGAATACATTTCTCCTAACAAGGAGATTTGATGCCCAGTGGGGAAAGGGAACTGTGGGTGCAAGAAGAAATATTTCTTAGTGTGGCCATGGATAGAGGGGAACAGATCTGCGAGGAGACATCAGGCCGTCAGGAGACATGAAAAAGGTGTCACCAGAAAGTGCTAAATTTACGCTTCTCCTAACTCTCAATTCTTCTGGATTAAATTGGTGTTGTAGTGAGAGTCGTGCTTAAGCAAATGGATCATGGGTCTGACTTATTTTAGTGACTCTTACATTCTTATCATCTTTTCCCTGCTGCCTTAAGACCAACCTTGTGTTTCATTCCACTGTTGCCTGGATGCTTGCAGCCTGAGTGCTGGCAAGCTTTCCTAAGATGAGAAGTTTGGTTTTGTGAGAATTCTAGAAATGATATATCACTAAGGAGGTTTCTTGCCACCAGTATCCCTGGAGCAAATTTGTGGATTAAATATTCTCCAACAGATTGTAAATTTTGGAGATGGCACTAGCAAAGAGGAGAAGGGACAACAGCAAATGTCAGGACCACATGGGCTCCAGTTAAATTGTAGTCAATGTGATGTTTTGTAAGATACACTGTGTTCTCTGCTCAGAGATGTCCTTGGGAGAGAGAAGAAATATTGCCTGTTTCTTTTGTGCCAAGTAATGAATAATCAAGGGGCAAATGGAGATGAAAATCAGTTTTAGATTTGACTATTGTCAGAAAGAAGCTAGGATTTTGATCCTTTATGTTGGTGGCATTGTCTTAGCAAAGTGGAAAGAATGCGTTTTTCTGTCTCCTTTTGTATTGGATGACAAAAAGTGGTGTTCAAGCCCCATGTGTATGTAATAGGGAAATTTCTGCTTTTTTTTTTTTTTTTTTAAAAAGAACTATCAGTAAATAATAGTTGAAATACATGCCCTGGAAATAATGAAATTAACTTGGTGAGTAGGTTAATTTATCTAGTTACATTACTAAGTAAATACAAAGATGCAGTTTTTATAAATGAAAACCAATAACCATTACATTTGTATAATGGTGCCATCTGTCCCAGTTTTCCTTTTAAATTTCACTAATGTGTGCAGCTCTTCCTTCATATGGTAGAGAGAGAACTGAACTGGTTGTGGCGTTCTTTGGGCTCCATTTGTGTTCTTACTCATAATCAGAAGGATTTAGGTAGATCATTGTGATATTCTTTTTTTTTAATTTTTAAATTTATTTATAAAGACAGTGGAAGGGAGGGGGATAGAGATAGAAACATTGATGAGAAAGAAACATCATGGATAGGCTGCCTCCTGCACTTCCTTTCCTGGGGATGGTGCCTGCAACCTGGGCATGTGCCCTGACTGGGAATCAAACCCGGGACCTCTTGGTTCCTGGGTTGACGCTCAACCACTGAGCCACACTGGCTGGGTAATCATTGTGTTTTTCTTACTTGGTTTGCTTATCTGCACAATGAAGAGATTGAATTGGACAACTTCTAAGTTTTCTTTTGCTTCTTGGGATGTAATTCTCTGCTTCATCTGGGCCACAGACTCTGAATCTTAGTTTCATGGAATTTGAAGATGGGTAGGTGAGTCTTACCTCTTATCCAAAATATCCCTGACAGATTGTCACCCTGATTTTTCTTGTTCACCTCAAGAGACAGAGAGCCTGTTACTTCCAAGCTCAATGCATTTATGCGGACTTAATTAAAAAATATTTTTATTGATTTCAGAGAGGAAGGTAGAGGAAGAGAGAGATAGAATCACCAATGATGAGAATCATTGATCTGCTGCCTCCTGCACGCCCCCTGCTGGAGATCGAGCCCACAACCCGGGCATGTGTCCTGGCCTGGAATCAAATTGTGACCTTCTGGTTCACAGGTCGATGCTCAACCATCTGAGCCACACCAGCCAGGCCTGACTTAAATTTTTTGTGTGTCAAATATGACTGAAATCTGTGTGAGTCTCTGACACATTAGATTTAGTTAAGAGTGCAGCTATTTTATTATTTTTAAATATATTTGTTTGGATTATATAATAGGCTTATTGCCCCTGCAAGAGTGTATAACACAATTGTTCTAATCAAAGCTTATGAATCATTATGATTTCATCAGGTTTTCAGACAGGAATGACTGCCTGGTGGTATTAAGCAATGTAAAAAAATTCACAAAACACAGAGCTGTTTTTAACATTCGTGCAAGTGTTACATGTGAACTTTTGCTTCAGAGGGAGGGAGAGAGGAAAGAGAGAAGGAGAGAGAGAGAGAGAGAGAGAGAGAGAGAGAGAGAGAGAGAGAGAGAGAGAAGGAGCTGGTTTATCAATAATGACGTGCTTCCCCTTATAATGAAGGGGAAGGTGATGATCCAAGCTGCTTTGAAGAGCCCATTTGGAGTGGAACATCTACTTATAACTGTGTCCATATGAAATAAATACATCATATGATTTTTCCCAACATACTTTTCCCTGCTTCATTCCAATTGTCTGGAGATCATGGAATGAGATAGTGCTCAGTCATAAGCCCACAATTATGTAGGAGTATTTGGTCAAGGCAAGTTGGCCACCTGGAAACTTGTTTTATGACATACACTGGGCTCATTTCTGACTCCCCGAGAAAAGTGTCTTTAACACTGAATGATCCCGGGTTTCCATGGGAAATGAAAGCTCAACTGTGGCATGTACACATGAGCAGTGGTCAAACTCTTGATAATTAAACATTTGAAGAAACAACTGGTCATCCCGAGGCCATTTTTCGTACCAGGAGTTGGAAGGAATGCAATTCCCTCATGTGCAAAGAAATGCCTTATGAGACTGGCTGCAAGAAGCCAGCACCTTGCTGATGCGTGTAGACCATTTCAGGGGCAGTCTTTCTACTTAAAATGTATTATTTAATCTTCAACCCCCATGTACTATTTGAATCAAGACTGTTTCAAATAATAAGTGTACTACTAATAGTCTTGTTTGTCTTTGAATAAAAGGATAAGTAACCTTGTTTATTGAAAGTATACATCCAATTGATAATTTTTTTGGGTTGAGGTATAAATGACATAGAACATTGTATTAGTTTCAGGTATACAACACAGTGGTTTGATATTTGTATACGAATAGTCTAGTTTTAATGTCAAGATTCCAGACTCAATGTCTGAAGACATTCATCTTCTTTTCTCCAAAATGTATAAATATATACATTGAAATGCACATCAATGAAAGGAAACAGACAATTGGTGCAGACAATGAGCAAAATGGAGATTCCGAGGGAGAGGTCGTGGAAGGCTGCACATTTTAAACTGGGCCTTGAAAACTGACAAGCTGAGAGGAAGAAGCAGGCAAGGGTATCAGTGACTTCTGATTTATTTCGAATTTGGTTGACTTGAGAGCGTGATACAATTCTTCCTATTCTACATTTGTCTCACAAAATGTTTCCTGTGTTTAAAAAAATGGGAGGCATCTTGGCTGTGTATGTGTGGGGGAGAGTGGTGGAAGATAGCATTTCCAGAGGGTTTTTCCTTTCTGTCTTTCAGTTATTTGCAATTGTGTTATAGTTATTAAGTGTTGATATGCCAATCTCATTTGCTCTCGAAGTGGGTTGTTCAGAATGTTCATCACAACAGTTAAACAGATTTTTTGATCACCCCACCTACTTATTCCCCAAAATAACAATCTCAAGTAAGCTCATATGCAATAATTGTTGACAACTGGTTTCGACAATCACTCTAATCTATAAAACAGACATTATTTCTGTAACAAATTTTCTATTGGAGTGCATTTAAATTAAAAAAATCTCAAGTGAATATTTTAATTGGTATAAAGTTAAAGTGAAGAATGAGAAATAGATGGATGATTTCATTTTTCAGAGTTAAATAAAGGGTTGTGCAAGACTCATTTGTCTTATTGTTTGAGAGATTTAAAATTAAGAATTTGGGGAAAAACTGGAGATTGGATTATTTAAAGGCAAAGATTCAAATTTTCTTTTATTACCGTATTATATTAGTTTTTGACCCGTGATATCTCTACGTGGGAAAAGACAAGGATAAAGAATCTCTAGCTCTCAATTTGAAACTGTGTGGACCACTCCCACTGGTCTGAATTTTGTCACTAGAGTGGGACATAGCCTTGCTGAACAGAAAGTAGCTGCTAAGGTTTACCGATTTCAGCTCTTCGTCAACCTGGTTTCAGTCTCCGGGCATTTAATTCCAGTTTTCTCCTCTTCAAAGCTCTCTCTAAACTGAGCCTCAGATTGAGAGCTTTCTTCTCTGTAACTTTTGCCATCTGGAACAAATACTTTGCATTTTTCATCCCTCGTTCCAAATCTCAGCTGGGATCAATCATTTTCTCCCTTATTTTATGTTACGGATCTTCCTGTGTGTGTTGAACAAGTGCCCACAACCCAGCAAATGACCGGGTCCGATTTGAGTCAGGCCTGTGTGCTTTGGAGGGAGCCAATCCAGCTCCAGCTCTGACTGGGGCACCTGGGCAAAGTCCTGAAGACAGGTTAGGGCTTCCCCTTGGTAAGCATTCCTCACTCAATGCTTTTGGAAAAAATTAATAGGACAAAATTTACTTTATAGGAATTAATGAAAATGCTTTGTAACAGGCATGTGATAGCCAAGAGTTCTACTGTGTCCCCAGCCCTCCTCCAAGCCCTCTGGTTATTTAGACACCAAATGAAGATGTGCCTCCCTTCCTCTGGGCCTGCTCTTAGCTCTGTCCTTTGCCAAACACTTGCCTCTTAGATTTCCCCTGGTTTTGAACCCACTTTTAGCTTTTCCTTCTCAAAGTCATCTTGGGTCTGCTCCTATTGTCTCTTTCTTGGCCACTCCAGGCCCCTGCATATTTCTTAGGCATAGTCTTAGTCTTTGCTGGTGAAGATCTACCTAACTGCACACATTTCTTCCTATTCCATGGGCCTCCTAGGGCCTCCAGTTTTCTTGAAATAGCATTTCAAAAGTGCCCTCTGGCAATATACATATACATATACATACTAGAGGCCCGGTGCACAAAATCCCGGTGGGATCAGGCCTAAACGGGCAGTCGGACATCCCTCTCACAATCCAGGACTGCTGGCTCCCAACCACTCACCTGCCTGCCTGGTCACCCCTAACTGCCCCCCCCCCCCCCCCGCAGGCCTGGTCCCTCCCAACTGCCCTCCCCTGCCGGCCTGATCACCCACAACTGCCCTCCGCTGCTGGTCATCTTGTGGCAGCCATCTTGTGTTCACATGGGGGTGGCCACCTTGTGTGTTGGAGTGATGGTCAATTTGCATATTACTCTTTCATTAGATAGGATTTTTATCTCTTATTTTTTTTTCTGAGTTACAAATCCAGGTTTGCTGTTCATCCCATTAGCCATCCCCTTCTCGATAGAAGTGCTTCTCAAAGTTGAATGTGCAAAGGAGTCACCTGGGAAGGTGGTTGAAGAGCTGATTCTGAGGCAGTAGGTCTGTCCTGGACCCCATGGTGTTTCCAGGTGTGCAGGTGCTGCTGGTCCCAGGATCACACTGCAAGTAGCAAGGCGTTATAGTTCTTGGTTTTCATTTCTTGGAGGCCTAATGGGATCCCAGGGCTGCCATAACAAAATGCTACAACTCAAAACAAGACATTTATTGTCCCACAGATCTCGAGGCTGGAAGTCCCAAAATCAAGGTATCTACAGGGCCACACTACCTCTAAAAACTGTAGGTGGATCCTTCTTTGTCTCTTTCTAGATTCTGGTGGTTTGCTGGCAATTTTTGGCATTCCTTGGACTGGTAGGTGCACCACTCCAGTCATTTGGTGGGCTGCTCCCTGTGTGTCTTTACATCGTCTTCTCTCTATGTGTGCCTGTCTCTGTACCCAATTTTCCCCTCTTTATAAGGACACCAATTATATTGGACTAGCATTCCTGTTGCAGGAAAAATCCTGCAATAGGGTTTCCTGCTGCACTCTACCCCGCCCCGCCTGCTCTCCTCCCTTGTCCCCTGGCCCGCCTTCTCCGCCAGCCCGCCCCGCTCTCCTTCCTTCTCCCCCAGCCCCGCCTCCACTCCTCCCTTGTCCTCTGGCTCGCCTTCTCCTCCAGCCCGCCCCTCTCTCCTTCCTTCTCCCCCGGCCCCGCCTCCGCTCCTCCCTTCTCCTCCCCCACCCCCGGCTTGCTTGCTTCTCCGCAGCTTTGCTCCCATCGGCATCTCTTGGCTTCTTTCTAAGCTGTCTTGATATGCAAATTAGCCGCCATCTTTGTTGGCTGGTGGGCGTGGCTTGGGTGTAGCGAAGGTGCGGTCAATTTGCATATTTGTCTATTATTAGGTAGGATTAAAGCCCACCTTAAGAACATAATCTTAATTTGATTATCTCTATAAAGACCCAATTTGCAAATAGCCTCACATTCTGAGGTACTTGGGATTAGAATATGAACATTTTTTTTGGGGTGGGGGAGCCACCATTCAATTCATAACAGAGACCTACTCTCCCTACCCCCATCCTTTTAAAGAAAGTGTGAGACTTTTTCTTCTCTAGTGATTTTTTAGTTAAGTGGAATTCATTATTTTGATCAACAACTTAAACATGAGAAATTAAGAATCTTTAATTTAGAATAGACCAGATCCAGAATCACCAACAAAGAATATATATATTTTTTAAAATATGTTTTTGTTGGTTTTTAGAGAGAGAGGAAAGGAGAGGGAGAGAAAAACACATTGATTGGCTGCCTCGTGCATACCCACTACTGGGGATTGAGCCCACAATTGGGGTCTGTGACCTAACCAGGTATCTAACAGTGACCTCCTGATTCATAAGTCAATGTTCAACCACTGAACCACATTAACGGGCTAGAGGTATATATTTTTAAAAAGGACCCCAGTTGCTCCGTTCTTCTAGGGTTTAATAGTAGTAAAAGCATGAGCTTTCATGTAAGCTGGTTCTAAAATTAAAACTTGACCTGTCACTTACTAGTTCTGTGATTTTGGGTGCAATCTACTTGCTTCTGCTTAACTTCTGTTCCCTTATAAGAAAAATGGATATAATGGTAAATAAAGGATGATTGAGAGAGTCAATAGGCTCCCAAAACACCTCTAGTGTAGGCATTGAGTATATACGTGATTGTTAGTTTTATAGTGTAAGTCTGTATTCTGAGTATTCCAGTAGAACTGTCAGTGGTACCTAGCCAAGTCATCCGATGGAGCCTCCAGGGCTTCCAAGTCAGCTTGTGAGTCTCTGTCCCTCTGTCCTCTTCCCTAAACTACAAGAGTGGTTCAGAGGAACAAAAAAGACAAAGGGACTGCATTTCATTGTTTTTGTGTGTGATTTCCCATGATGGATCTAAACAAAAAATACTGTTTTCTCTTAGGTGTCGTTGTTTTAATATATATCATCATTTTCCTTATTGCCTTCACATTTTTATAAATAATTTCTCCTAAATGGATGCCATCCATATATATTTCCATCCTTTGATTGTTGTTTGTACATAAAGATGTGCATTTGAAATGTTGGTGCTTGTAAAATAAAGGTAGTAGACTCATTTTAATAGAGGCCATTCACTTTGGTGTTTGGATGAAAAATGACATTATCTGTCACTAGTCTAGCATTTGGAAACTCATTGCTTGGTCATTTATATATATTAGACATAGGATTGCCAAAGTAGAGTTTGAATGAAAAATAGGAACAGTTAAGGAGAATATACTATAGCTGCAAATCCATTTATTTTCTAGATCTGTGTGAATCTTACATTGTAAAAGTAAAACAGTAAGGCTTAGGCTAGATTGGGGTTACAAGTTGAATTCATACAAGTATTACTTGCTTCTCATATGCCAACCACATTGGAAGCTTACATACCTAAACAGTGTATGTGACAATGGAAAACTCTGTCCTCACGTTTCTGTTAATGTTAAGGGATACATCATTCCTGAACTGGCCTATTATTATACGTCCATATAAACTACAGTGATCTGAGAGGATATTGGGTGTGTGTGGCTGAGTTGAGTATGCAAACAATACATGCACATGTAATGGGCATACTCATATACTTCTGTATTATTTTATAATTGGCAAAGAAAAAAAACTTGTCTTTAAGGAATAAAGGCAAAACTTCTTAAAAAAGATTATTTGATTCTCCCCATCCCCAAATATCCAGTAAGGGTAGTGGGGTTCAAAAGACTGTCAGAGAAGAGCACTCCTAGATGAGTTTACTTGAACTGAAGAGTTTACTTGAGTTGTTTCACAAGTGCAATGGACTGAAAGAAGCTAGCAGGGCATTCTGAATGCTTGCATCTGGTTTGATTCAAATGGTTTTACATTCGTGGAGTTTCAAATGAAAATAAAGTTCATAGCAAAGTGAAATGCTATTTAAACCATGTGAAGTGGAGCCAGTGAAAAAATTTATCCTCATAACCACAATGTGTGAAGTTGTGCTTGGTAAGTCATTTTTCAGAGAAGGTATGCAAAATTAAACCAGATACACCTGCATGCGTGGGTTAGTTCTTGGGGTTAAATTGGGTCAGCCTTTCCATCCAGTGTCTCAGCATGCAATTTGCTCAAATTTTTCTCCTCTAACAACTACTTTAAGGAGCTTCTACTATGTGATAAGTTTGGCCATAGGGGTGTCGGTGCTATAGTGATGGTCTGTGTAACATATGGTTCATGCCCTTGAGGAGTTTACACTCCAATGGTAAAGAAAAAAAAAAAAACATGTTTTATGTGGTAGAATAATTTATTGGGTATTATTAATGCTTACAAAAGAGGGAAAAGAAGTAGAATTGATCATTCACCTCCTTAGGCCAGAGAGCTAAAAACAGCTAAGCCAGTCATTCCTTCCAGGGTTTCAATGCTGGAGAAAGGGGATTATCACTGCTAAGAGAAGACTTAGGCTGCTACTTTGCAGGGTTTTGGGGAGAACTCTAACATAGTCAATCACAAAAGTTACCTGGATCAGGCACCTCAAATAGACATATTCTATTTGTATTCTTCAAGCTTCTCCAGAGATGCAACCAACATGAGACATTCGGGGAGGGAGAAATAGTTTAAAGAATTAGTTCATGGGACTGTGGAGGCTTGGCAAGTCCAACATCTGCAGAGTAGCTGGCAGGTAGGAGACCCATGGAAGAGTTTCATTTAACTCAGGTGTCCATTTAAGAGATTGTGATAAGTATCGAGTGGGAAGGAGAATGGGGAGGGATAGAGAAGTGGAGAGACCTTTGACAATCAATTTGGGATAGAGGAAAGGGAGAATTATGAAGAATTAAAAGAAAGTTGGAGCCCTAACTGGTTTGGCTCAGTGGATAGAGCATAGGCCTGCGGACTGAAGGGTCCCAAGTTCAATTCCAGTCAAGGGCTTGTACCTTGGTTGTGGGCACATCCCCAGTAGCGGGTGTGCAGGAGACAGCTGATTGATGATGTTTCCCTCTCATCGATGTTTCTAACTCTCTATCCCTTTCCCTTCCTCTCTTATTAATATATCAATAAAATATATAAAAAAAAGAAAAGAAAGTTGGAGTAAGTAGTGGGTCCCAGAGAGAGCATAGATCCAAGTCCTTCCGGTTGGTGTTGCTCTTAGCTGGCATACCCGAAAGGCTGGATCTCAACAAGGGCCTGTAATCAAACAGCCACCAAGCAACCACTGGATATAAACCACAAATATTAGTCATGTCTATGATGGACAAGATGGTAAGAGCCTCCTTTCCCATTTTAGGAACCCTATTAACATCCTGGATTCTGAGGCTGCTCTGAAATGGTAGGGGCTCCAGAGCTGTTTGGGATTAACTTTTTTTCTGATCTCTAGGACAGATTAAATTAGATATAAAGTTTTAAAAAATGCTGAATTTAAAGTCACAAATGGATCTGTGGACTTTTATAGCTACTATATAAGTTAGTAAGAGGACAAAGTACTGGAGGGAAAGGGAAGAGCAAAAGAGGATTTTGAATCTGATCATCAAAGAAAACTGTATTAAGAAATTAACATCGGACTTTATCTGACGATTTGTCAAGATGAGGGCAACTCATTATTACACATCTCTGGGTCGAAAAATTTGGTCTTTTTCTATAGCCCCAACTTATCTTCTGCTCTCCTCTGACTTCTTCCAAGCTACAATGGCCTATAGACCATGCACCCTTCACCTGTCTTCTTACTCTCTGTGTCTCTCTTTATCCATCATGACTTCCAACTGTTCTCATGGTGCTCGAAGGTTGTATACTTCACAGCTCCTACTTTAAGCCCCATTGGCAGTTGATACATATGATGTTTGACTTTCTAGAAACACATACTCTCTCTCTTTTTTTTAATTCCTTCTTCCATTCCATCCCTTTTTTGCTTCCATTTTATCAGTTTAGTATGCCTTTATTTAAAAAATCTCTCTTCTCTCCAATCTCAGCATCAATTTTCATCATTCTGAACAGCTAGAATCTTACAGTAGACTTAGGGATAATATTTAAATTTTGCCATGGAAATTCAGTGATAGATGTATACATATTAAAAAAAATTTAAACTACAATATATTATTACATATTCAAATAAAAAAACACTAAATAATATTTTTCATATCACTACAGAGACAATTTAACAAAAGAAACAATGTAAGGTGGTAAGGGGTTCAAATGAAACAGGTCACTGCTGTATTGGAGACTTTGGAACATACACCTTAAAGCCATAATAATACATAGTTTTATTTTAAAGTTTTGATGGGAGAAAGTTTATTGATCACAGCTCCTCCAAGTTCTTAAGAACTGTATAGACGCCCTTGTCTTCTTATCTTCAATCACTCAGGTTCTTATAGAGTGTTAGATAGGAACAATTTTCTCTTTACATATGTTAAAAATATTTTAACATAAAATCAAAGACATTGTTCTTTGATTTTTTAAAACTGGAGAGCTTTAATCTATTTTTAAAACCAGCCTAAACCTTAGGAAATAACTAATGCTAATGCTTCTCCAACCCAACATTTCCAAAAAATTAAACAGTAGACAGCACCCCAAATTTTACAAGGTCAACAAAAAACCCAAACAATCGAATTAAAAGTGGACAGAGGACACAAATACACATTTCTCCAAAAGGGACATACAGATGGCCAAGAGACAAATAAAAAGATGCTGAATGGCACTAATCATCAGGGAAATACAAATCAAAACCACAATGAGATATCATCTTGCACCTGCCAGAATGGCTATTATCAATAAATCAACAAACAACAAGTGTTAGCAAAGATATAGAGAAAAGAGAACTCTCATGCACTGTTTGTGGGATTGTAAATTGGTGCACCACTGTGGAAAAAATATGAAGTTTCCTAAAAAAATAAAAAATAGACCTGTTATATGATCCAGCAAGTCCACTTCTGGATTGATATCCAAAGAAAATGAAGTCACTATCTTGAACTCCCATATCACTGAAGCATTATTCACAGCAGCCAAGACATGAAAACAGCCTATTTATTAACAGATGAATGGATAAACGAATGGAATATTATTCAGGCATAAAAAAGAAAAAATCCTGCTAACATAAATGTGACAACATAAGTGGATCTTGAGGACATTAAACCAAGTCAGATAAGTCAATCAGAGAAAGAAAAAAACTATATGATCTCATTTATATGTGGAATATAAAAAAACACGTTTGGTTTCTTAGTCTTTTGGCTTTATTCAAGATCTGGCAAATGTCTGTTGGAGAGTAGAACAACCAGATTGTTGTCCTCAAATTCTTGTCCTTTCCTTTTAAAATTTTTATTATTTATTTACTTATTTATTTATTTTTTGTCCTTCCTTTTTTTTAGATCCTGATGCCTCAAGGCTTTTCTGTCTCTGTAGCTCTTCACATATTTATTTATATGTTTACATATATTTATTACATATAATATATATTTATATCTATCCTTATCTATAACATTTTATCCATTTTTTAAAAATTGTTTTTAGTGGAATGGTTAATATAATATGAATCAGTGAGATTGCCAAGTGATATTAAATTAGAAAATGTTTGTGTTAAATTATGGGTATTTAAGGCTATTAAATCATAAATGGAAACTTTCGATATAGTGATTCTGTTGCAATGCAATTTCAGACCAAGGAATAGCTAACATTCACAATAATGAACTCTTAAAGTGGGGTTAGAATCATAACAGTTTCCTTGATGAGTTAAGACATGGATGGGTGTTTATACAGATTTCATCTGAGTGTCTTAGGCTTTCCACTACGAGGGCCAAGCAGAGGCTAAAACAATTATTTAGGAAATTTAGAGCAAAATGTTTAAGAGGTATTTGTAATTTATTTCCTCACCAAAGTTTTGTTACTTATCTTTATTTAATACTTAACATGAGGAGAGAATAAAATACAGTTAATGTATATCCTCCAAAAATTATCCAAGGACATATGTAGTTTCATTTTATTATTCATGCTGTGTTGCAATTAATATTTTTCATATTTGAATGGAATGTTCTAAAAGTTGGACATCCTATTGCATAAGACCAACATGCAATATGGTCATGGTAGTCAAGATATTTAAACATGGCAGGCATTCTGGGAACACATCGTCACAAAAGTAAAAAGATCAAAATGGGAACGTAATTTGGAAGATGAAGATTCAAAATCTGACTTTTCTTGAATTATATCTCTTAATTTAAGTAAAGGTTCCTTTTCTACAACAGAAATATTGATCTTCAGTCAATTGGAAGAGGCTTTTATAGAATCTTTCTGAGATAGTGCCTTGAAGTGGTGAAGGGAGGGAAGGCAGAGGCGTAGGTGAAGCATATCCTGTTTATTTGCTTTTTTATAAGATTACTTTTTCTTTCTAGAACGTCTGTGAGTATTGGGCTGAAGTGCTGTGTGATACTGAGGACAGAGTATAGAAGACTGCCCATGTTTAGAGAAATGGACCAATAATTACACACCATTTTTAGCTCTAAAGATTTAAATTTATTTTTATTTTACTTTTGCACTTAGATTAGAAGAAAGCCAATCTTCTAATTTCACATATTGGAAGAATTAACCTTTAGAATTCTAAAATGGACTGAATAGGACCAGATGATTAGGGCCCTAAATTGCTGACCTAGTTTGTCATCTTGCTGTTTAGTTTCCTTAAAATTATGAACTGCCCGTGACTTCAAAAAAGCAATGTTTATGATTCTGTAAAATGGAATTTTAAGCTTCCCATGGGTATGTGATCCTAAGATTGTATTATTTTTCAACAAATATTTCCTATTTTGGTGGAAAGTTTTATATTGCCAACTTTATTGAGAAATTTCATGTAATTGGTTTAGAAAATTATCGGTTGAAAAATAGTTTAATTTTGTGAAGGGTCACGGGTAACTTTTTCATAGTCCCTTAGACACTGTTCATCTGTTCTCTGCTACAGCTATGGACGTCCCAGCCAGCACCTGAAAACATTGTGTTTGCTCAGCCAGTCCTAACTTTGCCCTTGCAGCTTCTCTGATGTGACTGCTTGTCCCCCGCCTTCCCTCATTCTTCATGACTAAACTCAAATGGTATCTTTAATGAGAATTCCAAGGCTTCATGTAAAAAGCCATCCTTATTTGTGACAATTAACACACACTGTGCCATAATTATTTGTTAATGTGTTTATTTCTCCCTGTTGAATTCAAATTTATGTGCAGGCAAAGACAATGCTATATTACTGCACTTTGAATTCCTGATATTTAATGTGGTGCTAAGCATGAGTAAATAATTAATAAATCTTTACTGAATAAAAAAGAATTGCATAATTTGATGAACAAGAATAGATCCAGAGACAAATGGTAGGGGAGGGGGGGTTAGAGAGCAACCAAAGGACTTGTATGCATGCATGTTAGTATATCCAACGGACACAGGCACTGGGGCGGTGGGGTGGGAAGGGCTGTGTGTGGGTGGGGTCAATTGGGGAAAAAGAAGACATATGTAAAACTTTAGACAATAAAAAAAAAGAATTAATCTACATTGAAACCCCAAAGGCCAGCATTTCCGCCCCCCCCAACATAATGTGCCTTATATTCAGGTTTTCACTATTCTTGTTATTGTTCAATTAAACATCATCTGGGAGAGCAAAATTGTGTTTTTATTAGTGTGTGGATCTGTGAAATATCTAAACTTGGTATTGTATTAATTCTAAAGATATACAGATTTTAATGAACTACTGTAAGGTTTGCTTTTAAAAATATTTTTATTGATTTGAGAGAGGAAGGGAGAGGGAGAAAGATAGAAACATCAATGATGAGAATCATTGATATGCTGCTTCCTGCACACCCCACACTGGGGATTGAGCCTATAACCTGGGCATGTGCCCTGACTGGGAATCAAACCATGACTTCCTGGTTCATAGGTTGACACTCAAGCACTGAGCCATGCTGGCCAGGCTATAAAGTTTGCTTTTGAAAAATGTCTATATGGCTATGCCTGGAGAAACTCATTTAATCTCTCATTCATTTGGAGGTTTTTGGCACATCTGAAATGAGTGATGGCAAAAACCCATTTACTGACTCAGTCTTAGCAGACTGTCATACCAGCTCATCTGGAATGTAGCTCTTTGGGCATCAGGAGATGATGGGTGAACATCAAGTGTCCCTTTGATGAGAGACTCTTTCTCTCTGGAATCTTAGTGCCCATATATAGGAAAATAAGGTACTCGCTGCCTTGTCTCCCAAGTGAGAAACAACGTCTAGTTAAAAGGTTGCATTTGGAGAGTATCACTGCCTTGTTTAATTACAATACACTATTCAGAACAGGGAGGTATTCTCAATTATCATATACTAGAGGCCCGGTGCACAGAATTCGTACATGGGGGGTTGTGTCCCTCAGACCGGCCTGCACCCTCTCCAATCTGGGACCCCTCGAGGGATGTCCGACTGCCCGTTTAGGCCCGATCCTGGTAGGATCAAACCTAAACGGGCAGTTGGACATCCCTCTCACAATCCAGGACTGCTGGCTCCCAACTGCTCGCCTGCCTTCCTTCCTGATTGCCCCTAACCACTTCTGCCTGCCAGCCTGATCACTCCCTAACCACTCCCCTGCCAGCCTGATTGATGCCTAACTGCTCCCCTGCCAGCCTGATTGCCCCTGACTGCCCTCCCCTGCAGGCCTGGTCCCCCCCAACTACTCTCCCCTGAAGGCCTGGGTCCCCCCCAACTACCCTTCCCTGCAGGCCTGGTCCCTCCCAACTGCCCTCCCCTGCAGGCCCAGTCCCCTCCAACTTTCCTCCTCTTCTGGCCTGGTCCCCCTAACTGCCCTCCTCTGTAAGCCTGATCACACCCAACTGCCCTCCCTTGCAGGCCTGGTCCCTCCCAACTGCCCTCCCCTGCTGGCCATCTTGTGGTGGCCATCTTGTGTCCACATGGGAGCAGCCATCTTTGACCACATGGGGGTAGCTATCTTGTGTGTTGGAGTGATGGTCAATTTGCATATTACTCTTTTATTAGATAGGATAGTGCTTACCCAGAGAAATTTCACCAGAGGATGAAAATTACCCAGCTCAAGAAATAAGTAAGGTTTTTGCTAGTAAAGAAATTGTCTTTATAGGAAAATAATGGC
Source organism: Cnephaeus nilssonii (assembly GCF_951640355.1). NCBI lineage: Eukaryota > Metazoa > Chordata > Mammalia > Chiroptera > Vespertilionidae > Cnephaeus > Cnephaeus nilssonii. The sequence goes on from NC_137074.1 coordinate 10,073,672, forward strand.
TTGTTTGTGAAGAAAAATGTTCTGAGGTTACTTAGAAATTTTCTTACTCATGAAATAAATATTGTCTATTTATTATTATATTTATTTGGTACCACTGTGTATAGGGCATTGCTCACCAATGTATTAATTCTGGATGCGACTCAAGTGCAACCTACAGCCAGATTCTTCAGCTTTGACAGAATTCTTCAGAATCATTAATGTTTCTCTTATATTCTCCAGCATGTCAGGTAATCATGCATATCCACCACACAGGCCAATAAATCTATTAAGGTTCTATAGACTTCCAACTGTGTTTGCTACCACAAGAACATTCAGTTCCTGGAAGTTAAAAACATATCTCTAAGCAGCTCATAAATTCTGGCTTCAAGTTTAAACTGATGTCAGATGCCAGAATCAATAACCCCCTAAGTTGATGTGATCTCAATTCCATATGGTCCCATTAACTCAATCTTAAAGTGCAAATCTGCTACATAGATGATTATCTGGGCCAGATGATTATATGGGGAAGCAATTCAGTTCAGATATATGCAGAAAAATTTGTTAGTTTGAAGTTATTTTCTTTAAAATACTTGGAAATACTGGAAGTAGTCAAGCTTGTAGATCTTGGTATGGAGAGTGCATAGTAATAATCTGGTGGGGTTAAGAATGACATTCGGAGCCCCACCCCAGGATAATTTGATTTCTGCATTGAGTTGTGGATGCAGACCCTGGTGATTAGGATCCAGGTGGTCCAAAGATCACATTTTGGGAAACACTGTCTTGAGCCTTATGATCTCTCATTTTGGTAGGTTTATGAGCCAGCTGCAGGAACCATTTTGGTAAGAAGATTCTTCTGGGAGCAGAAACCTTGGGGGAAAGCTATGAGGATTGTGGAGCAGAGCACTGAGAAAGAAGCTAGAGACCCCAAGAAAAATTGTTCCCTTTTAAAAATTCTTACCACTTGTCTGTGTCCATAATTCATAATGAGAAATCATTTGGGATTATAATCACATTCTAGTGACAAGTGACTCCTGAAATAATTAATGGAATTGACTTTACATCAATGAAGAGTGTGTGACTTTGGTGATACGGAAGTGAGGTTTCACTCATTGCACCAATCAAGCTTGTATCCCTGGCTGGACTCCCTATATTCTGTGCTCTATGCACCTCACAGAGGAAGAGAATGTAAGTATTAAAACTGTAGTTGATGTCAAATTATGCCTTGGTCCCCAGAGAGTCATGTAACCATGCTTGTTAGAAAAAAGGATAGAGCTCGACTCTGCTCCTTGGCCTCAGTGAAAGCTAAAAACCCAATGGGAGACCTGCAGAGTCAGGTGTCAGTTCAGAGGAGTGGCTGAACATACCGTACACGCCTGGCTATCATATTCCAGGAGATGTGCTCTAGCAAAATCCTGCTTGCATCACTCCCTTACATGCATGATTTCGGAGAGGACAAGCCTATAAACCTCCTGTAGGCGAACCTCCATGTCTTTATCCAGGATATTTGATTGAAGACAATCTGCACATCTATTTTCTTTGGACAGTTTGGGTGATTTGAATTAATAATGGCATACCATCTTCAGTTTAGTAGTTGCTTAGTTTGGAATGGTGGCCAGAGATTTCAGATAAGAAAGAATACAGATGTTATGTAACTCAATATTTTCCCATGGTGGATGACCAAATAAAAGGAAAGAATAACACATCTTTTCCATTTGTAACAATTATAAAAGAGGACATGTTGTAGGGTGACCCTTCTTTTCTGTGGCTCTGATGTGTGCAGAAACTTGAAAGTCATTTCAACGTGGGCATGAACTTTGCCTTCAGCATATAAAGGGCAAAATCAAGGACTGCAAGAGTGAAAGTGAAAGAGTGGATGTCTGCTTCCCACAACCCTTGCTATCGGATTTCACTCCGGCTGGCTCACCCAGGACTGGAAGCTCATGGGCTGTGCTCTCCATCTGACTCAGAGTGGGCCACACACTTCTCAGGCCATTTAGTGTGACAGTGCTGAGAGAAAAATTGTTAGTAATCACCTACTTTGTGTTCTTGCACAAAAACATTGGCTTAAAACTCCTCTTTTTACTCTATTCTGGACAATTTCAAGGGGAAGGGTATTATTACCATCATGAAGAGCAGGCTAGTCGTCCTGATGCTTGACTGAATTTATTTATTAATAGGTATTCTCTCACTATGGCAATGTGGTGAAGTGGCCTGCAGCCCAGTACTACTCATTTTCCCCTTGCTTCTAGGAAGTAGCACAATGATGGTTAACAGACATGGCTGTAGAAAGCTTTTCTTTTTAAAATTCCTGTGACTACATTGAACTGTATGCCAAATATAGGCCTATGTATAACTAAAAATGTGAGAAGCATGTATTTTTCTAGTCACATTTAATTGCATCAACATGGAGTGCATACTGGCTTTTGCAGCAATAGCTAATGAGCCATATGTGGAAGAATCCAGATGTGTAGAGTATGTGCTCCTCCAATCCATTATACAGATGCCCATTTATGATGATGTCTCACATTGTGTGGAAAGAAGGACTGCATCACCAATAAGAAAATGCAATTGAAGGCCAATTGCACTGTTGCTATTTGCAAATGTGGGAGTGATTTCCCTGCTGAAAGTGTTATTTTCAATATGAAGTGGTGGGGTGAGGCAAAGTATTCAATGCTTGTGCTTTTATGAAAACCTTCTAATTATTATTACTTACATAACCATGTGTCTATTTCATTAATTCAAATCACAGCCACACACACACACACACACACACACACACACACACCACTAACATATGGAAGAACACAATGAATGCTTTAACAGATATAAGGTGCTAAGGGGCACAAAATGACGGACAATTCATTCCTTTAGGGACAGAGCAGGGACAGCTTCCTAAAGAGGTTTTAGGTCTAGATATTGAAAGATGGGCTTTTGACAGTTGCAGATTGGAAGAACTTAACAAACCAAAGACAGATAATGAGGTAAAGGCCAACTATTTAAAATATGTAAATATTATATCTGTGATATCCTATATAATAAAAGGCTAATATGCAAATCCACCAAACCTATGCTCAATGCAGGAACTGCCCCCTGGTGGTCAGTGTGCTCCCACAGGGAGAGCGCCACTCAGCCAGAAGCTGGGCTCACCGCTGGTGAGCGCAGTGGCGGGAGCCTCTCCCACCTCCGCAGCAGCACTAAGGATGTCCGAGGGCTCCCAGACTGCAAGAGGGCACAGGCCAGGCTGAGGGACCCTTCCTCCCCCAGTGCACAAATCTTGTGCACTGGGTTTCTAATTTATATATAAAATATGACATGTATAAATATGTATATCATATATTATATATAAAATATGTAAATCTATAAAGATAAAGGCAAAAGGTTCTCAGTATCTAAATATTTAGGTTCTTCTTTTTTGGGACAAAACAGGGATGGGACATTTCAACATATGAGGCTGAACTCATTTAATGATATCAACCTGTAAAGTCCATAGTCCTTCAGTAGGAAATCACTATTTTATCTGCCCCAACAACACTAAAACATACACACCGCCTTCTCCAAGTTCCTACCTGATCTGAAACATAGTCGTTGAAATAGGTAAGAGTCAGGTCCAGTGCATGATCACAGGATAATATGAACATGGATCTCTGAGGAGTAGGAGAGAGAATAAAGCTTAGAAATGGCTGTATCAGGAAAGGCCACAGAAAAGAAGCAATTCTCAAATCATAGTCATTCTTCCTGATCCGTTAGGAACAAAAATCAGCACAAACAGCATTGATTTTGCTTCTAGGAATTGTTCATGTTTGAGTAGAAAGCAGATAGAGTGGACTCATGGATGTGTGCTATGAATCTTCTTCTTATTATTTTTTTTCATCACAGCTGTCAGTATGCATTTTAATTTGTTACCTTCTCTCGCTACCATTTGATTCATTCTTAGGACTTTCACCCACTCATCTAAAATTTTTGCAAGTCATCTACATTTATGTCCTTGGACATCTTTCACAGCAAGGCTGCAGTTCTCCAATTCAAGGTACCTGCTGGTACCTCAAACTGAGGAGTGAAATCTTTGCTCCCCGTTTCACTGCTTACCCTTTCCACATCCCTGCATCCTCCAGCCCCTCCTCTTGCTCCATCTCTTGGTGGCAGTAATTTGTTAGAGCTTGGGCCTCATATCCAACTCCTCTTTCTTTTGAACTTTAAAAGTCAGTTGGTTGCACTAGTCTTTTTCAGTTCTACCATTGAAATCATTCATTAATCATCATTTCCTTTCAACTATAAGCACTAATGACTTAATCTGAAGCTTGATGATCTCTCAATATAAACTAGCAGCAAGCTTCTTAATCAGTTCTTCTTAATCTATTCACTCCTTTTACCTGTACATTTCCCAAAACACAAATCTGATGATGTGGTGATGATGATGATGATGACAATAGCTAAATGAAGGGTAAACTATAACCTCATTGATTTGTTATGAAAATTAATCAAGATATTGTCTGTAAAGAAGTTAGCTTTCACATATAATTGAAATGATATGGTATTTATCTTCCTCTGTCTGACTTATTTCATTTAGCATAATGCCCTTTAGGTCCATTCATGTTGTTGCAAATGGTAAGATTTTATTCTTTTTTATGGCTGAGATATATACTATTATATATATATGTACCACATCTTCTTTATCCATTGGTGGTAGGGGGTTTAGGAGGGAGGGATGGGAGGGGGTTTAGGAGGTGGGTGAAAAACACAAAAAGGATTAAGAAGTACAAATTGTCAGTTATTAAAGTAATCATGGGGATATAAAGCACAGCAGAAAGAATAGAGTCAGTAACATTGCAATAACTATGCATGGCATCAGATGGGTTAATCACTTTGTAAGATATATAAATGTCTATTCACTATTTTGTACTCCTGAAACTAATTTAATATTGTATCTCAACTATAATTAAGAAAGAATTTAGCATAGTGCCTAGAATATAACACATCCTGAATAAATAGCAGAATGAGAAAGTGTCTAAGAATGGGAGGGAGTCCTGGCTTATTGCATGCTCACCACTTCCCAGCCGATCTATCATTTAAAAAAATATTTTTATTGATTTCAGAGAGGAAGGAAGAGGGAGAGAGAGATAGAAACATCAGTGATGAGAAAGAATCATTGACCAGCTGCCTCCTGCAATGCCGCTACTGGGGATCAAGTCCACAACTTGGGCATGTGCTCTTGACTGGAATTGAAACCGGAACCCTTCAGTCTGCAGGCTGATACTCTATCCACTGAGCCAAACCGGCTAGGGCCCCTCTATGATTTTTGACCCTCAAACAACCCCAGAGGGGTCTCTGAGAGAATATAATTATTCTTTATTTTAAGGATAAGAAAAACAAAACACAAAGAGGCAGATTCACTTGCTCAAAACCACACAAGTGACACCTTGTGTAATTTGAGCTTGAATTCCCAAATATGAAAAAATTCCATTCTATCAACATGCTGCCTTCTCATAAGTAGAGAATTTAGAGGTTCTCTATCCAGGTTGCATAATGCAATCATTTGAGAAGCTTTTGAAAGAACACTAGGGCCCTAGTCCTACCCCAAAAATGTCTGATATAATCTCTCTGAGGGTGGAAGCTTAGAAATCAGTTTTTATTCATGTTCCCATGTGATTCTAAATTGTTACAAATGTTGAGAACCATTGACCAAAGCCCTAATGTTTGTTTTATCCTTTGTATTTAGGCAAGTCTATTTATTTTGGACTTTTGTGGTAGAGTTTTTACATGAAATTCACAAAGTATTAAATATGCCATAATTTGAGTGACAAGAGAAACTTCTGTATTATTTTTCATAATAAGGCAAGGTGTTTCTTATTATACCAGCTCTATTAAGTGGGGTTTATAATTTATGATCATAGGATTAATCATTAGTAAGAAAACCAAAGGTTAGCAGTGAAATATTTTCAATTTATTCTACCATATCTTTGGAATGAGTTACCAATGGCCTGGCTCATCAGTGAATTCTTGAGGCAACTGCAAAACCACACACAGTTGACCAAAGCCATGAACTAGTTAGTCTTGGGTCTAGGCCATGTAACCCTTAGTTCAGAGGCAACTCTTCAGCCTATTGTATTTGAAAAATGTATTTCTTATGTTGGAATGCCTTTGTGTTTTTCTCTCTAGGTCAAAGTGGTTGAAAGCTATACTGTGATAATTTCCATTTTGAGTAGAGATCCAAAGACAATATTTTCTTCTATGAGAAATGGGTCCCATGACTATGTCTTATTGTACATGAATAATTATCTTTTCTTCACGTGACTTCTTACCATCATTCTTAACACATGCTCTTCTTTTTTTTTTTAAGTTACCACTCTCACCTTTTCTTATTTTGTATTTTTATGCATTCTTTTCTTTTTCTCCCTACTCATATAGTATCTTAGGTCTTCCAGGGATTTGTGATATTACTTCTGAGTGTTATTCATCCTCAGTGTGGCCTGTAGGCCTAAAGAGGTAGATTGTCTCTGGACTTATACATCAAATTCTTTATGTTTTATACTTCATAGTTTTGCTTATTAAAGGAAACATACATCTGAGATTGAGATTTTAGAAATAAACTGCATAATACCAAAATTTAACAAAGGGTAAAGTTATACTGCAAAACAATGTGCTATAAACTATAACCTTTGAAGAAAGTCAAATTAATGTGTCTATTTTTAAAAGAATACCCTAAACCAAATGTGTCTATTAAATACTAAATACTTAAGATATTAACAATGGGTGGGGAAATAAAATGAAATATGCTAAGTCTAACCCATGTGTAGGGTGAACCTGAGGAGGCGTGATAAAGGATTGAAAAAAAGACAGACAAGAGAATACAGCTGGGGCTTGGTGGATCTCCCATGCCTGGATGCGAACACAAAAGACCCAGCCTGCAAGCCAATGCTTTATTTTATAGTCTGATTAAAGCAAGGGTAGAGTAACATGTATACAAATGTTCTTGTTTGGCAACATTTGCTGCACCTCCCACTCCACATCAAATTTAGTGTCCTTATTTTGCCTTCAGATCTTTGAGACTTTGCAAAAAGATAGAAGAGTTGTGTTGTGAACTCTAGGCTTCTGTTCAGACCATTCTTATAATATGATATGCCTTGTGATGACATTGACTCAGACATCAGGGCAGATGAGGAGCTGCAATTGAAATCAGATTACAGCTCTTTCACTGTACTATGCCGGCAGTCCCACTAATATGTAGTCTATATAATAAGGGCCAGAGGTTGCATATAAGACATCCCTATTGGAAGATCCCCTACAAATAAAAATAGTTTATATAAATACATCCAGATTAAAAAAAAACCACATTACTCTTCATAAAACTTGAGAGAATAAGCTGTTCATCCACATTGGCCTCATTGTAAAGAAAATGCAGCCCTATATTTTTTATTACTTTCTAAAGGAAGATAAAATTTGGGTGATGATTTTGAAGACTTCTAGCCTAGATGAACCAACTGGAGGCCCAACTGTCAAGAATGCTGAGAGCATAGTGGTTAGACAATTATATACTTTACAAATCTTCCCCCCAACATCTAAACTAATACAAAATAATATTGAATGTAAACAGTAACTGAGAAATGAAATTTAAATACAAAAAAAGAATGTTGAGAGCAGAGACTGCATCTGGGACATGGAAGCTGTGCTTTCTTATCATTGTACATGATCCTACTCTCCAAGTTTCTTTCTCTCTGTTTGTACATCAGTCATGAGCTCCCCCTACTTCCGTAATCTTTATTTAATTCCTACATCCTCTGTCTGAAGTTTTCAAATACATTTTTATGTTTTAAGACATATGATAAATTTGATATATTATTTGATTCAAGTTTACATATTATAAAATCTCTTTTCTTCACTGTCATTATTGCTATTATTAATCTTTGAACAAAGATCAGTAGTGCTTAGACTAGCTTTGACTACTGGTTATAAAGTTCCTGCTGAAGAAACTGTTATGGAAATCAATCTCAAAGACTCTAAAGAACTACAAGTACTAGAAGTATGGCTGTAACATGGCACCAAAATGATCACATATACATATCTTTGGTTGTGTTTCAGAATTTTTAGACCGAATTATTTTCTAGCAACATTTTTTTCTGAAATTGCTTTATTTTTATTTGCATAAGGAGCCACAGTTAGTATTTATAAATTACTAGAGGCCCGGTGCACAAATTCGTGCACAGGTGGGGTCCCTCCACCTGGGCAGCGATTGGGAGTGATCAGGGCCATCTTGCCTAGTCCCAATTGGCCAGACCCCTGCAGCAAGCTAACCTACCGGTCAGAGCGTCTGCCCCCTGGTGGTCAGTGGGCATCATAGCAACTGGTTGAGCAGTCGAACTCCCAGTTCAGGGGATAATTTGCATATTAGGCTTTTATTAGATAGGATATGATACTTTACTTTTTTTTTTTAATCATTTAGGAGCTGTTGAAAATGAGCAGTTCTTTATGATCTTATTGGCTTACTTGACTCAGATTAATGTGGCAGTCAGTAGATGAAAGTGACAATAGAATAAGCTACCTCCACAGTAGAAACACAGAGCTGTTAGACAATTTTGTGTGTTTTCAATGTGTGGCCCCTGCATATGTGGTTTATAGGGACCAAGAAGGCTAGGATGTCTCACAGGACATACGTGGCTGGTTATTGGAAATAGTACATAGAGCAGATGTCATCTAATGAGAAAGCTTTGTAGAGAAAGTGCCATTTAGTCTCGAAATTATAGTTGAGTTTGGATTTTGATAGGCATGGGTGCAAGAAGAGAGATAATAGTGAGAAGAGCAAAAAAGGACAGTGAATACAAAGTCAGGGAGGTGAAAGGCCCTCAGAAATTGTTCACCTGGAGCATGAGACTTAGTTCACTTGAAACATGGGATCCGTATAAACAGGTGCTTTGAGAAGTGAGATTGGAAAGGTTGTTGTTGATGACTGTGTTTCCATGTGTTGGGGGAGAGGATATACTATTGCCCTGCAAGTAGAGATTTGGGGATGGTTTTTGGTATGAAATCAAAAGCTCAAAAGGTTCACCTGGAATTTACAGATCATCTGGCCCCACTTCCTCTCTGCAGAGTGTTGGAATTAGGGAGTAGGAGAAAACACTCCTAATATTGGCGCCACAATTTACTAGCTCTATAAACTTGGATGGCTTACTTTACTTTCCTAAGCTTCATTTTCCACATCTGCACAACAGAAATGAAAGAGTTGTTGTGAGAATAGGGGAAACAATGCATGTAGTGCTTAGTGGCTGGAATATAGTAAATGTTCAAAACACATTTGTTACTATTATTACTGATGGTAGTATTGTTATCTCTCATGACTTCAGTGCTAAGTGTCTTACTCTTCCTTGCTGTGCTTTTACGGTCATTGTATAAGTTGACTAGAGTCAGTGGTCAACTATCCTGACCTCAGGGCAATTTGGTAAATGCCAAGGCTATGTCACTCTGGCTTCCAGGTATGGGAATAGTAGAAAAAACATAGAGGTAGGTTTCATCCCCAAACTTTCTCCCTTTTGAATGTTGCTGACATCAGTATTTTCTAGAAATCTTAAGCAGCTTTAAGCCCGTAAGAAGAAGGCAAACACGTCTTTTCTCTTTCCAACCATTAAAGAACTTTTATTAAGTCACCAGATGAGCACTTTCTAAGGAAAAAAATAGTTTATGTGTGGTTTGGATGCTGAGCGTTGACTCAGCGTCAGGCCTGTGAAGGAGCAGGCCAAGCTACGCCTGCTGACACACAAGTAATAATAATAGAAAAAAAAAAAGGACCGTCCCAAGTTTGCTAAATAAAGCCAAACGTTTGGAAAAGCACAATACACTAAACTCTTATATGCTCCTTCCTGCCCCCCCCTCCCCTGAAAAATTGTTCACTTCAGTGACCACCAACATTATATTTTTTCCTTCCAATACACATATTTTCTCAAGTTCCATGGTTGCCATAGCCTTCTCCCAAGTGTTCCATATTTTTGTACAGTGCTAGTCATAGCTGGGTAATATTAAGCAATCCTTCGGAAAGCGAGCCATTTGAAATGATTGTTTAGGCTAGGAATTTCATAGAGACTATATGGAGTTATTCTTCTTAAGGTAGGGATTAATTACTTTTACAATACAAAAACAATGGCTGCAATATAAGCGTTGAGAGACTGACTCACTAAGGAAACAAGACAGGTTTGGAAAATGGACCCCCTTGCCATTGACGCACATGGGAGAGAATGTTAAAAAATGGTAATCTGAGAACTTCGTTGCCACGTAACAGTTCACATAAAACTGATACTATCAGTAAGTGGGTCACAATGAAATATTCTGGGATTCTAGGTCAGTGTCAAAACGATTGCGTTGCACACCCAGGTGTTTTAGTTTCCTGGAATGAAAGGGAAAAAAAAAGTGAATCAGTTTTCAGCTATTTGGTGTAGTTTTCCTCTTTTAGAAAGTAATTTTTTCAGACCTACAACATAAATAAAGAATGAGAAGAAAACTTAAGAGATGGAAAAGTGAGGAAGAAATGTTTATCTGCTGCTTAACACCTATGTGATGTTGTATTCCTTCATCTTTATGTGCCTCACTGTTTTCCATTTCTAACCTGGGAGGCACTGTTCTAGACTGCTCTCCAGGGAACCACCCAGAATTCCTCCAGGAATCACTGCCGGTGAAGACTGAGAGAGGAAAGGAACCCAAGTGAACTTCAACCAGGATGTTTTGTGTTAACTTTTAATGATTTTGAACAAAGTGCTCTTTGGATAAAAGATTCTTAAACTAATGGGCTGCTGGATAATTTATAGGTTCTTTGCAGCCTTAACTTCATTTGAATCTATGCCTTTAGTGACTACATAGAAGCACCTAAATGAGAGGAAAAAAAGAAATGAAGAAAGCAAAGAAACTGATTCAGTTAGTAATCCTTAAAAAGAGCTCTCATTCACTAATTTATTTTTCAAATATTTATTTATTTTTACTAGCTTGAAAACAATATGCATGAGTTGCAAAAAGGTAAAAGGAAGGTTTTTACAAAATATCTGCTTTTTTTTTTTTTTTTTTTTTTTTTTACAAATCTGCATCTCTTGGTAGCTCTTTACTTTTAATGACAAGTTGCTGAGGCAAGCACCCATTTTTAATTTCATCATTCATTCTTGTTGCTTGGCTTCCCCCAGTAGTCAACCCATATCTTCTCTGTGGCTCCTTTTCCTATGTCAATATTGGGATCATTCAATCAGCCAAGAGATCCTATTATAGGAAACCACAAAAGCTAATGCTTATATACATATGATAAATGCAAAAAGAATATTTAAACACTCACCAAAGTTCCTTTTTAGTCTCAGTGCATAGTTATGGTTGATGGGCAATTGCTGTGTTTGTGTGTGTCATGGAAAGAACAGTAGAGGAAATGAGAGGCAATTTAGTGTCCTGGAAAGTCATGGAATGCCACGTTTTGTGTTGTGTAGGTGATGCATTGTAGACTGAGTGACATTATTGTGAAACTTTGCTCCATCACAATTTTCCTTGAAGTGAAATTGGGTGCAGCTTTTCCATTTCAGTGTGGAGGGCATGACAATGTGTCCTGCATAACCTTGTCTAGGAGGAAACTCTGACTGATTCTGATGAGTAAAACCAAACCCACTCACCTAATATAAACACACAGAGGCTTCTCAGTGGAGCCTAAGCCATCAGAATCTGCTTCATTGTACCCCAGCTGCCACAGGAAAATTGACCACAAGCATTTCAAAAAGGGTGACTTTGCTCTTATTTCAGAAAACCTACTTTTTTACAATATTCAGACGTGCTCACTCCTTTTACTTTATATATGCCTGTAAGGATGACTGTCCTCATTTCCTGGTATAGCTAGTGCTACATAGCTCTCACTGTAGACTTAGCCAATTTTTTAACCTTGGGAAAGTACTCTTTCTCTGAGATTCAAACACCTCTATGTCAAAGACTAGCTGGTTTTGCTTTACAATTGGCCCCACTCTGATCTTGTTTCCAGGGCTCCAAAGTAGCCTGTTTTTTGCTTTGTGTTTTTTTTGTCCAAAATTTCATCAGGTACTTGGAGAGGCAATATAATATATAGAAGGAAAATCCTGGATTTGATTCTGAAGACCTGGATTTGAGTCTTGACTATTCCCTTCTTTGGTTGTATGACATGGAGCAAGTCATAACATTCCTTGCCCAAATTTTCTTATCTGTAACATCTATTATTTTCACCCCAGCATACAATCTACTTTTGAGTTCTTACATAGCATTTACATGGTATTAAGTATTATAAGCAATTTAGGGATGATTTAAGGTATACGGAAGAATGTGCCAGGACTATGCAAATACTACATCACTTTATGTAAGGGACTTGAGCATCTGCCAGGGCCCTGGAACCAATTGCCTAGAGGTACCAACTATACAGGAGTCCGTCCCCCATCTACATTTTCAAGGACTTTCTGATTTTATGACTCGAAATGGCTTTTCATCCTTTTCGTTTCATCATATTGCCACAGACATTCACGTGCTTGCTTGAGTTGGAAAACAAGCCTTGGATAGTCTTTCTCAACCTCCACTTCCCAATTCAGGCCCGAGTGGTACTAATTCTGAACATGATAACCACATAACAAAGCCCATCCCCACTCATAGCCCCAGGCATGTTTCCACCCGTAAACTAAACAGTTCAGTTGTAAGTCCTGGGAGAGCAATCCCTCAGTTCCCTTCTCTCTCCTGCAGATTCATGGCATTGCCTCTCTTTTCTCTCATCCTTATGATTTATTGCTGCTTTCTTTTCCCAACTTCTAGTTTCCTATGTCTAATTATCTTCAGCAGGAAGAACCTTAAATTCATGTGTATGGGAACTAAAATTCCTCTGAGGACACAGGATACACAATGAATACACCTGTACTAGAATTTCACAAAAGGAAAACTCGAGATTGACGTGAGTGATTATTCTACACATTTTTATAGGATCTCCTTGCCTTTGTTCATGGTCTTGCCTCTTCCCAGAACAGACTTTTTCCTCTTTGCCATTTGGAAAATGTGTATTCATCCCTTAAAACCCAATTCAGATGCCACTTCCTCTAGGGAAACTTTTCCAGCTCCTTCAGGCAGAATTAGTCAGCTCCTCTGTGGCCACGTAGTCCTTTGGCCTCTTTTGTTACAAGAACATGCTTTCTGTTCAGAATCTACTACGTGCTAGGTACTTACCACAATGCATTAGCACAGATTTACTTGTCTGTCCCACTTTGTTGACTTTGAACTTTTCCAAAACAATGTTATTTTGGTCTCTTTATATCCACCACAGGGTTAAAGATGCTGGCATTTGGCAGAGAGTAAGAATAAATGTTTGTTGAATAAATGTGTGAATAGTTGAATGAGTACATGAAATGAATTAGTAAGACTATTCAGTAGATGAATGTAAAAACTATTTTATTGCCTGGCCAGTGTTGACTCAGTGGTTGAGCATCAACCTATGAACCAGGAGGTCACGGTTCAATTCCAGGTCAGGGTACATACCTGGGTGGGGCATGCAAGAAGCAGCCACTCAATGATTCTCTCCCATCATTGATGTTTCTATCTTTCTCTCTCTCCCCTTTCCTCTCTGAAATCAATAAAAATATAATAAACTAATTTGTTTAATATCTATCAATAAATATATTTATACATATTAATTTTATTTTACCTCTATTGAATATCCTATGTAATAAAGAGGTAATATGCAAATTGACCCTCATGCCCTCACAAGATGGCCACCCCATGTCATCACAAGATGGCCATCCCCACATCATCACAAGATGGCCACCCCCACTTTGTCACGAGATGGCTGGCAAGGAAGGGCAGTTGGGGGTGATCGGGCTGGCAGAGGAGGGCAGTTGAGCCAGCAGGGGAGTGGTTAGGGGGTGATCAGGCTGGCAGGCAGAAGCAGGTTAGGGGCAATCAGGCAGGCAGGCAGGCAAGTGGTTAGGACCCAGCAGTCCCGGATTGTGATTCAGATATCCCCTGAGGCGTTGCAGATTAGAGAGGGTGCAGGCTGGGCTGAGGGACACCCCCCCCCAGTGCACGAATTCCATGCACTGGGCCTCTAGTATATATATATTAATCCTCACTCAAGGTTATGTTTTTTCATTGATATTTTTAGAGAGGGAGGATAGAAGATAGAGGGAGGGAGGAACATCAATGTGAGAGAGATATATCAATTGATTGCCTCCTGTATGCAATCTGACCAGGGATGGAAGTCTGCAACTTAGGTAAGTGCCCTACCTGGGAATTGAACCTGTAACCTTTTGGTGTACAGGATGATGCTCCAACCAACTGAGCCACCTGGCCAGGACTGAAAATATTTTTAAATTTAGGTTTTATTAGCTGGGGTTCAAATTCTATGAAAATATAAACTGTGTCTCAGTCTCATCATTATACCAGTACCTTCAGCTCTAGCTACATGGGTCCAGTCGGCACTTACTGCATATTTTCAGAATTCATGAATAAAGAATAAAAATATAGCCTGGCTGGTGTGGCTCAGCAGTTGAGTGTCAACCTATGTACCAGGAGGTCACAGTTCAATTCCTGGTCAGGATATATGCCCGGGTTGCGGGCTCGATTCCCAGTGTGAGGCGTGCAGGAGGCAGCCAATCAATGATTCTCTCTCATCATTGATGTTTCTATCTCTCTCTTTCCCTCTCCTTCCTCTCTGAAATCAATAAAAATATATTAAAAAATACAACAATATAGGATGAAAATAACTCAATCTTCAACTTTTAAAAAAAATGGAAACACATTCAATCTGTCCCCCCAACCCAAGCTGAATCTCTCTTAGTTCTATATCAGTTTGATAAGTGACTGGACTTGGAAAGGCGAAAATAGGGACAAAGAGTGGAGGTTTAACCTATTCAGAATCAATTAGAAGACTTTTGTTTGGAAAACTTCCCTCAACACATTCAGAAACAAAGGTGAACCGTGGATGAAACTGATTTGCACATTTAAAAACTGCCTCATGATTGCATGCATCACTTGACTCTTTGGCAAACCATTGCATTGCCTTTTCTTACCCATAATTTGTTTGTTTTTGAAGAAAAAGGGGTATTTTCTGAAAAGAAAAAATTTTCTCAGCATGTCTTCCTTACTTCTGTTAAAATGATAGTTATTGCTAAGATCCAAGACTCTTGCGATGGCGATTTTTGGTGCAATCTACAGATACAAATATTGCACGTGTTAAGGAAACACATCCACAAACAAAACAGCACATGCTGTCCTCACAGCCAGTTACACAGAATGCTCGTGTGCGCATCTGTTTCCCATTAACTTTCTTCCTGCTCTTTGCATCATTCTTTTGAAGAAGCTCCAGCAGCCCATTGCTTTGCCCAATTGTTTATAATGTCTATAAATCAGGGACTTGAACCAAATAAAACGTCTAGGTTGTGTTTGCAAAATATTTGGATATTCTGGTTTTGCTGTATTTTCCAAGCTTTAGAAAACATAAGATTAAACTGTGATTGAAGCTTACTTTCTAATTACTCATTTTTTTGGGGGAATGGGGGGTGGGGAGGGAAGGTTTGGTTACTTTTTCAGCCAGTTAGTAGGTTCAAACCACATTTTGAAATATTGCTCAGTTTGTTTTTGTGTCTGCTGTAAATGTTGACAATTTTTCTTTCTTAAGAGTTCTATGAATACGCAAAACAAAACAAAACATAACCCTATAAACGACATTCTAAAAAATCAGAAGAAAGTACCTGGTGATTGGGGCTCCTACTAGCACCTGTTTTTAACATTCGGCTGTGACATTTTTAACAACAGTATAGTTCATTAATTATACTGTTGTTCAGATCTGAGGTCTCAATGAGCTGAATTTGAAATACAGGAATTTCTATTTGAAACCCTGGTAAAGTGAACAACTGAAAAAGGATTCCAAGATTTCATGTTTGATTTATTGACTGTGTGCGTCAACAATATGCTTTTGATTGTAGAATAACATAAAAATACTTAGAATCTGTGCTTAGGTGAGTTATGAGTCTATATTTTGTGTCACAGACACTGTATCCAGTCTTTCCCCTTTATTTCCCAGTCACTGTTTTATAGAGGGATTTGGTGGACAAGAAATTGGAGCTGACAGCCTGAGTGACTCAGTTACATAAACGTTTATGAGATTCAGTGAATAAAACAACTTTTGCGGGAAATTTCTTTTTGGTTGAGATTAAAGGTACATGGACTACTTGTCCCAAGTTGGTACCTAGGATGGTCTATACAATGTGACCACAAGTGCAATGATAACCTATGACAACTTTGACTCATATCTTTCTTATTCATGAGATCTTGATTTTAATATAAATATATACCCCCAAATTATGTATTTTTAGCTGAATAAACTATTTCCATAATTAAGCTACTCAGTTAAACAAAGATACTAAATACGTTGTTTACACCTAAAGTTATTAATACCACTTACTGGTATGTGTGTATATAGCTAAACAATTTACAAAATACTTTTACCTCCTTGACTCACTTTAGTGGAAGAATAAAGATAAATAGACTCATTTTGTGAATCAGGACTCTAAGATCAATACAATTCATTGGTTCACAACCAAGGTTAAAAAAAAGCCAAGATACATTTTAGGACTTATATCAAAGTCTTCTTTTTATTTATTTATTACTAGAGGCCCGGTGCACGAAATTCAGCCTGCACCCTCTTGCAGTCCAGCCCTCAGCCCGGCCTGCACCCTCTCACAATCTGGGACCCCTCGGGGGATGTCCGATTGCCAGGATTGGGCCTAAACTGGCAGTCGGACATCCCCCTTGCAATCCGGCACCGCTGGCTCCTAACCACTCACATACCTGCCTGCCTGATGCCCCTGACTGCTCGCCTGCCTGCCTGATCATCCCTAACTGCATCTGTCTGCCTGCTTGATCCCTCCTAACTGCCTTGGCTCCCACCACCGCGACTTCGTCCAGAAGGATGTCTGGAATGACATCCAGAAGGTCATTAGGCTGTTTGGCCTAATTAGCATGTTAGCTCTTTATTATATAGGATAATTTATTATTATTTTTAAAATTCTTTATTGTTGAAAGTATTACATATGTCTCCTTTTCTCCCCATTGACCTCTCCATGGCCGTTCCCATCCCCCAGCACATGCCCTCACCCCCCCCCCCACTGTCTGTGTTCATGGTTTATGCTTATATGCATTCATATAAATTCTTTGGTTGATCTCTTACCCTCCCCCCCGTCCCCCTGCCTTCCCTCTGAGGTTTGATGGTCTGTGCAATGCTTCTATGTCTCTGGATCTATTTTTGTTCATCAGTTTATGTTGTTCATTATATTCCACAAATGAGTGAGATCATGTGTTATTTTTCTTTCTCTGACTGGCTTATTTCACTTAGCATAATGCTCTGCAGGTCCATCCATACTGTTGCAAATGGTAAGAGTTCCTTCTTTTTTACATCCTTTTTTTTAAGTGTCTGAAAATATATTCATTGCATAAGATACATACACTTAAGGTATGTGGCCACCTGTTAAGAAGTAGATTTAAAAACTTGGCTTCTCTGTCTGACCAGCAAAAAATATTAAAGAAAGCAACAAAAAGCCTTTAGAATCCTGAAAGCAGGACATCATTCTCTCCACAAGACATTTTGTGTGGTAGGCATGAAACATTTCCATAGGGACAATACCAACGACGAGGCAATTTGGAGAGGTGGGTTCTGCCCCTAAAGAATTATTTCATTGAAAAACATCCCATTCAGTGAACACAATCAGTCAAACTGCCTGGTTTTCTTAGGAAAAAATTAGCAAACTAAAAGAGTCTCCCAAACTAATATTGCAATGAATACTAGCTCTGGGAATGATGTCAATAGGTGCTTCAAAAACAAATTGTGCAGGATCAAGAAATTTGGGAGGAGACACATAGATCCCATTCCTGAAGATTCTAGTGATATTAGTGCTGAAGTAAAGAAACCTGTTAATGTTTCCCTAGTATTTCTGAAATTATTGGAATACACACACATAAATACTAGTATAGGTACACACGTATATATAAGAATGTATATTAATTAATACATATAATAACTTGAGGAATTGAGTTTGGGAGATGTTGGGAAAAGAGTTAATTTTCCTACTGATTATTTTAACTTTGCATTAACCTATTTTTTACAAGATTTATTAATTTTACTATGTTATATGATTTTTAAATATTACCATGCAACAATTAAATTAGACTTATTTAAAATATAAATGAAACAGAAGTTCAAAGTACAAGAAAAAAATTTTATGCACACAATTGTATTATATTCTATTATATTCTACTCCCCCAAAGGAACTTTGGGTCTGAACTTACTGACTTAAAACCTCAACCTGGAAGTCTAGTGTTCTCTGCCATCTGTACTCATCTGCCCACTCAATTTTCTTTCTTCTTTCTTTCTTTCTTTCTTTCTTTCTTTCTTTCTTTCTTTCTTTCTTTCTTTCTTTCTTTCTTTCTTTCTTTCTTTTCCCTCTCTTTCTTTCTTACATAATTGGACTCAACATTGCCAACTGGATATAATGAACATCTAAGGACTACTTCATTCAAAAACAGCAGAATACACATTTTTCTCAAACTCACATTGAACATTCACCAAGATAGTTCACATTCTGGTCCATAAGACATACCTTAAATTTCAAAGAAAAGAAATTATACAATGTCTTCTCGCAGATAAACTTGTTTCTTACATGATCACATTTAGGCATAAATATCCTTCCTTTTTGCTTAGTGGGATCTGAATTCTTTTAAAGTTACTTCTACTGAGGTCCTTGTGTCCACCAGACCCTCAAGTATCACGTGACAGGCCATAAAACAAGCCCAGGTCACTGTGAGGACTCAGAGGAAGAGCTATCAGCACCTCCCTCAGGCAGCTCTTCCATGGGAAGGCCGTCCTTGCTGGTTATCCAGAGGATGGCTGACTCATGGTGTTCCAGGCTTTGTGCCCTCTTTGTTCCTTGGCTTGTGACTCAGCTCCTTCCTGCTTTCTCCACCTTTAGCTTCACTTCTCCCAGCTGTGACTTGTGTTCCTTATTTTATTCCTGCCTTCCCAGTCATTATTATTATTATTTTTTAATTTCCATTTTTTTTTGCTTCTGACTTATTGCTGGTATGTCTTTCATGTTTTGCCCTCTGCTCTTGGCCATGACTCTGACTAACTGGAAATTGCTGATCAAGTGCTGGTGGTTACCACCTTGAGTCCTCTGACTCTTCTGGCCCTGGCACAAGGATGACCTCATTTGGGCTGTCACAACAGTGATAGTTCCCTTTTCTGAGCTGTTAGTGCACATGTGCCCTGTACTTCTTACTTACTTGAAATTTGCAAGCAGTGCTTGCTTTAGTGAATAAAATCATTATAGTCCAAAAAATTAGATTAGGTTTAAGGGATTCCAAAGAGTATGGGTTATACTGATATAGAATTCAGATCTGTACAAACACTGTTGGTTTCAGTGAATACTAGGTATTCTTGGGTTTTGTTAAGTTACACTGCAAGTTGTTCATAGTCTCTGATCTAGGTCAGCCTGGTTGCAAGGGGGCAGATTAGAAAAGATCAGAGGATAGGAGGTGAATATTTATCATTAGGGATAAGGAAATGTTGGCATTACAAAATGGTTATGTAAGCCAAGGCTCAGTAGTGGGAGAAGAATGACGAGAGATCCAGAAATGCAAATGAGAAAGGTACACCTACTCTCCTTATTTTTTGTTTTCTTTTTTCTCCCCTCTCAATATTACATATTTTCTAATGAACAACAATGGGATAAAACACTTAGGTGAGAGACAAAGTAGAAATGGTCAAGTTATGCCTCCAGGAATTTTCTATGTTGCTTCAAGTGCTGCATGTATTGTGTAATGATGGAAAGAGAAAGCTAAGACATGTTATTTATTAATGGGCTAATTCACATTAAAAACCATCCAAGGAAATCATGAGCACAGTTGTGTTTCATCCAACGTGAGAAGTAGAGAAGATGTATCTAAGTAGGGAAAAAAGCAGAAAACTAAGTGAAAAATTGTGATTGCTCTAACCTCTGTCACCACCAGTCCTTTCAGTTGATCACCTCTCACTCCACCTCCTCTTCCTGGTCCTCTGGCAGGAAAGAAACTTCAGGGATATATTCCAAACTGGGTTCCTTCGGCATAGTGTACAGAGCTTTTGATCAGGGGAAAAATCCTGAAGGCTTTTGCAATTGCTGATCTCTCAACGTCTAAGGCAATAAAGAGAGAGCAGGGCCTCTGCTCCACAAAACGTAAGAGGCAGGCACAGTCTACATGCCAGATTGTAGTGGAAACAGACAAGAGCAAAAACATATATAATCCTTCTTATAGAAGTGATTTTTAACAAGAACGGAAATAGATCATGCAATCCTACTTGGTACATTCTATCCTGAAATAGGTTTTCAATCTTTCTATTTTCTACCACTTTCCAGATTTTTGTATAGTGGACAAAATGTGAGTCATAATGGACTAATGAATAACATTTCATTTCACAAAACGTTTATGTAGCATAATGGCTTTCAGACTGAGTGATTCCAGTCGGCTGTGTTCTCAGAACACCTTTTTCTTCCTTCTGGTCATGTAACCTGACAAGCCCACTCTGCCTTGCCTCTCAACCTCCTGGGGGTCTCTTGTCCACATATCACATGGACCTTACCAGAAGACATAATAGTCCAGAAGACATATTATGTCCCAAGTAGGGCCAACTAGAGTAATCTTTTTCACTTAACATATCAACATGTGGGGAGGAAACTTTCATTTTGGAGAATGTGAAACTGCATTGCTGGCCAAGATGTTTCCTGCTAGTTGGGGAGACGCCAACACGGACCTGGGAGATTGGTGGTGAAAGGGATCTTGGTGCTGTAGTTCTTTCTTTCATCTTATGAGTTACACCATAACATGAGATGGTATTCCCACCTACATGAGCAATGAATTCCTCTTTTAAACTTGTGATAATTTGAATAGGACTTCCATTACTTGCAACAAAAGAGTCATAATATAATGTGTAGTGAGAAATTTACAAAAATGTTTGCATTGAATTCACCCCATTGCATTTGTGTATGGGAGTGAGGAGAGGGACTGTAGGGAATAACCTCAGAGAACGTCTAAACACTGATTTAAATGGCATGTCTGGGAATGCGTGTTCATTCAGGTCTGAGCCTCTCTGTAAACCCATTTATCTTTCTGCCCCAGGGCCTAGCAACATCATCACAGAATGAAAGCTCAGTTAATGCTTCCTGAGGAAAATGAATTGTAGAATGAAAAGAAGAGGTATTTCTGCAACTACCGTCTAATCTGATGACATTGACTTTGTGGAAAGAGTGAAGTTGAGGTGCATTTTGCAATGGAACTCAGTGTCTTTTCTGTTAAAATACAGAAATCAATCCTTTGTGGGGGTGAGTGGGAGAGAGGACAATTTACTTGTACAAGACTTGACTCAATCCAACAACCTCAAAGTGAAGAATATGGCTTTAGTGGCAGTGAAGTCATTTTTATTTTGAAACTGAGTCTCAATTTTACTTAATACGGTTCTTATGAGGATTAAGGAAAAAATACATAGATCATTATCTCCTGGCACATAGTAAGCACTCAATAAATGTAAGCTATAATTGGAAAAACAAACCTACAAAAAACACACAACACACCAAAAATCACGAAGTTTGCTCCATTGACAAGTTGCTTATTAATCATCAAAGTTTATTATTATTCAGTTCTTGCCTCTAAAAAAATGTAAGATTGCATCCACAGAAGAATGGGCCCCACCATATGCTTCTTCACCTCTTCCCCTTCTCTCAGTTTGCATACAGCTTTGTCTTTATTTCTAAACTTCTGATTTTGACATGTGTGTGTGGGTGAGGCAAGGTGTCTAGCTGTGTTGGGAACACAATGCCTGCCATACTATTATGGCCTATTGCTTTCCTTCACTTAGTAAAGGGCTCTGCTCCTGATAGTATCTGTGGGCAACAACATTTCTTTAAAATTGATCCAACAATTACAATTTACTTCTCTTTATCCTTCTCTTGTGACATCTAAAAAAGGGCATGCACGGAGCTACTTTGCTCTGTGACTGCTGGTTGGGGGTCTGCAGAGGGAGATCTGAAGACAGCAGAGGGAATGGGATACTAATTTCCACAGCTGTCTCCCTACTGGTCTATAGGATAGGACTGAATTCTCACTGCTACTGTAGGCCACCAGTCTCCAGGCAAGCAGTCTCCTCTTCATCTACCTCTAATGTAAGAACTTGCCGAGTTCTGGAAACTGAGCCCTTACTTCCCACTTCATCTCTATCTCCTCATTTTTCTTACTTGGGGTGTTTCAATGTTCTTTTTGATTTCTTTTACCCTGCCCACTGGTTGTCATTTAACTTTTCTCCATTACTCTGTTGGAATGTACCATCTACTTCCTGCTGGAATGGACTAATACAGAGTCTATAAACTGCCAACTCTTCTTACCTAGGTCAATAATTTCATTTAATCTTCACTTCAATACCTGTTAGCAGTACATGCTATTTGAAAAATAAACTAGAACTCAGAGAATTTTATTAACTTGTGTAAAGGCACCTAACCAATAGGTAGAAGTGCCTGAATTCAAAGCCGAGTCTTGAGGAAGAGTCCAGGGCTGTATCCACTATCCCATGCTATCTTCTAGAAAAATTCAAGGATGTTGTGCTTTGGTCCAATATATCTGAAAGAAGGTCTGATTTACTACTTTATCTACTTATAAAAATCTTAAGAAGTGTATGTATTCAAGTTTCTGAACACACGCATGCAGCATTACCTAAACGTTCACTTCATTGTGTGTTACAATTGATTACTAGAGTCTTAAGCTCATCTTTTTCTCTCTTTGCTAGAATAATTGTTAGAAGAAATTTAACTGACCCACGTTGAAGTGTCCTTGTCCACAAATCTTTATAAGCATTCATTTGTTCTGTAAATGTTATTCCAGATTTTTTCATTTCCAAAAATTCGAATCAACCTTGACCCAAAATTATTTTACTTACATGTCTGAATATCTAAAGAACCACAAAATCACATTTGTCGATCTCAATTCTAAATTTAACAAAAATTTATTATTTTTCCAGTCTCCTTTCAGTCCAATTGGCCCTGGTCAATAATGAAATTTACATAGTTATTCCTTTGGCCTTTATTTTTATTTATAAATCCAAACATTATAAATTTGACATTTCCCCCCTCAAATATTATTTTATTGCATATAACATATACTTGAAATTATCCCGCATAATTTTCTTGAATTTCTTCCTGAAGTTGTTTTTTTAGGTTAATCAGTCTTCACTTTCTTTAATTTCCTGTGGTCTTGAACTATCCAGCTCATCAGTGAGCATTTTCTTCACTGGGTTCTCTAACAAAAACCAAGGCACAGCTCTCCAGCCCCTCTGCCATGAGTTATAGTATGCTAAATTACTGAAAAGAAAAACTCACCTTTTCATTAGATTGTCTACCACCCCAGTAGTTATTTATATTGAGCAGATTGCTCTGATAATTATCATTTCAGTCAGGAAGGTCCTGGTGATATCCTCAGTTTTTGAACTCCCAAAGACAAAGTTAATCACAAAGTTTGTCTTTATTTCAAAACTCCTGATTTTGACCTGTGTGTGCAGGCAAGGCAAGGTGTCTAGCTGTGTTGGGAACACAATGACTGCCATACTATTATGGCCTATTGCTTTCCTTCATGTAGGGGAGGGCTCTGTTCCTGATAGTGTCTGTGGGCACCAACATTTCTTTAAAGTTGATACAACAATTACAGTTGTATGAGCAAGGCCTTCTTTTATCAGAGGGGAAAACATTGGAGTTTGGAAGATGTAAACTTGTATATGCTGTTCTTTCTAGGAAGTTAATCAATTATAAAGACTAAAGATAGCAGCTGTTTTTTTTTTTTTTTAAAATAACATGCTAATGGTTCGTCCTCAACTTCCTTGAGAAGACAAAGAGGCATAATTGACATTAGGGGAAGGACTTTTGAAGACTACAAAGACTGTTGTCTAACTTGATTCTTTGTAGACTATCGTGATTTCCCACAACTGTCTTTAACTGGGAATAGGAAAATATTCCTATTCCAAGGCTGGTCACTTTCTGGCTGCATGAACTCCAATTAGTCTCTCTTTATTCACCCTACATTTGTTACTACTAGAATTGACTGGTACTGGTGTTGTTCTCTAGAATATTCTTGCTACATTTGCTTTTTAAAATTTTTTATTTATTTATTTATTTTAGCAAGTTGGCTTTTGGCATATGTTATAGTCACTGTTCTAAGGAGGAGACTACTGTCCAAATCAAAATGTATCACACATAACACTACCCACAAGCTGTACACAAAGACTGTTGATAAAAAGATGGGATTCTCCTCACTTTTATTGTTATTATTTTGTATTGTACTTGTTTTCTATTGTTGCATAATAAATTATCACAAATTTAGTGATTTACAACATCACAAATTTATCATCTCAGTGTTCTGCAGGTCAGGAATCTGGGTAGGGCATGGATAGAGTCTCTGCTCAAGGCTGCAATCAAATTGCTGGCTGGGGTTAGGATCCTCATTAAGCTCACTAGTTGTTGGCAGAATTCATTTTCTTGTGGTTGTAGTACTGAGTTCCCGATTTTCCTTCTAGATGTTGGTCAGAAACTATCCTCAGTGCTGTCTGACATTCCTTGGCAGATGGACCCTCCATTTAAAATCAGCAACAGTGTGCCAAATCTTTCTTATGCTTTGAATCTCTGATCTGACTTTCTATAATCAGTTGGAGGAAACTCTGCTTTTTAAGAGATTATGTTATTAAGTCAGGCCATCTGTATTATCCCCGATGAATTGTAATTACATCTTCAAAATCCCATCACAGCAGCCCTTAGATTAAGCTTCATTGAATAACTAGGAGACTATTTGTCTACACCACAGTTCTGGAACTTTGTGGGAGTATCTAAGGGTTCTGCCTACTACATGTCCTATACTATACACATGCATGTGTGCTTACATAAGTGATATTTTGAGACAGTAAAGAAATTGAGAGACTCTGTAGAGTGTTATAAAATTAAAATTAAAAAAAAAACACAGAAAAGAACTTTCTTCTTCAGTCCTTGGTTTTCTAAGTGTAGGAAAAAACTCTTTGGAAAAAAAAACCTGACTTGGAGGACAATCTTTGCTTCAAAAATGTTGGGTTAAGTAGAAAAGCACCATGTATAACTAATGACATTTGTGACCCAATGAAATTGAGACTCTTATCCATTTCTTCAATCTTGATAGGGTTCTTAAAAACCACAAATTTATTTATTTATTTATTTAAAAATAGTACAGACAATCATTGGAGCAGAGATTTCTGCCCCAAACAGTTGGCAGTCATTAATGATTTCATAAATGGCATATTTTTTTGTTCCAATCCATAGAATTAAGTTACAGGATAGGTTGTAAGTATTTAGTCTTGGTGGAGGATGCCTAGGGACCAATAGCTCAGGATCTTTGCAATATCCTGCTTAAATGCCTGAGTTCTTTTCTCATTTTGTTTGAGATTGCTATTCCATTCTTATACTTAGTTTTCTTCTTAAACATCTCTTCCAAGAGAGCCCTCCCCTCTTTCCCTATTTCATAATACTTAAATTTCCTGCTATTTGTGTTTACTTGTTTTGGTCACCTTTATCTGAAATATACCTATAAAGCCTGCTTCTCTCTCTCTATGTCAATCTCACTTAAAGGAACCCCTATTTGCCCAGTTTGCCACAGACAACACTGCCAATCATCCTAAACCCATACTCTATTTCAAAGTACACTTTCAACCTAGTGTCAAAATCTGTCAACTACTCGCCTCAAATTACCTTCAGAATTAAGTGCAACCTTTTCAGCATATGAAGTGCTGCTCCCTGCCTACTTCTCCAAGATCAACTCGTCTTGCCACTCTTCCCAATCGTGTTGACTGTTTACAGTTCCTCAAATACACTTCTTATTCCTCTGTGCTTTTGTTCATGCTGATATTACTACATGTAATGATGATTCTATCTCCCACATGCTTAACTCACTCCTACTTATTCTACTTATCATTCAAAATCAAAGGCAGGTATTATCTGCCGCCGCCCCCCCCCCCCCCCCCCCCGCCATCACCTATCACTAAATGTGTGAGGTATGCTTCTGTAGTTCCCTGTACATATATTTCTTTTTTAAAAAATTATCTTTATTGTTGAAAGTATTACAGATGTCCCCTTTCTCCCCCCCTCCCTTGTTGCCCCCCTCCACCGAACTCCTGCCCCATCCCAGGCCTTCACCACACTATTATCTGTGTCCATGCACAATGCATAAGTTCTGTACATACATTTCTTTTATAGCATTTTTAAACTTAATGAGACCTATTTTTTTGCTGTTCTGCTTCCCCCAAAGAGAATAAAAGTTGAGGTTAGAAATTTTGTGTTGTTTATCACTGTGTGCCTAGCTTCATGAATAGTGCCATTTCATGAATGAATGTGTGAATGAATAGATGAATGTCAAGAAAGCATGTACAGAGTGACTGTTGAAATTGCATTTCAATGGTTAAAAATGTTATGAATACCCCCTTATACTTCTATTTTTTAGGTAAAAATAATCATGTAGTCAAGACATTACAAGAAAATACAATGAAACAGTTGCATTCCCAAGGACATACAGACATTGAACCTTTCAGATTTCTTTTTGTTTATCCAAATGCATATTTCTTTACTTTTAACTGTGAAGATGGAGCAACATGCATTTAAAAAATTTCCATTTTGCAAAGAAGACCAACCATGTATATGGACAGTGCCTTTGACTTTGAAGATGATATGGAATGGAAAGCACATAATTGCCCAAAATTCCACAGGCGTGTGCACATGAGCCTTGGTTGATGTGGTTGTGAAGTGTAGGTTGATAGGTCTGCATCCACAGTGCATTAATCTTGAGAAATATAAACATCTGTTACTAATTTAAGCAGCTTTTCATCTTGGCTTTGGTAGTTAGACAAATTTCCCTATATATTTCATGAACAAGAAGACTAGGAAAGTCACTGTAAATTGTAAGTCTACATCTACACATTACAAAAGACATTGAAAATTTGTTGACTGCTTACTCATTTGATGAATCCAGTCAACCAGATTTATTTCTTTGACCTGAATTAATAAGCTTGGTGGTCTACATTGATCAAATAAACTGGAAAAATTTTAAATCCGTATTTCAATTTTGTTTTGCATAAAAATGGCAATAGAAAGCACAATTAAAACAAATCTTCACATAATTAACCAAATAGGCTTTCATCAATTACTTATGAAATTTTGGCAGAGATAAGTGTTTTCGTACATTTGCACTGCTATGACACAATATTGTAGACTGGTGGCTTATAAATAACAGAAATTTATTTGTTACAGTTCTGGAAGCTGGAAATCCAACATCAGGGTTCCAGCATAGTCAGATTAGGTCCCTCTTCTGGCTTGCAGACTTCTCATATCTTCAAATTATGAGAAGTGGCTAGTTCTGTGAGATCTCTTTTACAAGGGCACTAATCCCATTCATGAGGGCTGGACCTGTGTGACCTACTTACCTCTCAAATGACCTACCTATTAATACCTTTGGGTTTAATATTTCAATGTATGAATTTTGAGGAAGCACACATTTTATTTGTTTGTTTGTTTGTTTATTATTTATTTATTTATTTATTTATTTATTTATTGTTGTTAATCGTCACCTGGATTAACATGAGGATATTTTTCCATTGATTTGTAGAGAGAGTGGAAGGGAGGGGGAGAGACAGAGAAACATCGTTGTGAAAGAGACACATTGGTTGACTCCTGCACATGCTTACCAGGGCTGGGGATTGAGCCTGCAACTGAGGTACATGCCCTTTACCAGAACTGAACTCGGGACCCATGAGTCCATGGGCTGATGCTCTATCCACTGAGCCTTTTAGAGGTTGTTTGTTTGTTTGTTTGTTTGGCTAATGCACATAGATTTGCAATCTTAGGTTGGGATTAAAAAAGACCAATAAGCCCTAGCTGGTTTTGCTCAGTGGACAGAGCGTTGGCTTGTGGACTGAAGGGTCCTGGGTTCCATTCCGGTTAAGGGCGCATGCCTGGACTGTAGGCTCGAACCCAACTGGGGGCATGCAGGAGGCAACCAATCAATGATTCTCTCTCATCATTGATGTTTCAATAAAAATATATTAAAAAAGAAGACCAATAAGTAGAATCTTATTAACCTGCCTAAATCTTAAACCATTTGAGAAGACAAAAGATTCAAAAGATGATCCTTTGAAACATAGAATTAAACAGGCACAGATGAAAATGCATGCTTCTTGCAGGCATCACACTTCCAAAACAGAGGGACCAGGAAGAGGCTGGAGGCCCCTGCCTAGTTCCACCCTCCAAACTCAGGACTCAGATGAAGCCTGTTGCTCCTTGAGGACTGAAGGAGGGCACAGCAGAGACACCTGGCTGATCTGTGCATTAATGGTGCTCTCTTCACATTGAAGAAGTGGAGAAGCAATCATCTGCCCTCTAATGCTATATGTTTAGTTAAATTTACTCACAAATTATATTATGATACATAAAATAAAATTAGTTGTCTTAATACTTTGTTTTTGGCTATGTTGAATTTCTCTGTGTTCCAATTGCAATAAACTGATGAATTTTAAACCACATTTCCCAGATCTTCTTTGAAACACACTCAACTGTAACAGACTAAACACATTTCTCCAAGTTCCCACTCTGAAAATTGAAAGAAGAGTTGCATACTGCATTTCAACATGAAGCACTTGTGTTTAATTTATTTTATTCTTTGCCACTACCCCCATAGCTTTTATTATTTAAAGGGCCCAGAAAAAAAATGCTGCTTGTATAAATTAACATTAAACTTTTTTTGTTTCACTCGCCATCACTTGAAGCAACACATGTTTAATAAAAAACAGAGGCTAATTCTTTTTCAGACTTGTGTTGTGGTCTCTTGGCTTCCTGAAGAGGCACAAATAAAACCACCAAGCCACATCATAAAATACTTTATTTGCTTTGGGGTATCAGTTATTGTTATTATTATGAGAGAAATGCATTCAGAAGAATGGACATATTAAAAGGCAACTTCATCATGTGTTCCTTAACTGAGTGTGAACTTCTGGTCGTTCTACCAAACAATACACTTCTAGAGACTGAGCTTATGCAGCTCAGTGGCAAAAATTAGACACCAAAGTCAAGCTGAATTGTAGAAAAGTCAAGTAGTTGAAGACCTGGGGGTACTAGTCAAGCATGGTCTTTGGTTGTCTTCTTCAAGACATGGAAGTTAAAACTTTAGCTAATCTTTAAACTTAAAACCATAATCTGAATGCATGGTATCTAGGATTGAAGTACTATAGTATATATCCTAGATTTTCCTCTAAAACTGATGAAACTGGGACATTCGGGTTTATCAGAATTTGTAATTTCTACCTATATACAATTTAAATGTACAAAGTAATGGATAGTGCTTATTCTATGTTGTTTATGTTCATGTCATATATATTTTCAACTTCTATCCTTTCTTTGGTTGAAGAGGTTGGAAAGCTATTCACTACATTTTGCAGATCTCCTTGCAGCTGGGGTTTAGAAGCAGTGAGGATCTGCCAGTCTATCCGACTGCCATCGGATTTGGAAGGTGAATATGAACTTAAGCCATATCTGCTGCAGCTTTGAAGGATTGCTGTTGGCCAGCAAGGTCCAGAAATAGGAAGTCGTCTTAATTTGATTTTTTTTTTCCTGCCCATTTTCCAGCTTCCAGGGTTTCAAGAAG
Source organism: Cnephaeus nilssonii (assembly GCF_951640355.1). Lineage (NCBI taxonomy): Eukaryota > Metazoa > Chordata > Mammalia > Chiroptera > Vespertilionidae > Cnephaeus > Cnephaeus nilssonii. The sequence continues at coordinate 10,103,372 of NC_137074.1, forward strand.
CAGAAGCAGAAGTGGTGCCATCTTGACCTGGACTTCCAATCTGGTAATCACAGCTGCCAAGATCCATTCTCCAGCTTCTTGGATGTGGAGAGGCCACTGGAACAAGTCACTTGGGCTTCTTCCGTCCAGTGTAGCTCCGTGGCAGCCTTACTGGGGCCAGTTTTGATGGTTTTTAAAGTCATTCCAGAAGGCCAACCCTAGAAGCCATTCCTTGAACCTTTCCAGTGATTTTTATAATCACCAAATTCCCTGTTTTAAATCGGTCCCTGCTTAAAACACATAGAGTGGTTTCTCTGTCCTGCACTGAATTCCTCTTAATACAATAGGTGAGCAAATAAATATGTGACTGTTTAGAAGACTAAGTTTTATTTCACTTTTATTTCTTTGAACTTATTCCTGTACTTCCACCTCCATTAAATAATGAAAGACTTGATGTACCTAAATCTAAATTTATACTCACACAAGTTAGAGAGTAAATTTTTACAGTAAAAAGCATATTTTTCAGTTTTATAACACTCTGACTGTTAAGAAACACAAGGGTTAAGTTATATTTGGATAAGATATAAATTACTGATGTCTTTAAGATAGTCATAAAATCATATATAAAATTTCAAGGTCCAGATATATTGTGGTCAATGAAGAGTGCAGCTGTACTTAAAGAATAGAGTAATACTCAATGAATTTAGTAATAACAATAGTGCAGTGCTGTGTGTGTGTGTGTGTGTGTGTGTGTGTGTGTGTTTTCCTGTCTGGACAGACAAAGGGTTTATGAAGTCTGGGTGAGCAGACATTTCTGCAGACATACCTTCTTCACAGAAAACTCATTGGAGCTGGTTCAAGGCAAGTGCTATCTGGTCTTAGTTAAAATAATGGCTCAACATGATAGCCTGCCATAGAGAAAAGCACTGACTTGGACACCAAGAACCCAGACTAACTCAGAGAAAGTCTCATGAGGTTAACTGGACCTAAAATTAAGTGAATATACTCTGTCTTCAGATTTGGTTTCCATGGGAATTTGTGTTTATAGGGGAAGCCTGAAATTGTTGCTTCCCAGCCAAAATATCTGGACAGTTCAATCAGTTCAGCTCCTCACAGAATTCAGCTGACTGGATGTTTTGTCTTTAAGGCTGGCGTGAAGTGTGGATAGAATTGGCCAGGCAGAAAGCATTGTCTAGTCGCAAGAGTCAGTGCAATTTCTGCAGGCTGATGTTCAGCAAATTTGACGTGTGTGGTTGATGGGAAGAGATGTCTTGAACAATGAGAATTAAGTGAACTAGCCATGGGTGGATTTGAATATTTCTTAATCCAAAGTCCTTGTAGATATTTAATGATAAGCTTGGAATCTTTCTTGCCCCCCTGAGAGAGCAAGAAAATGACTCTTCAGATTTGTATGGATGGCTTCATTGTGTTTATGTTGCTATCTGAGAAGTGAATAAAGGAATAGAATATTAAAATTTTCTTTATAGAAGAAGTGGTTTATAGTACATTTCTAGGGCTTATTAAATCAACTCTGTCCAACTTATAACTATTTCTCATACACGGAATCTGTGAAGCTTGCAGTGCCTAGAGGCAGGACAGGTGTCTAAATTTTCTAGATTACCCAATTCTTTTTTATCAGGTTGTAACATTTTAGTAGGGTCAGCAACGAATGATTTCAATTTTGTTGTCTTCCTTAAATACTGGAAGTTGTGCAGCATCTCTATCCTGGAGTAGTGGTCCTTGGTTGTGAATGTGTGGTAGAATCACTTGGGAGGCTTCAAAAAATATTCCTGCCTGGCTTCCACCTACAAACTTCTTAAATCAGAATATCTGTGTACTCAGACCTAAATGCTAGGGCACTTTTAAAATTCTTAACTGTTTCTAATATGTAACCAGAGTTAAGAAATATGTTTAGTGGAGTAGAAATACATACTCATAGAATGTGATGAATACCTAGATTTATGGCTAAAATTAGGCTTGTATAGAGCTTTTTAGTACACTAACATTTTTTTGAAATCATCTTTCAAAGTGCACAGAGTCTATTATGTGCCCTATGACTAAGTCCCCCTTAGTATTGGCTGCCATGGCTATTTGTAGTTAGCCCTTCACAATACACAAAAGTACATTTGAAATTGCATGTTATTATTATCTTCCTTGGTACATTGGAAACTCAGTGGGAGTAAAAAGCATGTTCCTTTGTTACCTAACACAGTGCCAGGCACATAGTAGATGTTTAACAAATAAATTTCTTTTTTTTTAAAAAAAATATATTTTATTGATTTTTTACAGAGAGGAAGGGAGAGGGATAGAGAGTTAGAAACATCGATGAGAGAGAAACATCGATCAGCTGCCTCCTGCACACCCCTCACTGGGGATGTGCCTGCAACCAAGGTATATGCCCTTGACTGGAATAGAACCTGGGAACCTTCAGTCTGCAGGCTGACGCTCTATCCACTGAGCCAAACCGGTTAGGGCAACAAATAAATTTCAATGAATGAATGATTTTGTCAAAAATAAATTACTACATTCATATAAACCATTATTCATTACTAATAGGATTCTTCATATAGTCTTGGTCATGGATCTTTCCTGAAAAAATGTCATTAAGAGCATAAATAACAGATCTGGTATGAAAGCTAGAACTCAGAACTACCTAGAGTTGTCCATTATACTTTAGGCAGGCTGGCCTCTCTTCTGCAATGAAGAAACTCAAAGCTTTTACACCTGGGGCTTTATATTTTATATTTTACTCTTCAGGTTCCATTTAAAATTTTTCCTTTGTATTTTTCAATGTCATAGTAGACAATATCTCAATTATCTGCCAAGTCAAAATGTCTTATTTTTAATGAAATTTACTTGTTCCATTAGCAAATTGCCACTCTTCTTTTTCTTTTGACACAATTCTAAAATTTGATTTGTGTTAAAACCCATATTTTCTTTCTTGTTGGTTACTGGAAACAGCATTATGTGAACTGTATGTCTCTTTGTAGTGAACAGCAAAAAGGTAGCTAAATCAGAAGTAGAAAATAATTAGAACATTCACGCGTTATTCTTACGTTTAGAATTCAAATCCAAAGGCTACAGGTTAACATGATACTTTATCTTCTGATCGAAGGTGTTTTCATTTTAAAAATGTGGTCAGGGTTTGGCTCAATGATCAAAATATAAATCTTCCCAAATCCCACAACCTTTCCTTTAAAAACCAGGCAAACATCTCTGTTGAAGATGGAGTAGGTTATTAGCTAAAGAAACAATGTGTTTGAATTTTAAACAGAAGATAATCGTTTCCAGACACAAATGCACAATATATGACAATGAAAAAATTAGATCCATAACTATTAATGCAAACACAGATGTGTAACTGGCTAAGAATATGGAAAATCAAATCTATTAAAGACATATATATCTAAGCAGGCTTGATATGAGAATGACTTTGCCAAGTAGAATACTGGCTAATAGTAGACCATGTCCTATTAATTCAAAACCTTGTCCAAAACAAACAGAGGTCACTATGACCGAATATATAGACACCTGCTCTGGAAACAGAGGGAGTTGGAACAGGGCTGACAGCCTGGGATCCCATGAGTGTCCCATGACTCACTGAGAAATTGAAGATGTGGATGCTATTTCAGAGAAGGAGAAAACATTTTCTGACATAAAAAATAGCCATCTTTATGCTGCACAACTTCCCAGTATTTAAGGAAGTCATCAAAATTGAAACCATTAGTTGCTGCCCGTAAGCAATAGTACATATTCATTATGTACATATTCGTTATAAGATAGCTTGGCATGATGGATAAGAACCCATACTTTAGAGATCAACTTGCCAGGTTCAAGTCTCTCCATTGTCTCTTATTGGCTTTGGGTGTATAAACAGAGCTCAGTGCTTCAGGCTTCAGTTTCTCCATCTGCAAAGTTGGGGTTAATGACAGTATTTACCTCAGATAGTTGTTCTAGGCATATAATTAAGATTTAAAAAGTTCTCTAAGTGAAGACCCTGAAGGGTGTGGATACAAACAGAGTAAGAACAGTATGTGTGAGTATCTTGTTAGATAAATAAACTATTGGAGATTTGACCTACAAATCTCCCTGCTTCAGACAAACAGCCGAAAATCCTCTTGATTTTGGATGTAGCCAGCATGTGGCTGAGCCAGGGCAGCCTAGAGAGCACACAGATGCCTTTCATACTTTCTCAGAAGAAATATTTCCTGGAAGCAAGAACTACGTGGCTTGCTCTCTAGAGTGACATCAAATAAAAGCTAAGCCTCGACAAGGAGCATCCCATAGCTGTGGCAGAAGTAAAGATGCAAGAAAGAAGGCACTTTCAGAAATGCCTTAGAACCTCCCAATCCTGGGCTGCCCACACTGTACCTTATCAGGTGCTCTCTCTGTGAGAACGTTCCTGCCTGCCCCTCCTTTACAGATGGAGCCAGCCCTGTCTTCCTCTGGCCCCATCACAGCCTGCATTTCATACGCCCGAGGCCAGATTCATCACACGGTTTCAGGGTCATCTAGTGTCAGGAGTTGTGAGTGAAAAACAGCCCTCTTCCCAGCCTTGGTTGTTCCCCCCCATCCACGCCCCCGCCCACACTCTGTTTCCAACTTCTCAACAGTTATTCCAAGCCTTCACCAATCCAGTCCCCAAGTATCTTTGTTTCTGCTTTCACCAGAAAATAAAGGCGATTGGAAGTGAATGCTTTTAACTTTCTAGCTCCTCTTGACACTCAGCAGCACTTGCCCCTTGGTTCACTCTATGTTAGCAAAGATGCGTCCATCACTATCCCAGTTAATACCACCTTTCTGTCTTCTTCATCTTACTGTATATCTCTGCATACCCCCTCCCTTTAACCCTGGAGAACTTGGGTCCAAAAATTATTCCATCTTTTCTGTATCTTCTACTTCTTGTATTCCATTGATGTTATCTATAGTCTTGTTAGATTTCTTTTTTCACCTTTAAGATGAAAATCTTCCTAGACTCAGTTTCTCCATGTAGCTATTGTTTAGATGGCTCCCTTTCTTCTCTTCTACTGACATTACTATTTCCCTTTGCCCTCACACCTCACTATTCTGTTAAAAATTTTCTAACAACCCTCATCAATGCCCTCCAAGGGCAATGGGAATTTTTTAGTTCTCTTACTTGTCCAGCTTTATGACATTAGTATTGTTTACCTGTTCGTCCTCTAACTTCCATTTTTACATGAATTCTTTTCTATTTCTCTGGCCACTTCTCAGTGTTCTTTGTGGCTCTTCTTCCTCTGTGCACAGTTTAAACATAGGGATTCATCAGCATTTTACCCTTAGTTCTCTTTTCTTGTCAACAAGGGTAAGTTTATCTTTTTCTATATCTTCATCTGTGCTCAGTTTCTGATGAGTTTGAAATTTGTTTCTTCATCTAGATCAGTCAGTTGAGTTCCTAACAAAAAATATTCTGTTTCTACCTGGTTATCTCCACCTGTTGTCCCATTACTACTCTTCCTCTCACTTCAAATATACTCTTCTAACATCTTCCTTGTAATCCTAGACACTACCTCAATTCCCCCCTCTACCTTACAATCAGCATCCATTCAATCCTTCATCCATTCCTGCTTAACATTCTTCCTAAAAACATCTTTCCCACTGATCATGTTGTAACAACAACTCACCAAATTCATGTCATCTCTTACCTCAACTGTTGCAGCATTCTCTGCTTTTAGTCTTATTTTACACTGACCAGTTCTTCACTTTATGTAAAAAATATTTCTTACTACTAAGTATACAAAGGCCTTTGATCACCCAAAGAATAGAGTAAAACTTATTTAGCTGAACTCTGCTAACCTTTATACACCAGTCTTTCAATATTTAATTCCCTAACACCTCCACCAAAGTTCTTTCACATGTGTGGACACACACACACACACACACACACACACACACACACACCACTGAATTAGTCTTGTTATCTGAATAGACTCTCCTCTCTATTGCTTATACACTGCTTTTTCTCTGCCCAGGATATACTTCATCTTTTGCCCAGAAAATGCACACTTAGCACTCAAGTCACCATTTCTAAAAAGTTCCCCTCCCCACTCTGGTGATTTTTCCCTTAAGTTTTTGCTCTAGATCTGGATGCGTCTCCTCCAGGTATCTCACAGTACTCTATACATAACTGCATAAAAGCAGCTGTCGCATTCCATTGTCATTTTTGCTCAGGTCTGTAGTCTCTACTTTAAGTTACTTGAGGGTCCATGACCCTTCATCAGTATTTTCTAGGCTTTGGCCAAAAACACAGCCAGGGAAGAGGAAGACTTACAAAGTCTTTTTTTTTTTTTTAATATTTTGGAGATGGTATAAACTTTCCTTTTTGGAAAAAAAAAAAACAACACTGAAAATGTAATTATGTGGAAGGTCAAAGAGTGATTTCTCCCACATAGTTTCTTCCAAAGCACAAGGTTGGTGTAAGGAAGAAAGCCCAACATATAAGAGAAATTCAAACCATGTGGCAGGAGAGAAAGTAGAAGGGATGGGGTTTCTTTATTAAAAAGACAAGGACTGTGGCAGTGATAATGCTGGAGGTAGTTGTTGTGGAAGTGTGCTGACAAATCCAGTTTGCAGAAATATGTTAAACCCAGCAAAACCATTTCTTCTGTAAGGCTTAGGGATCTGAAAAAGGAAAAAAGGGGTCAAATGAATATTGTGATCGAGTATTATCTCAGAAACCCTAGGAGAACATTAAGACTTCATTAGTTAATTAAACATATATTTTTAAACATCTACCATGTACTAGGGCATTGTTAGATATAGTAAGGATACAATGTGAGCAAACCTAAAAACAAATCAAACCCTCCAACCAACCACCCAATCAAACAAACAAACAAACAAACAAAACAAACAAACAACCACAAATCAAAACCAAGAACAGACAAAAAACTCAATAAATGCAATAACAGCAACAAACAAACATTGCCTCTACCTTCATGGTACCTGAGATCTAAGGAGGAAGACTGAAATCAATAAAAAAATTATATCAAGGCGTAAAACATTACTTGGATAAACATTAGGAAAAAAGAGTTATGTGGAATTGGGAAAGCACAGGCGAGAAGGTCTCTATCTGGAGCCGATTAACACAAAACTCCATTACAAACACAAGTTCCCATGTAAACCACAGCAAAAGAAACCTGAAGAGACTGAGAAGATCACATCTCTTGTTTGGGATGTAATTTCCATCAGGCCCCCCCTGAATTCTTTTGGCTCCTAGGTATATGAGATGGGGGAGTTTATTTCTTGGCCAATGTTGCTAGGGGTTACAAGTGATTTGCTAAGGGGAGAAAATGTTTTCTGGATCATTTATTGTGTATCTGCTACTATGGATGCTGCTGTAACACTAGGTGGAATTACATATCATCAGAACAAAAAGTCATTGGAGCCAAGTAAGAGAGATTTAGTTAAATCAGGGCCTATAGCTTCTGAGAAAGAGGAAATGATGCCAACCAGAAACTGGTAAAATCTTACCTCCTTTTCCCATCTGATGAAAGTATTTCATACATTCTTGTTAATTCTAACACTATTAATATATTGATTAGCATTTCACACAAAAAATCCTTATTAGATTGGAGTTGGAAATATAAGGCGAATAAGTCCTGGAGCTCTAATATACAGGTTGGTGACTATAGTTAATAATAACATATTGTATGCTTGAAATTTGCTAAGAGAGTAGGTCTTGTGTTCTCACTATACACACAAAATGGTAATTATGTATGGTTTGTGATAATTTGATTGTGATAATCATTTCACAATGTATATAAAACATCACATTGTACACCTTAAATGCATATAACTTTCCTTTGTCAATCATACACCTCAATAAAGCTAGAAAACAAATCAGTAAGTAAAAATACTAGCAAATTGGAAGAATCTATGCATATTAGTCAGCATAAAGGAGAGTTATTTTATTCAAACAGCCCAAATGGTTGTTAGGAGAAAGAACCAGCAGTGCAATTCCTCAACATTGCAAGTTCTCATGAGACCCAGTATGGCAAAATATAAAGAATGCATACTGCTTCATTTTGTGTTGGAATAGTCATTATTTTCTGTGAAGGAATGATTTCTTAGTTGGATGAATGCTAGGTTAATCAAACACAGAAATCTTGGTTGCCTGTGGGCACAAAAGGAAAGTCAGTGCACATGATCTTTAAATTTCCATTCTCTCCTCAGGATGAAATGTGGAATTGGTATTTTCCTTCCATTTGAAGTCACTTGTGACATAACACTCATGCTCTCCCCACCTCCACGTTTTTTTTAAAAACTCTATTCTTGTTAATGTGTTTCTCAGCCAGGAAAAATGACATTAGGAAAAACACATTGTACAGGTTATGGAGAGGACAAAAATGGAAGTCTGAAAATGAAATATTCTTCATGAAAAAAATTGTTATTTCATATCTCTTTGATGATAAAAATACCACCCAATTTTGGAAAAGTTTTATATTTAATTTGACTCTCCGCCATCTTTTAGGAGAGTTGGGAATACAGATTTGCTTGAGGGATAGACTTAACTACAAATGACTGCTTCCCAGATCTAGGACATTTGATTCCTATTTTATGAATGCATTTTTAGATATTGGGCAAAAAGAGAAATAGGTCAATTTTATTTCTCCCCCAGTAAGTATCTTCTTTCTTTGCCTCTAAAGTGAAAAAAGAACTTTAAAACATTTACAATCATTTGTTACCTATGATGTCTGAATTATGTCTACGTATTTGCAGACCAAGAGTATCTAACGTGTGTTGATACATAGACTTCATCTCATTTATCTCCTCCAAATAATTAAGGGGCACTTCAGGAGGAATGTAATCTGTATTATTCTCAAATTTTCTCTGCTTTGACATGCTATCCATTCCCCACCCCCACCCCCCAAAAAAAAAATCTTTTCAAAGGACAGTTGTAGCCAAATCATTTGGTAATAGTTATCTTGGTGCTTGTTAAAACTTAGTTTCCAAGTTATTCTTAAGTATTTTAAAATCCAGATTGAAGTTGGGGACATATTTCTAATGATTTGTTTAGTCTGGTAATGCTCATCAACCTTTAACATGGGCTGAACCAGCTTTCTCTGTGATTGGTGCTCTTATCACATCTGGTACATTGTTATTAAGCAGACATGTTCTCATAGGAAACTCGAGGGCAAGTTACCCTGGACCTTTGAGTTTGAATGTCTGTTCGACAGTTTAGTTATGTGACTGGATTTGAGGTTGCTTGGCAGAAGCCAGCTTTTCGTCTGGTTCCTCCTTTTGGGAATGGATGACGGAACATGGTTTCTGTGCAGAAAAATGGGCAATGAGAGGTCCAGAAACTGTCTCCTTTTCTGAAAAGAGCAAGACCCTGTGGGATAAACAGTCAGTTCTTTGGGCTTCTGTGTTGCTACGTAGCTCTCTGTGTATCCAATCACTGCTCCTGATCTTCAACCTCACATCTCTGATAAACTCTGTGGCCCCCAGTCCTTGGTGTTTTAATTCATCCAAATAGCTATAAATACCTACTCTGGACAAGGTGTTCTTCTAAAAGCAATAGAAAGATGTGACTCCATGAGCTTACTGCTGAGGGAGGATGGGGTGGGAAAAGCACATTCAAAACAACTCTAATGACAGGTCTTCACCTAGCAAATACCATCCACTAAGTGGAACTTCAGGAGCTTAATGGAGGACTTGAACACTACAAGGATTTTGACAGAAACCAAGTAGAAGGCGTTCTAGGCAGAGCAAACATTTGGTTTTAGTTCTCTACCAATTGGCCTCAAGTTACATTTTCAGTTTTGGTGTTTACTATTTAAGAAGTCATTTAGCTAGGCAGTTAGTCAAATGTGTGTGCCTGTGTGGATTAATTATTATCGAATGCTGGGGTAAACGAGCCTGACGGTCAAGAAGTTTGTAGCCTGTTGGGGCAGAAAATCCCGGCCTTAACGGGAAACTCTCAGAAAATAAACTTGAAGGTGGAGTCCCCATTGTGAGGTGAGGTACTGTTTCAAGTATTGAAAGCATTGGACTTGAGATTATTAGAAGTGGGCATGCCAAGGAAACAGTCACACAAACAAAATTAGAAAACATGTAAGGGAGGTAGACGGGGCTACTGACTTGCTTGTTTTATTTTTTTTTCCATTGGAAAAGAGGTTTTGATTCTGTATGATGGGTCAGAAGTTATTCCAGGCTTTGGAGGCAGAGAAACTAGGCAAACAATTATTGTCTTTTTAAAGTATCTACAACTTGAAAGGGGAGACTGGAATTCCAAAATCAATGCTGAACATAGAGGGAAGAGGGACATTTGCCTTCAAATGCAGAAGTGGACATCCATATTAAGAAACCCGAGCTGAGTCTTACTTGAGCCGGTATTAAGGAGCTGTCCAGGAGGCAGGCCATTCCAGGTGGAGGGAAGTACATGCAACAGAATCTGTGCAATATGAGAGAAAATGGACCAGCAAGAATGTTCTGTGTTTTCTTTTTTTTTTTTTTTAATTTAAGAACTGTACGTAGGCCAGAGAATTAAGAGCAGCAGGCAAGTGTGAGAATGCTGTCCCATATGATGATGGAAGAGATAGTGGGGCTAACACATGAAGGACTACAGTAAGGACACAACACATCAGTGGGGGAATGAGCCATAGAAAGATCTTAGGACCGGACAGCATAGAAGCAGTGTTTGATAAGATATGGTTAAAATTAACATTTGTTATTTAATAAGTGATGGTTAAGGCGTGGAGAATGGCTGCATTCTAAGGCACAAAGTATGTGGAGGAAAGATCTGAGAGACAGACCTTCAATGTGAAGTTATGCACAGACATTTCTGAAGAAGAAAACCAGAAAAAAATAAGTAGGAATTATCAGAAAGCAGAAAGAAGCCAGGATAGAAGATTGTTAAGACTGTGTCATAGAAGGCAAGGTAAAGGGCTGTAAAGAGAAAGTGTTAAGCACACCGAAGGAGTCCTGTAGAATAGAAACCGAGGCGTCACCTAATGTGGCAATGATAAAGTCCTTGGTGACCTTTATAAGCACAAACTTGGTGCATTGTTGAAAACAGAAAAGCAAATTTCAGGGGTGAAGGGGGAAGTAGGTGGAGAGGAAATAGATGTAATGGGCATAGAAAATTCATTTGAGAAATCTGGCAGATCTCTTGGCTGGCAGTGAATGGCTAACTGAGTTGATAGCTAACTGAGGAAGCATGTTGTCATTTTCTCTTAAACATAAACCATGTATTTCAGCCAAATGGCCTAATCTTGGTCTTTGAATATGTATTTGGCATTTCTGCTTCTGCACTACTGCTCAGCTCCTTAAAATATTTTTTGCTCCTCTTCTCTTTTTATCCGAAGTTCATCACTCTTTCAATTTAATACTATGTTGTGCTCAAAGTGAGTGTCCATACACATTTGGTTGATTGAAAAGTTTCCTCCTTGCTATATCGTATTTGGAGATTCAGCTAATATATGTTGGTTCCAAGAGAAAGAAGAGTAAAAAGGATTAGTGGCAACTTGCAATGAACAGGCATTTAAAATTTCTTAAAAAGGAAACATCAAATCTCGTCATATGGAAGACGCAAATGAATTTTTTTCCTGCTAGTTTCTGTGGGAGACACACAACTAAAAATTGTAATTTTCAGCCAAATCATTCACTGGACAAAGAAACAAAGAGAAGCCACTCACTACTCCCCTCCCCTCACCTACCCAAAGGGACAAAATTCACATTTTGAGTTCCAGAGTTTCTTGGGATAATAGTTTGAAGATCAAGACATGCAAAGAACTATTTCTTCTAAAGAAACATCTAGAGCTAAAAAATTAATAATACTTCCAAGGGAAACAAATACTAATTTTGTATTTGTTATATAATAGACATTGTGCTTTCATGTATGTTATTTCACATTCTTGCAATCATACTTAGAGGAGGGTAATATTAGTAGGAATTCAAAGATGAATTGAAGCTCAGAGATACCTGAAAACATGCCTCACATGATCTTTAAGGCATATTGCCCCAACAGTGACATCATTGTCATATCGCATAATCATTTTGTTCCAAAGTTTATATAAGGAGTTACTAAAAACTTAAAATTCCCAAAAGACTGTTTACTATAAGCACTCAATGAGCTAAAATAGAAAAAAAGAAGGAAAACTAAAAAAACCTGACTCAGCTCTTTGTGAGGCAACATGTCATACAAAATATTAGAAATATCAACACCAAAACCAATAGAAATGCTAATGATGATGCCACTACATTTTATTCCATCACGTAGTACTTCAGCTATTTTATAAATCAATTTCCCCACATGTGTTCTTATTCAGTTGTGTGGAACAGAGTGCTGGAAAATCCAGAATCTTACTGGGCTGTTTTTAATAAGAACCTTCTGGTTTGGAAAATGCACTGAACTATGTATGCTAGAAAAAGTTGACCCTAACAAAAGCTGTTTCTTTCAATTATAACTGGCCAGCCCTGAACATGGCAAACATTTCAGAAGTTGACTGAAAATGGAAAGTGGGAGCTCCATCTTATAGCGAGTGTTGGCCCTGTGGGTTTGGAATGCGGCTTTAGGGTTCCCGGCTCAGGAACACAGATGTCTAGCACAGCTGGCCAGTTCTGGAAATTTTCAGATTTCTGGCTGCTTTGCTTGGGGCTGGCAACTGGCTTAGGAGAGGCTGGGCTCTGGGTTCTCCCTGGTGCAGAGAACCGTGAGCAGAGCCAGCTGGCTCCTACATCTGGCCAAGTTGGCAGATGAACTGATTTCACCTTTGGGGGACCAGGAGGCAGAGAGACCCATGACAGCAAGTTCAGGAGTGAGAAAGAAGCCGATACTGGTAAATTAGCTGAAGGATGCCAGTCACCAGGGGAAAACTGAGTAAGATAAAAAATAAAATAAAAATGATGTTCTGTTTTCACCAGTACTGACTCAGGTACTGAGCATATTTATTCATGAGCTTGGTAATGACATCTTTATAAAGAATGAATGGCTTTAAAATCTTGTAATATGAACATGACAAGGTTCTCTCCTTGTCCAGGTTCCTCTGAGCCCTCTTTTGGACTAGGCCTCAACCAATGATTTTGTCCCCCCATCCCACCCCATGCATGGAAAGACTTAAACACTAATATAGCTCAAGGCTACGTCCCTAGGAGAAACCTAGCCCCCCTTACAGTGCCTGCCTGAGGAAGCTCAAGACTGCCTATTCTTTCATTTACTGTTTGTTCCAATCAACACCAGACATAGGCCCATGACCACCCTGTCTTAGAATATTTACTAAAAAGGGCTTACAATTGTGAAGCCTTCCTCTGTCCCTTTGAGATGTACATGTATCTCCTGCCATTAGTGGTGTTTTTCTCAAGGACCTGAAAGCCCTTCATTTAAAATGTAATCATCAGCAAGAATAGGGTCTTTGTCTTCTAGTCTCTGTGGGAGGATAGGATCATAACTTTGATAATTGCCAGCTATTAGACACAATTGGTCTAATTGGCATTAACAGTGATCAAACCTTTGTAAATTTTCACTTCCCTTACTCTACTGACCTTTTTCTCTCCCTTCCCTATTCCCTCATTCTCCCTTTAAAACACCCAGTCACCTCTGTACAAATCAAAGTTGAGTTTAGTCCATAAAAGTCTTTATACCCTATTGCAATAGTATATTATGGATTAAAATCTGTTCTCATCACCCTAGTGCCTGAGTTTATCATTGATAGACACAGACATTAACCTATAAAAAATACCAAAGACTGAACACCCAGGAAAGTGAATTTAGGAGAGTTTTTTTCAGGGTGACTGTGGTACATAGCTACAAAGAAGGTGCCTGATATGCTTCACTTCCTGGTATTTATACCCTTGTGGATCCTGACTCACTACATATGGGCTGGGATATGTTGTCTTGATACTAATAAATAGAAAATGACAGGAGAGATGGGATGTCACTTCTGAGATTAGGCTATAAAAATACCTAACTTCCACCTTGGATGGGTCTTGTCTCTTGAATTGCTCACTCTGGTGGAAATCAACACTCAGGACACGGGGCAGCCTCGTTGAGAAGTTCAGGAGAGAGAGCTCATAAGCAAATCTCCTGAGTCCTCCCATCTGCTGTGGGAGTGAGCTTGGGAGTGGGTTATTCTTCAGTTGAGCCAGGACATGACTGAAGCTCCAGTCAACAACCTTGATTACAGACTTAAGAGAGACCACCTAACTAATTTGCTTCCAAATTCTTGATCCATAGAAACTCTGAGATAATAAATATTGTTTATTTAAGCCACTAAATTTGGAGGCAACTTATTACTCAGCAATGAATAGCAAATAGAGTGACCCACTTTTACCCAAGTGGTTTACCCAAGTTTAGAGTAAAATATTCCTACCCAAGCATGCAGATCTTATATTCATGCATTGTTTTTACAGGCTATTATCATGTCTAAAAGGGCTTTGTTTAGAGAAGAAGTTCCCTCACTGGCTGCTGTGCCAATAAGGGAAGTATATTTCTAATTTTATTTCTCCTAAAGTTTACATCTGTTTGGATGTGTGCCACTGATATCCATCTTTAAATAAAATTCAAAATTCTGACTGGGGTCAGAAAAACACTTTGGGATTTCTCTCACCCACAGTACAAAATTATTTCCTAAAACCATGTAACTTTTGTCTGAATCTGCTTGAAAATGCCTTAAGTGATTTATAGTAATTCTTCTACTTCACCTGAGAGGTCAAACTCAGATGAGAACTACCACTTCTTGAGGATTTTCATTCTTCATTTAACCTGTGTGTAAGATTGTTTGATCACCAGGCCAGCTGGGCTCGCTGTGGCTGAGAGTCCACCTTTTTCTGTACACAATCCCCTATGTTTGTCCCATCTCACACCTCTGACCACGTGTTAGCCCCAGACTGGATATCACCACAACTTAATTTCATTCTGACTGTGAAAAAAATTTCTAAATTTCTAAAACAAAATGCATTATCTACATGAGCGTTTTTCATGTAAATAAAAGTTATTTTGCCTAAAGGTTGATTATTATTCATTTTAGTGGCAACATGCTCAGTAGACCCCAAATTGGGAGAGTATTTTAAAACTAAGATTTCCCCCACTACCACCTGGGAACAAATGCCATTAAGTAGTAGTGATCACAACCCTAGTAAATCCACTAGTTTTAAAGTCAAGGTAATGTTAAAGAACCCATAGATCATTCAATCTACACTAACAAAAGAGTAAGATGCAAATTGACCGTACCTTCGTGACGCCCACCAGCCAATTAGAAGTGAGTATGCAAATTAACCCAACAAAGATGGTGGGTTAATTTGCATATGCAGGCACCATGGCAATGACACAGGCGTTCCGCACTGCCCCAGCCACTCTGGGCCTCTGGGCAGCGTGGGAAGGCGGAAAGGCAGCTCCGGTCGGAGTGAAGCGGTGCTGGCAGCCAGGGTAAGGAAGGCCCATTCTTGCACGAATCTTCGTGCATCAGGCCTTTAGTATTAAAATAAAGATGCCTGGATGGCATGGCTTAGTGGTTGAGCATTGACCTATGAATCAGGAGGTTGCAGTTCAAATTGCAGTTGGATTCCCAGTCAGGGCACATGCCCAGCTTACAGGCTTGATCCCACATGTGGGGCATGCAGGAGTCAATGATTCTCTCTCATCATTGATGTTCTTATTTCTCTCTCTCTTTCCCTTTCTCTCTGAAATCAATAAAAAAATATTAAAAAAATAAGAAAGATAACAATAACAGAATTTCTTCTACTGAGCTGATTATTTGTCTGTGTCATATACTTTCCCTATAATAATGCAATAACTTTTTGAAATAGGTTCTATTATTGTTAGTGTTTTACAGATGAGGAAATGAAGGTACAGAGAGCTTAACTCTACCAAGGTCACATAATTAGTAAGTTGTCGAACTGGGCTGCCTCCACAGCCTGTATGCTCAGCCCCTGAGTGACACTGCCTCTCCAAAGGAACTGTGACTCTGTGATCTATAGAAAAGGTAGAACCAAAGTTGCTCAGAGTGAACAATGTTTACTTTCTTCTATGTTGAAATCCCTGTATTGACTGTAGGGAAGACCCTCAACCTGTGGGCCTTGACCATAGTTTTGGAGCACTCCACTAGCCATGCTTTCCAGAAAAGCAAAATTTCTTGTTGCTGTTGGGTCAAACCTCAGATCGGTGCATGCAAAATAAATAAAAATACTTTCTGTGGTTGTATATACGTTGGTGAGTAAGTTTGTGTATGTGTATACATATGTGTGTATACATATGTGTATACATGTATAGTATAGTACAGAATTAAGTCAATTTCTTTAATCAAATAAAAAGCTAATCCACAGTTGTAGTAGGAGTATAATGTCCCTGACTCCAAAGATATCCATAGACTCATCTGCAACACACATGCATATGGCATTTTACATAAGAAAAGGGAATTTGCAGATGTAAGTGAATTAAGAATCCTGAGATAAGGAGATTGGATTGTGTAGTTGGCCCAAATGTAATCACTAGGGAACTGACAAGAGGGAGACAGGAGGTCCCAGTCAGAGACTGGAAGATGTTACCATGTTGATCTGGGTTTGAAGATGGAGGAAGGGATTAAGATCTCAGGAATGCAGATAACTTCCAAAAGCTGGAAAAAGAAAGGGAACATTCTCTCTTAGGGCCTTCGGAAGGAATCAGCCCTAGTAACATCTTGATTTAATTCCAGTGAAACCCGTTTTGGACCTTTGACTTCCAGAACTACAAAATAATAAATGTGTGTCGTTATAAACCATTAAGTTTGTAGAGATCTGTTATAGGTGCAATAGCAAACCAATTGCACCACCTAAGTAGGCAACCTAGAATGAATTTTCCCATGTTGAAAAATGAAGGAACCTAGATCTGTCTTTGGTGCATCCCTGGGGACTTCTTATCTGCTTTATTTTGAACTATTATGCATACTTTTTCTCACTTATTTCTTTTCCTCTGAATTAAACTGTAGTAGTTACTTGTGGGAAGTTGCTCTTCTGTAATATTGTGTAATTCCACCTCTCTAGTGTATTACACCCACGAAAAGTCTAGTACACAGTAGAATGGATGCATACTTGATTTGTTGATCCCATTTGCTTATCACTATTTTTTGAATTGAGCATCTTGTTAATAATTTTCTTAGAAAAATAATACAACATTATAAACCAGGATGAAGTTCAAGAAAAAAAATGCTTTTCTTACCTCTATTTTCCTGTTTTTTGAAACATTTAATTTAAATTTATTTTAATTTATGTTAGGATGACTCCCATACCAGAGCTATTACAGAAAGTATGAAGTAGATTTTGAGAGGAAAATAACATAAAACAGATACTCCTTTTCTCCCTATATTTAAGAAAGACAAATGATTTTGTTTCTGTCCAAAATTTTTGTGTTCATAAAAAATGTTCTCGAGGCCCTTACTGCCTGTTCCCACCTTTCCATCAGCCTGTGTCTTTCTTCACGTCTCTGTACCCTAGCATCATCTTTTTGCTATGTGCTGTTTATGCTGACAGCCTGAACAATGATGTTATCTAAGTTATATGCAAACATGGTCGGCAACAAGGATATGTCTTAAATAAGAACTTGAATTTTCCATTGAAATGTAAACTTCTAAAAGATGCATCCTGATCTCCCAACATAGTTATTATAGAAAAAGTGTCTGTCTCTGAAAAATGAGCTTGGTTATTATAATTTGTTTAGAGACAATTCTAACCTGCACAAAAATTTGCTGATATTGAAAATGAATTGGCACTTTCCTTCACAAAAGTTGAATCAGTCATGATGTTCTCAACTGCACAAATCATGCTTGTGTACACATTTTATACTCTGAGAGTGAGGGCTTGGCTAAAAATGAGAACTTTTTTGATCCTTAACTAGCTGTGACTTGACAAAATAATCTCAATAACCAACTCACCACATATATTGTTTTATAAGCAACTTAGATGCTTATAATCATATCTTTTAAATATTAATTTGTCAACCTGTGGTTGCAATCTTCATCTAGAAAAAAGGCCAGGTAGGGTTCTTTTGGGGCTCATCTGGTCACCTTGCTTGCCCTCTCTATACTATTTTTTTTTCTCAGAGGCTGTGGGTATGTCAGGCTTGGTCTGCTCTGTAGTTGGGTTATTCATGATAATCCTTGGTTGAGACCCTGTAGGAGGCAGGTGAGTTTTAGGCATTGAGCCTCAAATCCTACATCATATTCCCAATAGCTATTCCAGGATACACAGGTACTATGATGAAAAGTAATCACATGTAATTTGAGAGATCTAAAATATTACAGTGCAAATGCAAGGTGAAACAGTTTAACCAACTAGAAATAAAAATGTTGTTTAGCATTTGTGAAATATTTCTGCAAAAATAACATGATAGCCTTTTGTGAATGTCATTGTAGACTTTGTGCATTGGATATTGCCAATGTGTTTTACTTAGTGGATAGCTAGGAGCCTAGCCTGCTCAGAAATGCAAGGAATATTTTTGAAGGCATATGTTAGAGAGATACAGTATAAGTAATTGAAGGAGAATGGCTAGGGCTTCTCCCACTGAGACTAGGAAAAGTTGTTAGTTCTCTTAGAGACTCAAGAAGAAAGTGAAGCCTGAGGCGCTACTTTTTTAAAGGCATAACAACTCCCAACCCTGAACCTCTTCCCTCCCAGTGAAATAGGGTCCAGTGATTATCCTGATTTCTCTAATTTGACTAACAACTGTTCCACCAATGGGAATGAGCTATAAAGTCTTAAAGTGAGCAGGAGTTTCCTTGTCCCTTCAGGCTAAGAGGAAGTGATCCCTGGTATTGCTTTTTAAAAAACCTGTGACCATTGTATGTACCACCTATGTGTTTAGAGGGCTGAGGGAAAACACTTCAGGGATCTCAGATGAATTATTCTGGATTAAACAATTAAAGTCAACTCACACTTTAATTCATCAATTATAAAAAGACAGAAAGTGTTGAGATTGAACCATTAAGTTGAGGATACTAGACTACTCACAGTGGGTCATATAAATTTCTATTTTGGGGGCGTCCTATATAATAAAAGAGTAATATGCAAATTGACCATCACTCCAACACACAAGATGGCTGCCCCATGTGGTCAAAGATGGCCGCCCCCCATGTGGACACAAGATGGCTGCCATAAGATGGCTGGCAGGGGAAGGCAGTTGTGGGAGATCAGGCCAGCAGGGGAGGACAGTTGGGAGGGACCAGGCCTACAAGGGAGGGCAGTTGGGGGCAATCAGGCCTGCAGGGGAGGGCAGTTGGGGGACCAGGCCTGCAGGGGAGGGCAGTTGGGAGGGACCAGACATGCAGGGGAGGGCAGTTGGGGGCAAGCAGGCCACCAGGGGAGGGCAGTTAGGGGCCACCAGGCCTGCAGGGGAGGGCAGTTGGGGGTAACTAGGCCTGCAGGGGAGGGCAGTTAGTGGTGACCAGGCCTGCAGGGGAGGGCAGTTAGAGGCAATCAGGCTGGCAGGGGAGGGCAGTTAGGGGTGACCAGGCTGGCAGGGGAGGGCAGTTAGGGGTAATCGGGCCGGCAGGGGAGCAGTCAGGCATCGAACAGGCTGGCAAGGGAGTGGTTAGGGGATGATCAAGCTGGCAGGCAGAAGCGGTTAGGGGCAATCAGGCAGGCAGGCAAGCAGGCGAGCAGTTGGGAGCGAGCAGTCCTGGATTGTGAGAGGGATGTCTGACTGCCCATTTAGGCCCGATCCCACTGGGCAGTCTGATATGCCTCAAGGGGTCCCAGATTGAAGAAGTTGCAGGCTGGGCTGAGGGACACCCCCCCCCCCCCCCGTGCACGAATTTCGTGCACCAGGCCTCTAGTTCATTATATAATTTACTGGTTTGCAGTTACTGAGTTTGTGGTAACTACCAAGTTTTACTTTATTATGTTTTGTAGTTTTCTATCTCTCATCTATTATCTATCTATCTATCTATCTATCTATCATCTATCATCTATCTATCATCTATCTATCTTTCATCTATCATCCATCTAGGTACCTACTATCTATCATCTACCTATGTTACTAGTGAAACAGCTATGTAGTTGGACTTTTAATCTTAAATATAAATATATATGGTTTAGATTTTTTCTTATTACTTGGTTACACAAACAAGAACTATTTAGGCATTTAAAAAAGTATATCACTCCGTAGGAAATTTCAAATAGTTTATTGATTTGAAAATTTGAATGTCACTATTGGCTTTCTTTTTTTAACACAGGTAAATTGAAATAGATGTGACATCTATAATGTAATTTTAACACATTCAAAATAATCCAGATATATATTTTACCTTGAATATTACCTTCTCCTTATTATTTTTTGAATTAAGAAAATTACCCAGTCTTCTCTCATTTTGCATACACACATTCAAATATGAATATTTACTGGGTTTAATATATCAATTATATTCAACTTATATCTTGTGAAAATGCATTTGTACATTAATGATGTCAAGAAACATTGATCTAAAATAGAGAAATGAGTGATGTAATGGTCAACTTGCAACCCAACTTTTGCCTCTTTTATTTAGATTTCTTAATTCTGGAGAAATACTTTTGGAGAGTTTTATTAAGGCATATTATTAACCACAAAGGTATTAAGCAAAACATGTTCCTACCCAGCCCTCTGCTCTGATGAAAGTTTTTTGGCTTTGTGGAGGACCCCACAGAAACTGGAATTGATGGGGATTGTTTTATTTGACTGCTGTGCGTCAGTGGTTTAAGCTTTCAGAGTGCTTTGATTTTACTGCAGAGAGAAAGAAATCGTTAAGGAGATAATGTTTTGTAGCTCATCACATATATATCTTTCAGTATTGTCAAGCAAATTTGAAATTTAATAGATTTCTAAGACAACATCTCATTATTGTTTATGGGATGTCAGTGCCTTTGTTAGGAATCGTGTTTATCTGAACCAAGTCAGGAAAAACACATTGGAGTAAAATTTTGTTTCCTTTTTAGTACCTAGCAGCTGAATTCTCTTGTTGGGTAAGAACCAGAAGAGCTCCAAACAGACAAGGACACTATTTAAAATCTTAAAGTTAAAAAAATTATTTTTGTTCAATAAGAAAAAAATATCTTAAAGTTTTTTGTTTTAATTTGTATGGGCATAGATACATTCCTATTTAAAAAGAAATGATAATATATTTTAAGAGGATACAGGGATACCGTGAATAAAATATATAAGATTATTTATATAACCAGATAATTTTCACAAAATTAATAATAATACAAATTCTGATCTCAAGCTAGTTATGTACAAGATCAGTAAAATAAGAACTATATTTCAGTTGAATCTAGTAAAAATCCGATTATAAATTTTCTCAAAAAATTATAGTGTTAGTTTTATGGTTGACCTAAACATGGCCCTCTATGCATGAAATATGATGTTCTATTTTTGACAGGTTTATAATAAAGTTTTTTTAAGAGATAAAGTCCTTGCTTAATATTAAAGTGTTATTTGCCATGGAAAAGGTAAGAGACGAAGTAAATTAAATCTATCATGGCATACAGCTATCATTATACATTTTTCAAATACAATATAGGATTTTGCGTTTATACCTTAGACTGTATAACTTCGATGAACTCTATTTGGAGATAATATGTCCAGTGTTTTACTGTCTATAATTCACAAAGCCTCCTGAAGTTGAGAAATGGTATTAGTTCATGTATATTACCCATGGCCCAATTTTTAAGGCAGAAAACCAGAGAGTGAGCTAGATGGAGTATGTCTCATCTTTAACAGATGGTAGAGAGGAATTAGCAATGGAACATTCCTGCACCTTGTGTAGTAACAGTCTGGAATGTCAGAGGAAGAGATTACCTGGGGACTTGCTAACAGGTAGCTTCACGCTATGCTAGTCTCATAGCTGTAATAGTCCCATGGCTGCAATATGCCCAAAAGATAAATGGCAAGTAAAAGAGTTTGAAGTTTACTAAGCTGATCTATTCCTCAAACAAGATGGCTTCTTCCCCAAATGACTGAACATTTGACTTACATTCGGATTTTAATATATCTCTGATACAACTATGCAGTATTTGTCCTCAACTGTTTAAGAAAATCTAGTTTTTAGTAGTTTATTCATGGTGGTTTGTTTTCTACTTTCAGATAATGGGATGAAGGCAACTGAGTCTCTCCTGGGTGTTCTATAAACTCAGTCATTTGCAATGCCCATCTCGAATGGCTGGGAGCATGCTCACTAGCTAATGATCTGTGCACAACAAGCTCATCCCTTTCCTTACTCAGGCCCTTGCATTCCTGAATCTCTGGATATCCCTCTCTTGTTGTCTTCATTTCTGTTTTCCCACTTTAGCCCATCATGTTTTTTGCATATAACTTTTTGGATCCCATTTTCCATCTATACACCTTTCTCCTTCCTACTGACTCTAATTTCCCAGAAATCCATTACCAGCAAATGCTCCTGTTAGGTCAAAAATTCTTTACCAAGGTGACAGAAAATAAGACTCTCTGGATTTCCTCCACACTCTACCCAGCTCACCCTCGCTAGTCCTGCTTTTATCTAAATGATCTGAATACTGCAGCCAAATAGGTTGGCCATTTGTAGACAAGTCTCAGAGGCAGTTAATTTGCATCCATCTTAAATACCAGAGTTTTATTTGTTTAGTCTTCCTGGAGCCCATGTTCTTAATGAGCAATTGTCAAAGCATGACAATCCAGTGCCTTAGATTTTTGGCCTTCATGAAAAATGTCAGAGGTAGAGGAAGTAGAGGTGGCTACTTATTTTCATTTGTGAGTAGGTTTTCATATTCAGGGGAATCTAGATTTACAGGAGTCTATACTTATAGCATCATTTTGCCTATTTATTTATTTATTTTTGAAATACAAAATTGAGAGGAAAAATCTGCTCTCACTTAAAATCTGCAGAGGAATCTGGTTCGTCAACCAGTTGTTGCTGTTACTGGAAGGAATAGTGATTATTCTCATTCCTCTAGCTAAGAAACATCCTTCTAGATTACAGGTTGGCCTGGTGACACCACATGTTTCTACTAATTGATTGAGGTCAAAGGGTAGACAGTATTTTCAATTGTTTCATGGGTCAGGTCTGTGATAGAATGGAGCATCACAAAGGAAGGGGCTAGGAAGCAGAGTGGGTATAGCAAGGCAGGTCAATCTGTGGAGACACACAATTAGCTATTAAACAGTCTTATTTAGACACTCGGTTGAGCCTGGCTGGCCGCTGGGCATATGTTTATGCAAATCAAAACACCCAGCCCTTCTCCTCTCTAAGGACAGAAAAGACTGTCACAACTTTTAATAAAATAGGATATAGAATGTCAAGCAATGATGATCACAAAACAAAAAAGGTTACTTAAGAAAACATATATAGTATTTAATGGAGAAATCAAGAACTAGTAGTTAGAAATGTGCTTGTATCAGCTATTTATGCTATATCAATGCTATATAATAACCAAAAGACTGCCATGGTGTATAACAAAGAACATTTACTTTTGCTCATGAATTTAGGATTGGCTGGTCTGGGCTGGGCTCACTCATGAATTTGCAGCAAGTTGGTGGGTCAGATGAGGGCTCACTGGTTAAAGATATCTTTGGCTGAGGTGATTGTTCTCTGCTCCACATGGCCTTTCATTCTCCAGCAAGCGTAGCTTGTTCTCAAGGTAAAGACAAAGTTCAAAGAATGAAAGCATACAAAGCCTCTTGAGGCCTGGGCTCAGAAGTGACTCACTGTAACCTTCATCATATGCTATTGGCCAAAGCAAGTGACAAGGCCAGCTCTGTCTTAAGTACGGGGGATGGATACCACATTTGGAGGGAGGACCTGCAAAGTCATATTGCGAAGGCTGTAGATAGTGGGAGGTCATTACTTGGGGTCAACAACACAATCTACCAAGTACTCCTGCCATAATCAATTGCAAAGCAAAAGTCACTGGAGAAAAATGTTTCCCCCAAGTAAAATAGGATTGAAATAAATTAGAAAATAGAAAAAAAACAACAACACCCCAAACCATCTCCAGTAAGTGAGGCAGAGAGGCTGTGAGTTGAGTGTTATCTGGAGCTCAGAGTCCCTTCGTTATAGCAGGTTCTTTAATACATTGCTTAACTGTGGTGTGTGACAAGTGGTTTCTGTTAAGTCAGGTGTTACTCATTGGTCACACCTGGGTTGGGTGCTGTCCTTCCTGGTACTGGTGGGAAATTGATATAAACCTTGAGTTTACACTGCTGGTCAGGCATTCCAGATCTGAGTGAAACTGCGTATTAACCTGATGGAATTGAATTTAAAACAAACAAACAGTGATTCAAATTAGTAGGAATGTGTTTCTTAATGCATAAAAAATAGGCTTTCCATGTTTCTGCTATTCCATTTCAGAAGGAGGAAGAAAGGCAGCAAGTAAAATTTTTGTTAAAGAAAAAACATTAAAAAAACTAAGACAAATTTAAAATGATGACAAGGAGGCATTTATGGGCATGAGGAGTGAATGGATTTATTCCAGAAAAGTGAACAAAGGGCATGTGATACAAACACATAAAGGACCTCTTGAAAAAAGACAAGCACTTATTTTCTCCTTAGGTAAGAATTAAAAGAGATGGACCCAACCTGCAATAAGAAATATATAGTAATGGAAAACTATATAATCAAAACCAGCTGGTCAATGGAGCATGTAGCTAAAGGTAGACTTGCAACTCCTGTCACTAGAAAATTAAACACTGGGCTTCAACTATCTGCAGAGACTTTGTTTAGCAAGGGTACAATTTGTATGTCAGGCAGTTCACAGGATGACCTCATCTTAAGCGGCTTATTTTTTGGTCTATACTGAATGCATATTTCTTACCTTTCAGACTTACCTTAATAGTTTCTCTTTTTCCTAAAATATTCTCATGGCCAACTTTATGTTTTTTTAGACAGTTCTTTGATTCCAGTTATCTAGAATATCTATCCAGTAACGTTCTAACATTTCCCTTTTTAAAATTTCCACAAGAGACTTTTATAAGAGGGAAATGAAAGATTAGCTATTAGAGAGAATAATATAACATCAGAGACTTATTGTTTATGGTGAATCCTGAGGGGGTTAGATGCCTGGATCTAAATTCTAGCTTTCTGTTTCTTTAGGTCTAAGTTTCTCCATTTATAAAATGAAAATAACAGTATTTACTTATATCAATTAGATACTGCAGCAGAAGAAAAAGTCCTACCACAACTACTTCAAAATAAGAAAAGCAATAACTTCTTGTAATAGGAAGTCCTTATTTTTTACAGCCAAGTAGTATGCCATTGTGCAAATGTACCACAGCCTTTCTAATCCACTCATCTACTGATGGGCACTTGGGCTGCTTCCAAATCTTGCCTATTGTAAATAATGTTGCAATGAACATAGGGGTGCATATACTCTTTCAAATTAGTGTTTCAGGACTCTTCAGATATATTCCCAGAACTGGAATTGCTGGGTAATAAGGCAGTTCCATTTTCAATTTTTTGAGGTAACTCCATACTGTTTTCCAGAGTGGCTGCACCAGTCTGCATTCCCACCAACAGTGCAAGGGTTTCCTTTTTTCCTACATCCTTGCCATTTGCTTGTTGATTTATTGATGATAGCCATTGTGACAGGTGTGAGGTAATATTTCATTGTGGTTTTAATTAGCATTTCTCTGATAATTAGTGACATTGATCATCTTTTCATATGTCCATTGGCCATCTGTATGCCCTCTTCGGAGAAGTGTCTATTCAGGTCATTTGACCAATCTTTAATTGGATTGTTTGCTTCTTTGGTGTTGAGTTATGTAAGTTCTTAATAAATTTTGATATTAATTCCTTATCAGATGTACCATTGGAGAATATGTTCTCATTCAGTGGGTTTTCATTTCTGTGCAAAAACTATTTAGTTTGATGTAGTCCCATTTGTTTATTTTTTTCTTTTGTTTCCCTTGCCGTAGGAGATACAGAAAAAAATTGATATGAGAAATGCCTGAGATTCTTATTCTTTGAAAATGTCCTTAAAATAAAAAAATAATTTATTTCTTCATTTTACATTTTATTATCTACAAGATAGACATGATGTAAGTGGCTCACAGGAAAATCAACCCAACATCACTTTTCATCTTCTTTGGTTTTGGATAGTACTTTCCATGCATTTTTCTGTGACATGAGATCACAGCTTCAGTTAAGTGTGCTTACATTTTCTGTTTCATTTTACATTTCCTTTCTAAAAATTCCTGCTTATGCAATATCAACTTTCTTTTTTGTTAGTGTTAAATTTCTTTTGTACTATGGATTTTTAAACCTGTGTCAATTTTCTGAAATGATCTAAGCTCTCAGACAATATAAGGTTATTTTATGCATATTTTGGACATGCTAACAAACTTCCTCTGTTTATTTTGAATGCTACTTTGCATTACAAAGAGATAAATGTGCATTGACTTTATGAGTTTTAAGGGGGAAGTTACTCTTAATTGTATATGTGTTAATTGGAAGCTAGGGATCTTTAACTTTTTTTTTATATGCCATGTGACATTTTTACAAAACACTTAAAATTACCCTTCCTAGATGATCTCATATACCATATGTTTATTGAGCAACTAATATTGTTGTGCATGGAGCAATAAGAGGTACAAAGGAAATGTAACCCATGGTGTTAGTTATTTGGGTGCTTGAGTCTTGAAGAGTAGAAAATGTACTCAAACAACAGAGAGTTACCATGGCCCAGTCATAGAAGGCTTAAAAGTTGAATAAAGTGAGGCAGCCAATAGAGAAAATTCGTGGCATAGAAAGGTACAGTGAAATGATTTCAAGTTATTTTTTTTTAATTTCTTTATTGATTAAGGTATCACATATATATATTTTAAAATTATGGCTACAAAATGCTCTTGCAACCAGACACTTTCTCAATTTGTTGAGAAATTTCAAGAGCTTGTTTTTATTTTAACAAAGTCAAATTGTGAAAATAATACGATTCAGTAAAAGAAACAGAAAATAGGAAAAGATTAAAAAATAATTTATCACATTCTCTCTGTATAACAAAGTGTAAATAATCAATGCATTGAATGCCTTTGGATCTTTTAATGTCTTTTTAAATGTCATCATTGATGATTGATGATTTTTATAATTTGGACAGTGGATTTAATTTATGAAGTAGGCAAAAAATATTTTACTCCAAATAGTCAATAAGGTAAGTTTGTGGACAAAATGTAGTGTGATTATAAGGCTCTGAGTTTAGGGTGGTTTAGTTAAAAAAGTATCTCACTTCTATAATTATGACATCTGTTGTTTATTTAATGCTGGTTATAAGCCAGGGTCTCTGTATTATCTCATTTAATTCTTATAGCAAATTTGTGAAGTTGTTCTTATTTTCTTCCTGCAAGTGAAAAAATGAACAAAATAAATAGCTGGTAAAAGAAATAAGTAGATACCGACCCAAGTTTGTCCTAGTTCTAAAGCTTTAATTTTTATGATTTAGATCTTCAGAATTACAGTTAGAAAACCTAAAAGAATATCCTTATTTATATTCTTTTATGAGTTTTGTGATCTTAGGCAAGTCACTTAAATTCTCTAATCCTTAATTTCTTAGTTTTTTTTAAAACAAGAAATTTACACATGTCCTAAACTTACTTGAAGATATTCTGGTGAGAATTAAATGAGATCATTACTTAAAAAAAGAAGAATTTGTAAATAAAAAAAAACACACAGTAAGAACAATTACACAAATGTAAGATAATGTGAGGAAAACTAGAAATAAAACATTAATTAACAATATTTTGAGTAACGGCATCATTCATGGCACACAATGATACAGCATTTGATAGTCCTTTCTTTGAAAAAAAAATACTATTTTGACTTGGATATACTTGTTTAAAAATAAAAAAAATAAGCCTTATTATGTAGCCTGGAGTTACCCCTTAGCCTATATATATTCACTAAAAGAATTACAAATTTAATGCAAAATATAGGCAATTTGATTATTTGTCTTCAAATAGACTAAACACACAGGTAGCAGAATTTTTTACTCTCCAAATAACTGTAGTAGCATCATGTAGAATTATACATAAGTATACACAGTACATACACATATGTATACATACATACACATATATAAATGAATGTATAGACAAATCACCAAAAATTATGGAAAGAATACTTGGTGAAGCTGTTTTTAAGACTATGATTATATCAGTTGGGATTGACTCATAAAAAGAGTATCATTTGGAAGACTATAAGAAAGAGATGGTACAAAGCATACTGGATTTAATTTCTTTTTAAAAAATATTTCTTTATTGAGTAAGTTATTACATACGTGTCCTCATCTCCCTACTAGCACCCCTATCTCCCCTAACTCATGCCCTCACCCCCTGTTGTCTGTATCCATTGGTTAGGCCTATATGCATGTATACAAGTCCTTTGGTTGATCTCTCCCTCTTACCCCCACCCTCCCCTACCTTCCTTCTGAGGTTTGACGGTCTTAATTTCAATGCTTGGATGTTGAGTCTAAGACCCTAGCTTAGTATTCTGTGACTTGGACTATTCATTTAATCACATTTAACCTCTTTTCTGCCTTTGTGAAAACACCTTAATGCTTACTATTCCTGCATTCAGGGTTTAGCTTTAAGATAGATCAGAGAAATGAGTTACTGTATCTTATTCATGTGGGCATCCTTCAAACCTAGTTCATTACCTGGCAAAGAGAGATGCTTGAGAAATGGAAATGAAAGCAGCTTATAAACTTTGTGTATATTAATATTTTCCCTTATTCACTCAAAAACATTTTTTTAGGTAACTTCTATCTTGCCTGTTTTTATATAACTCTGGAGTAGTGAATAATATGAAATTATTTCAACTCCTCTGAATACAACCCAAGTAGTCATCTTGATGTGATGCGTTTAGCTCATGCATACGTCATCTTCTTGCGCTCAGACTGGCTGAAATGTCAGCACCAGCAATTAATGGGTGAGATTAAATTAGTACAATGCAAATAATATAGCAGGAATGCACATGGTTTTCACTAAGTTATTACTCTTTTTAAATGAGGCCTATCATGATGTCACCTATTGATGTAAAAGATCATGCATGTCTGAATAGTGGGCTTGTCTGAAGCATGATTAGCTTTATTCCCTGATGATGTTATAACTGGTCTAGCCAAATGCAATATTCTCAGGCTTATCCTTGAGCTAATTGCTCTGATAATCACTGAATTGCATTTTCTCAAAAACAGAAATTGTCTAAAACTAGATTGCGATTATTAAAGAACTTTTTTTCAATGTAGGAATTATGTTACATATGCAAATGTGTCTTCTGTTTCCTTTATGTGTAATAGTATTTGCCACAGGAAAGAAAAACGTCCCAGATCTCCTAATTTTGAAAGGACAGACTGAAAAATGATCTGAAAGTTCCAAGTGCCTAACTCAATGAAGTTTATCTTGTTTTCTGAATAACTGTGAGTTCACTCCATGCAACACTCTTTAAAACATAAAATTTTCTGCAGAGTTCATCTAGAGTGCTGCCTTTTAAGGAGGTTTAACAACTTCTGCAAACTTATTCTGATGCTCAAGGTCCAGAGAAGGCAAATAACCAGGCTTTCATCATTGGCCTGGTGGAAAACTATGTACCAGTATTAGTTAGGACACAAGGTGAAGGGCGGGAGCACAGATGCCTTTTAAGCAAAACCTATAGGATAGTGGTCAGTAGGAATCATAATTGTCTTTCTCCTGAATGCCAGAGGTTATAAATTGACACCCAATAATGTTGTTTGCAACTGAAGTTCACATACATTATTTCAGTCTACGTATTTAGAAAATGGGAAAAAGTCTTAAGCTGGACAAAAAATTGGTTTTTCAATGAGGATTTGTTACCATCCAATGAAATATGATACAAGTGCATTGATTACTTTTCTGGACATTTATTGATTAAAGGTAACCATGACAATAGAAAATTAGATCACAAGAATCCTAGCCAGTCTGGCCTGATTGCTTTGTTCAGATCAACTCAGGTACATCAGAACCAGGGCTCCCTTAGGGTTCTAAAGCCTCTTCCCTTAAAGCTGCATAATTGCTTTAGGTAATGCTCAAATGAGTGCCTACACCAAGGTGCAGTGTGATCTTGGCACTCTCATACTCTCATATACTCTGTGCTGGGGGGTGGGGGGGAGACTCTACTTTTATGGAAAGAAATTTGGCACTATTTAGTAAGGTTTCTTAAAAAATTAGTGTCTCTTAGCCAGATAAATTCATATCTAAGAGTTTATCCTCAAAAAAGAATTAGAGATATGTGAACTATATGATCATGTGTAAATATTCATAGGAATATTTAAATAGAAATAAAAATGTGGAAAAGACTTGAAAACTTAAATAGAAGGGAGTTATAACAATGTGGTATTGGAGCATTTGCCACCATTAAACCATCATGTAATTGATTGGAAATAAAGTTAGTGTCCATTAATAAGGGAATAAATTAATTATGGCAAATCTATGTCTAGACTGTTATGCAATCATTACAATACCAGTTTAACCAGGGTTTTCATGCAGTATAGGTGAGTTAAAAGCAAGATTCAGAAAGTATTTATGATATGACTCCATCTAGGTAAAGCAATACAAGGACAAAGAAAATAACTATATATTTCTGTACACATTTATATGTCTATGTGCATAGATAAGATTATGTAGGCATAGAAAATATATGGGAAGTTAACTACTGGGATGCAATGTGGACTACTTTATGGCAGAGGAGAGCTAATATTGGGTGAAAGGTAGGAAAACAAAAATAAAATCTCCTTAAAATAGCACACGAATATGATCACATTTTAAAATGAAGTAAAATTGTATGTTTAATTAATATGATAAATACAGTATCTTAAGTTACCCTTTTAGTGGCATTTAATACAGTGGAGGAATGCTTAAGATGCTATTGTTTAAAGGACAATCTCCATATTTCAAGATCCTTGAGGTAATTACATCTGCGAAGTCCCTCTTGCCACATAAGGTCACATTAACAGGTTGCAGGGATGAGGACCTGGGTACCTTTGGGAGCCTACCACCCCAGGCACACTCATTTGTGAGTGTATTGTCTATGGCTGCTTTCTTGCTACAACAGCAGAGTCAGTAATTTTCACAAGAGAACCTATGGCCTAAAATATTTACACGTGGCCCTTTTCAGAAAAAGCCTACAGTTCCTTGTTCTAAAAAGGAAGCTCCTGCCCTGAGGGAAGGAAGTTTCTGACATTAGAAACCATGGTTCCTGGGAAAGAAACGATGTCAAAATTTAATCACGTCGGAAGTTAAGTGAAGTCTAAGTTCTCTTCACGTTAGGCTACAAAATAATCAGGTCTCCCAGCAGCAGGAAGGTTTTCTTCTGCTGCCTCACATGACTGAAACCTTTATTCTGCCCCCCCCGAAGAAAATGTCCCTTCAGGATTAGAAACAAAACACTAATTTAGAGTCGGTGGAGTACAAATGTCTGAGCCATGTGGATGGCATGCACCAACATAGTTTTGCAATGATATTTTGTCGAGCAATGAAGTAAGTAACTAGCTAAGCAAAGCCTATGCTTACACTAGAGGCTTTTAATTTTTGAACTAGCACTTTGGACCCACATCATATCAATCCTGTTATTGTACAAATGGAAATTTAAATTTTGGGTTTACGTAATGTTTACACTCCAAATATCACCATAACTGCCAGAGAAGTACACAAGACATCTGGGAATACAGCACTGTTTTGAAAACTATAGTTTTCATAGCATCACAATAATGCTGTCAGTAAACATATAATTGTAACTGACCCCAAATTTGCAAATACTGGCAGAAAACACACAGTCTTTACCATGAAAGAAAACTGTTCATGTGGCTGAGTTCTGTGTAGAATTCCAAGTTTGTAAAGATCAATAGAGAAAACAAAAGCCGACTCTTTATGTTTAAAACCATTGACTGCTCGGGCTTGGATTTTTGTGTATCCTTATTGTTCAGTTAATGAAAGCTTAGGGGTAGTAATAGCTAATATCTTTGTAGAGCTACCTATGGGCCAGGCACCAAGGCAAGTGTTTCATTCATATTGAGGCACTTAATCCTTTCAACTGGAGCTATTATTGCCACTTTATGGAAGGAAAAGTTGAAGGATAGAGGGACTAAGTAGCTTGACCAAGTCTGCACCACTAAGTAACATGAGTAAGGATTCAAACCCAAGAATTTAAAAGCTGTCTCCTTAACTACTACAGTGGGCTACCTCTCACATACATATTTATACCAAGGAGCTCCTGATGTCTGAGATATGCAGGGAGCAGTAAGTAGAATAGTAGAGGAATTTTCTTCTAGGAGTTTCTGAAAGTCTTCTAACAAAGGCCTACACACTATTACAATATACCAACACATATAATTCATTTTAGATTCAGCTTGTTGACTTTAGTCCTTTGCTCATCAACCTACCTTGGCTATATATTAGAATTTTCTGGGGAGTTATAAAAAAGTACCAATGCCTGGCTCCATCCAAGGCCAACTAAATCAGTCTTTGGGGATGGGGTCCTGAGTGTAGGTGTTTAGTGAGAGCTTTCTGGGTATGCTGGCTAGGGTTGAGAACACACTACGGACCCTAATATACCTTATAGATGTAGTTCTGAGGTTGCAAATGCTTCACCGTAAATCACAGCATTAGGTGCTTGAGTTGAGAACACTTTCAACTACCAAATTTTTAATCAAGACTGAGAAACAGGATTCTCTTGGATAAATGTTTACATATTTTGGATGCAATAGGAAATCATTAGGTGCTTTAAAAAAACTAATTGCAGTTGGTATACAAAATTATATAATTTCAGGTGTGCAGCATAATGATTATACATTTATATAACTTACAAAGTGATCACCCTCATAAGTCTAGTACCTATTGGATACCATACATAATTTTTACAATATAATTGACTATATTCCCTATGCTATACTTTACATCCCCATGACTATTTTTTTAACTGGCAACTTGTACATCTTAATACCTTCCCCTTTTTATTTTTACCTTTTTCCTATTTATTTATTTATTTATTTATTTATTTATTTATTTATTTATTCATTTATTTTACCCTTTCCCCTTTTCACCCATCTCTCTAACCCCTCTCCCATCTGGCAACCATCAAAATGTTCTCTGTATCTATAAGTTTGTTCATTTTTTAGATTCCACATATAAATGAAATCATATGTTCATTGTAGCATTATTTGCTATAACCAAGATACAGAAGCAACCTAAGTGTCTTATTAATAGATAAATGAGTAAAGAAGACATGGTACATATATACAATGGAATATTACTCAGCCATATAAAAAAATGAAATCTTCATATCGAGACAATATGGATGGATCCAGAGGGTATTTTGCTGAGTGAAATAATTCTGAGTGCTTTTGATAACTTCAGCATTTTCCAGAGCCAGCACTCCAAGATTATTAACATTTTCACCACCAGTGAATTAGCTTCATAGGAAGAGATATGAGGAACTTTTTCTGGTGTATATTCAAACCTTACAATGTCTGCCAACCAAGAAGTGAAGGAAATATGTCTGAGACTCTCACACTGGACTATCTGTTGTTATGCATCAGCCTGTTGCTATTCAACATGCTGCATGATCTATTTCATATCCATTAGAGACAGAAAAGGTTTCTAACTCATAAGAAAAGCAGTGGGTTTGGCCAAACATTTCCAGACTTCTGATTATGATCCTGAGGAGATTGATGGACTCTGTTTCACTTGAAGCAGTGCTTACATCCAGCACTGGCATAAACTTGAACCTTTTTTCCCCCATGATGGAACAAACCTCAAGTAGGCTAGCCACAGAGGATGTATATTACCCATTAGGACTCATTAGCATAGTGTATCAGGCTTGTCAGGTATAGATGATCCTGAGATTTCAGTCCAGCCAGGTGCATGCACATGCATGTACACACACACACACACACACACACACACACACACACACACAAGGGAATTCAGCTGGACGAGTCTTCCAGCTTATTAATAGCAACAAAAGGAATTATTGCATATGAATGTGTAGAAGAAAAAATAAACAAGTATTTTTTCCCACCCTGAAATCAGTATCATTGTGATTTTTAATTCTAGGAGAAAGACATACTGGGAGGTGACATGTGATGATGAAGGATGTCTCAGAATGAATCATAGAGCCTGGATGGCTAGGCATCTACTTCAATTCCAAAGGCATTCTTTGCCTTTGTCTTTGGAGATGCCCTTAAGTGGACAGTTTCATTTGATAGCCTCCTGGACTGTTAAGTGAACCAAGAGAAAAAAGTTGGCAAGATGACTAATAGAACTTTTATGTTCCCTACTTCTTTTATTGGGTGGAAATAGTAATCATGTATTCATAAATAGATGAAGAGAAGATGCCCATATTTGTGCACATTTACTCTAAATATCCTTTTATGTGTGGATCTCCACCATTGTGGACCAGTAAAAAGTTGTAAAAAATGACAGAAATGCTGGGACTCTGGCCAGAAGTTAAATGCAGCCAGCTCTTGGGAATGAGACCATGGGCCACTGTAGAATTCTTTGAATGGGAAGCTGGGTTTGAGACAGAAAGTTTCTATTCCAGACTTTCTCCATCTCTTAATCCTTTTTTTTTTCACCTGGCCTCCTTTGGAATAGTACACTTGCAGTCACCTGCTTCATGGTCATTAGAGACTCCAGTGTTTTTCAGAATACAAGGTTCATTACTGTAATTGGGATAGCATTAATTTTAAATCAGGTTGCGAACATAGGTCATGTCTTGGCATTTTGATATGGGCATAGTTGGATACTGTTTAACTTTTTTCCTTACAATTCTGAGTCTAGGATGAGGCTAAGATGGTTTCTTATAGCGTTTTTTTTTTCCAATGGTAGCGATTATGTGAAAAGAATAATGTGATGAATGACTGGGCTTTGACCCTATTGTGATTACAGAAGCTAGTTAATGCAACAAAGCTGCCTTGAGTGATAACCCTCTGCATGATGGGCAGCTGGCATGGTTCCATTTTTCTTTAGCAGTGTATGTCCTCAAGTTTTAGTCTCAAGCTTATAGCAGCTTTTGATTATGGTTTGACTTCTGCCTAAGTGCCCTAGTCCTTCTCCATTTCTGTGCTGAGATCATTCCTTCTGTCTAAAACACCGACCCTTCCTCTGCTCATTTGTGCTTCTCCATGACAATTAAAATGATCTCCAAATCCATGGTTTCAAGTGTCATTCATATCTGCTCATTTCCTTACTTTTGTTGGAATGCACAATTTAAGATTTTGATAAACCATTTTGGAAATAATAGATCATTTTTGCATATTTCTTCAGTGTTCTTACAGTGGTTTTCAGTGTCCTTAAAGCAGGTCCCTTGAGTTTCAACCCCTCTCTCTCGTCCTCATTACACAGTGAATGCCACTTAATTCAGAATGACAGACTAATTGCCTAGTGAATGAATCTGATCTGCTTAGTAAAGTTTTTAGTGTTTTATAGAGAATGATAGTAAAAGAAGCAGAATATGGAAATGCATATGACTTTATACAAATTATGTATGTATCCATTGCTTACAGTCTAAAAGAATAAGAAAACATTTTGAAAAAAATTATGCTGTGAGCCCAAATAAGCCTTATTAAATTTAACAATTGCTTGTTTTGGAGGGTATCTGAATATATTTGTTCAATGATTATACATCATTGAATGAGAACCTAAGAGACATCATTAGTCCAGAGATTAGTATTACAAAAAAAGTTAGGCACAAATTTATTGTTTCCAAATTTTTAATAAAATCATTTTTGAGCCCTGAAAAATGGATCAAATTACCTTAAAGGCACTTTTAGACTTCATATTTTAAAGGTAATTTTGGAAAGTTGCTATTAATTAGGAAAAGTTGTGATAGAAGGAAGATATTTTACATTTAAAAAAATTATCCCAATTGAAGAACCAGTTTCCTTTTTCTTAGTATTCAATAATGGTGAGTGCCTAAAATGAGACAAATTATCCAACAAAGTATTAAAACTTAAGGCCTGGTAGAGGCAAGAGGTTGAGAGGAATTTCAATCTGTAAGTATCAATTTCATGGTAGAAAAGAATTATCATGTCTTGCAAAACAATTGCTCTTACTTTCAGAAAGTAGCTTTGATGAATTTAATGCCAAATTCAATAGCTGCTTAATATGTTTTTATACAACTTTCTTAGAGGAAATTAAAAATCTTTCCTAAGACAACAACAAAAACATTCTATTGTACTTTTCTTATAATTAAAGTAAATATGTTGTGTATTAGCCATCCCAAATTATTTTAAAAGTCTTTTTTGTTTCATTTATTTGTTTTTAATTTCAATAGTTTGCAAAGATGTAGGAACCGCATATTTTAAAATAAGATACTTTGAATAGGAAGAATTGGTTATTGTGGAACTAATGAGCTCATTCATTCTTGATATTTTACCTAGAGAAGAATCTGAGAACTATATTGGGTTATATTACCATATGTGTTTATGTAGTTCAATTTTATTGGGTACTTGAAACCCATATTTGTACATGCAAATGTATCCCTAAATATGCAAATATATTTGACTTCACCATGAAAATATTTACTTGTTCATACAAACAAGCTACATTGCCACATACTTTCAATTTGAAGTTAGTATACAAATCTCTATATTACATAGAAGAAATTAATTGTCCATATAGTAGCAAACATATTTTAAGAAATAATCCTTTAAACTAGACTTCTAATTCTGCTAAGTGCAAAACAAAACAAAACAACAACCTGGACAATATGTCTAAGAATGGTATAAACCACAATTTAAAAAATAATAAAGTATGGCTGCATATTGCAAAATGGGTCAAATTAAGA
Source organism: Cnephaeus nilssonii (assembly GCF_951640355.1). NCBI lineage: Eukaryota > Metazoa > Chordata > Mammalia > Chiroptera > Vespertilionidae > Cnephaeus > Cnephaeus nilssonii. The sequence goes on from NC_137074.1 coordinate 10,140,073, forward strand.
AAATAAAATATCTAAAATATTAAAAATACTATTATGATTTTATGAAAGATTTTGTGGCTATATTAAAACAAACCTATCAAAACTGTAATTTTTCAAATTCTTCCTGTTTTCTATCAGTTTGGGGATGATGTCAAGTACTTCAATATGTTCCAAAAGGTAACATCTTTAAAGTGGTCTTATCATTCTGAAAGGCAATCCAATGTAACTTTGTTGAACTTACTTAGATGATTGTACTAGTGGCTAATATTTCTTATCAAGGAAAATTTCCACTTCTCCATAATCAGCTTCCAACAGTGAAGTGATCTGAGATGGCTCTTGACTTTTGTCAGTTGACTCAGTAATATCTTTTAATGATTTTATATAGTTTGGGAAGAATGGATATTTATTGATGAGGCCATGACATCCAAGAAAAAATTGACATTCACCAATTAGAGTTCTGGGGCTTTCATTTGTTTAATCTGGCCTTCCTTTCCCATCTGAACTCATTCTTTTATTGGCTTTCAATTAGAAAGAAAGGAGGTAGACATGGAACAATACTGATGCCTGTTGAGCAAGCCAATATGGTAGATTGTATTGGCCAACTGTTCTTATAGAACTTTGCCTCTCCTAATAAAGATGTAGAACTTGTTATCCAGTCCCTTAGATCTTGGTGGCGTTTGTGACTACTTAGATAAACAGAATGTGCTGTTTGATTTCCAAGGCTTCCTCCAGCGCTCTTTTTTCTTTCTCTACCTCTCTCTCTTTTTCTCTATCAGGACACTTGTCTCTGAAACCTAGCCACCATTTTGTGAGGAAGCACAGAGCTATGAGTAGGTTTTATGATTGGCAGCCTAGATAAAATTTTAACAGACACCAACATCAACTATCAGACATGTGAAGGAGCAAACTTCAGATGATTCTCAACTCCAGCCTTGAAGCCAACCCAGCTCATTCTGGATGAAACAGAGATAAGCTATTCCCACCAAACACTGCCCAAATGTGGATCACTGACGGGGAAGAATAGTTTAAGAAGCTCCCCTTCTTTGATTCAGTTCTATTAAGTTGAAGAGAAGAGGTGAGAATTGTGATCCAATAAACCAGCCCATCCACAACTAGATGGTATGTACTAATTGCAAATGCAGATACTTGTTTATGACCTCAGATAAGAATGGAGTTCAGATAGATCCTTAGCTTTCTGTGATAACATTCCTTAAGTTTAGAGACAGTTTAACAGGAACTTAGCCTATTAAGTTGTTAACTCACAGTTTACAAATGGGGCTGAAACCTAAAGATTTAAAGGACCTGAATAAAATGTATTCAGTTGGATAGAGGCAGTCAAAAATACACTGAGTGGCCAGATTACTATGACCACCCCATCAGTACCTCATTGGGCCACCTTTTGCCTTCAATCCTGTGGCGATTCTTCTTGGCATTGATGCGAAGAATCTGACACCATGCCTAGCACTGTCCAGGTGAATGGAGATTTGATGAATAGCACTGTCCAGTTCTGTGATATTTGATGGTTGTGGAACCAGCTGCCTGATGGCTCTTTTAACTTTGTCCCACAAATGCTCAATTGGATTGAGATCTGGTGATTGTGGGGGCCACCTAAGCAAGGTAAAGTCTCCCTCATGTTCTTGAAACCACTCCTGCACAATACGAGCACCATGGCATGGCACATTGTCTTGTTGGAAGAAGCCATCTCCATTGGGATACACCATCACCATGATAGGATGAACTTGATCAGCAACGGTACTTAGGTATGTTGTGCTTTTCAGACGTTGTTCCACATGAATTAAAGGGCACAAATCATGCCAGGAAAACATGTCCCAAACCATAACACTGCCCCCACCAGCTTGAAGGGTTGTATTCATGCATGTGGGGTACATGCTTTCATGCTATTTCCACAAAATTCTCACTCTGCCATCTGCATGATGTAGCTGGAAACATGATTCATCGGACCACATGACTTTTTTCCAATGCTTGACTGTCCAATCCTTGTGTTCCTGTGTGAATTGGAGACGTTTTATATTGGTAACTGCAGAAGCAAAGGTATTTGAACAGGCCTTTGGCTTCCATATCCCATATGATGCAGTGTACAGCTAATTTGCCTACAAACGTCAGGTGGTCGTAATAATCTGGCCACTCAGTGTATAACCTCTGTATTGCTCTGTGCTTATGTTTGCTTTGTACTATGGCCCTTGGAAGCTTTATGGTTCTGTATCCTAGCTAACCTCACCAATTCTCAGTTAAAATCATGACATATTATACCTAAATACATGATCTTTTCTCTTACTACTATTTTCTAATTCTAGTAGTAAAAATTTATATTGTTTTCTGATACAAAACAAGTATCAAAAGATCTAAGAGAAAAAATAACACATCAAAACAGCAAAAGGTTTTATATTTATTGGTGTTATTTTGAAAATATTCCATTAATTTTAGAATCTTATACATGTGTATTTAGGTACATCATTTTTTTGTTTGTTTTACTTTGTTATTGAAGAAAAGTAAAATTTAGTGTCATTATGCTGCACATTAAGTAGATAATGTTGAGCCCCTTTTGGAATTATTCTGAGGTTGAGAATGTTAACCTAGAAAGAACCAGCCTGATTAGGAAGTAGGGTCATGATTTTGTGTAGTTGTATTTGGCCATTTGAACTAGAATTTGAGTTAGTAAAATTAAGAAGCTATTTTAGAATTCAAGTAACTTGAAGGAAAGGCAAAATAAAAAGTTCTTTTTTTATTTTTTATTCTAGGCAAGTTCACTTAAATAAATAATAAATAGATAGTAAAACCTAGCCACAGTTGGCTTCAGCAAAGTGTACAGGGTCTCATCACCTCTAAAACCATGAGGGGTTTAGGCCAATGCCCTCTAGTTGATACCAAAAAGGTTTTACTTCAATAACTTTATTACCCTATGGTGCCATAGTTCTTTATCTCTCTTTAATGATAAGACTGATCACTATTTAATTGACTTGATTACATACATTTTTTTCAATAATTGACAGCTAAGAACCACTATAACAAAATAATGTCTGTGTATTTCTATTCTTTCCCTAAGTAATTTCATCTGGTCTAATGGCTTTAATTAAATATTAGCTAAAAATTAATGACTCCTTTAAAATGTATATCTAAGGTCTAACTACTTCTATGGGAAGAATGAGAAAATCCAATAGCTTCATTGTTATTTAGAATGTCAAAATCATCCTGTTTAAAACAGAACATTCCAGTAAATTGACAAGTGCTAGCTCTGATAATATGTAGAAGTATTAATGCCAATTCTGAGGTAAAAATGATATTCCTTTTTTATTTCCATAAAATAATCTATATGTTGGTCTGATATTTCACTTTCACAAAAATGCCAAAAGTATGGTAATAATTATTATCCAAAACAGTAATATATCACTGAGTAAAGATTATTTTCTTCCATTTCCTATTGTTCTCTCATTATTTGAGCTAGTTTATTACTAATTATAAAGAGAAACATCCAAAAATTAAATCCATTTTCCATCTGAACTGAATGGATATACCTGGCACAAAATAGACCAGAATCATCTGTCCCCAGATACCACAAACCTGTGGAGTTTCCTTATTGAATAAAATTATTTTGATCTATCAGCCTCTCTATCACCAGCTTCATCTGCTTGTATGCTCTCTTTTCTGTTTTGCAAACCAACTTAATTTTAAAACCAGATTTAGAAACTTAATATTAAAACCAATAAATGGAAAAGTCTCATTAAGAAAAAAACTTTAAGACAGAAGGCAGGGAAACCACAAGCAAGAACGTACTCACAGAAAAACAAACAGAAAAAAGCTGAGAGGTAGATAGTGGTAAAGCCTTTTCCAACATCGTCAAGACTCTATTTGGGCCCTAGCCAGTTTGGCACAGTTGATAGAGTGTCAGCCTGCAGACTGAACGGTCCCAGGTTCGATCTGGCCAAGGGCACATGCCTGGGTTGCGGGCTCAATCTCCAGTGGGGGGCATGCAGGAGGCAGCCGATCAATGATTCTCTCTCATCGTTGATGTTTCTATCTCTCTATCCCTCTTCCTTCCTCTTTGAAATTAATAAAAATATATTTTAAAAAAAGACTCTATTTGGGGTCAAAGATAGTCACCTCAAGTCCCCAGTAGCTGAAGTCATCTTAGAACTACCTAAGAACTCAGTAATATGATAATATTGTTATTAAAATAATAAAAATAAATATAATAACTGATAATAATAGTAATACATCAACATCTACTTATTAAGGGAATAGCATATATGGGACATATAACACATAATATCAAAATTCATCAGTTAACTCTTAAAGACAGATGTTATGTACATTTTATAGATGAGGAACTATATTTCTCCATTCTTTCCCTTTCTCTCTTTCTCATCCTTAGAGTGACTCCCACAACCTTCAGTTATGTTCAGCTTCACAAATATTTATCATATCCTCTTGATGTAGCACAATGATAAATAACACAATTACTTTTCTCTTAAGAGATTCATAATTCAGTTTGGAGGACCAGAATAGCAAATAAAAAAAGAGCAGAAGATATAAGGAAGGGGGAAAGATAAAGGTAGAAATTGAGGTAGAGAGATGATAGGTAGATAGATAGATAGATATACTAGTAGATAGGTGATAGTTACAAGGAAAGGAAAGACTTAGGACTCAAGTGATCAATCTACACTAATAAAAGAGAAAGATGCAAATTGACTGTACCTTCACGACACCCACCAGCCAATCAGGAGTGAGTATGCAAATTAACCCAACAAAGATGGCAGGTTAATTTGCATATGCAGGTGCTGAGCAGCTGGGGGTGGGGCATGATGCTTGTGTCGTCACCATGGCAATGACGCAGGCATTCCACCCCACCCCCGGCCGCTCTGGGCCTCTGGGCAGCGTGGGAAGGTGGAAAGGTGGCTCTGGCTGGAGCAAAGGAGGTGCCAGCAGCCAGGGGAAGGAAGGCCCATTCTTGCATGAATCTTCATGCATCGGGCCTCTAGTATGATATAAAGCTGTATACAAGGTCGAGTTATAGCTCATGTAAGGAGTGATTAACTGTTGGGCTGGGTTGACTTGGAGGATTACTTCAGGTGACATTTGGGCAGTGATGATTGAGAGTATATTAATTGAAATGTGATTAACACTTAAATATTAACTGAGGACAATAACTCTTTCTTCCATTGCTTACATTTCTTATTACCTCAACTGAGAGGTACTGTGAGGTTTATGAGAACCATTAAGTAAATTAAACACTTGGCCAGATGCTGTTAAGTCATCATAATGATTTTCAGCTACTTTGAAAACATAGTGCTGGAAGGTGAAAGAGAAGCCTCAGTGGTGGTCTTCCCCCAGACCTTGACCTCAATGGCTTTTGCCCTAGCAACATCCCCTACACACAAAAGCATTGGTGCCTGTGCTCTGGCTCCGAAGCTTTGCTTTTGCCTGCTGTGCTATGGAATTCTCCCCTCAAATCATGATGAGCTTACCAGCCCTGGAGTCATTTCCTTACTGTACTGTAATTGCCATTTAATGTAATTCCTTCATCCCCTTTTAAAGGATTTTAATATTGAAGGCTTATTTTCTCTTCTTTTTCTTGCCAAGTTTCTTTCCATTGCTTTCAGCTTTATCGTCTTTAGAAATCCTTTAAATTCTATGACCGAGCACTAGAGGAAATGAGGCAAGAAGCTGAGTATATACCACCAGAAAATAGCCCAAACTTAATGCCTACACCATTTCTCTTGAGTGGATCCTTGATTTTATAGCTTCATCCAGAGCAAATGTGATGAAAGGAATGGTGACTGATTGGAATGGAGAACTCCAGGGACCTAGCTCTCCCTCCACAAAAGGAGGTAGGAAGGGGCTCTCCGTGAGGGCTGGGATACAGTGGGGCAATGGATGCATTTCCTGGATACTCAGGGCCTCTTGTAAGGGCTCCAGAGGGCATCCTTGCTCCTGTGCTGTTTGACTGGTGGTGTAAGCACTCTGCTGGCTGTGGACATGGAAGGGCAATGGGTGGAGAAGGAATGGCAAAGTGAGGGCAGAGAAGAGGTTATGACTCAGGAGTCTGCTTTGATATCAAATCTGATGGAAAGATTCTAGATTTCACCATGATCTCAGAAGATGCAGTTATCCCATGATAATTGGCATAACCTATGAGTTTTATTGGAAATTATAACACACATTATTTAACAAACGCCAATGTATACTCTTTCATTTTCTGATGCTGAAATGAATGTGGGAAATTCAAGGTCCTTTTGTAGTTAGACTGGAAGAAAAGCTTGTTGCTCTTAATGTAATAGAGGCAAATTTTAGTGTCAGAGGCTTGTATCCTATAAAGCATGCTAGCTGCCAGTGTGAGAGACCCCAATCATCAGCTATATTTTTCTTTCGCTAAGGGAGATGGCTCTCTAACCAAATGTTGTCTTCTTCCTAGAAGGAGATCGATTGGCAATCTTTCTTAGAAATCATAACAACCATTGTAATTAGAAAATCTTGAATGTCTAAGTTATGTCACTCTTGCACTTTGAGCCTCTTTATTCTCATTCTGTCTTCAGAAGAGAGAGAAAAAAAAGGTCAATATCTTTTAAAAAATTTTTATCTTTATTTTTGAAAGTATTATAGATGTCTCCATGTTTTCTCCCCAATAACCCTCTCCACCCCACTCTTGCCCCCCCTCCCCCACGCCTTCATGGCACTATTGTCTGTGTCCATGGGTTATGCATATATGCATATGAATTCTTTGTTAGTCTCTTCCCACCCCACCTCAACAGGTTACTATCCTATATAATAAAACCCTAATATGCAAATTGTCCCCTCAGGTGAGAGTTTGACCGACCTGGAGTTCGACCGCTCACTATGATGTGCTCTGACCACCAGGGGGCAGTGCGGAACACAGCAGGCGTCAGTGATGCAGCACTAGCAGCAAGTGGCAGTGGAGGCACTGCCAGTCCTGATGGGCCCTGAGTAGAGCAGGACTGTGGTGGGATGGTGGAGCAGGTGAGCAGGCGGCACCAGGTGAAGGCGGGTGTGAGCGGGGGTCCTGATTGCTCCACTGGTCACCCCGCAGAAGGCGACCAGCAGCAGTAGCGGGGGGCAGGGTGAGCAGGTGGTGCCAGGCCAAGGTGGGTGTGAGCAGAAGCCCCGATTGCTCCACTGGTTGCCCCGCAGGAGGTGACCAGTGGTGGAGGTGGGGGGCAGGGCAAGAGGGTGGTGCCAGGCCAAGGCAAGGTGCCAGGTGGGGCTGCAGGGCTGCGAGGCTGGGGGCACAAGCTGGAGCTGTGAGGCTGGGGGCGCAAGCTAGGGCCCCAAATCCGCAGGCCACTCCGAGAGACCCCACCTATGCACGAATTTTGTGCACTGGGCCTCTAGTCCTATATAATATAAGGTTAATATGCAAATTGTCCCCTCGGGAGTTTGACTGAAAGTTTGACTGGTCACTATGACATGCGCTGAACACCAGGGGGTGGCATGGAATGAAGGAACCCTGGCCAGCAGCCCGCAGCTGGGGGAAGGAAGGCCCTGATCGGCCTTGATCACTGGCCAGGCCTAGGGACCCTACCCGTGCAGAATTTGGTGCACTGGGCCTCTAGTCTTTAATAAAACAACTTCACATAGTTGCTGAAGGTCATGGAGCCCTTCATCAGTTTGGGTCTTTATCCTAATATGGAATAATCATTGTAACATTCATATGAAATCATAGCTTTGAACACCAGTCAAAAGTGTTAATTTATTTCCTTTGACTCTCCACTCCAGCTGTCAGTATTTTATCTTAAAGTGATAGAGTCATAGTTATGAGACCAGGCAATTCCAGCAAAAGCAGGGACTCTTTGATGCTCCCCCTTCCCCAACCACACAAACACTTTCCTGCAGAGATGAAACAAAAAAGTAAAATTGGTAAATGGAAAAAGGGCAACCATCCCAAGACTGAAACAACTTACTCTTAAAGACACTAGCCTAAGTCTTGCCTGGTATGTCATGCTTGAAAAATTTAGCCATGAAACGTTGGCAACAAGAATCTTTTCAGAATTGCTCCCTGGGTGGGAAAACTCAAGTCAGTTCAGAACAAGTTTGAAGAAAAAAAAAAGTTATGTTTTTCTAACATTTTCAATGAATTAACTTGGTGAAAGGTGCTAGATTTACGTCCTAAAAAGTAATTTTCTTCTAGGACATACACACTGATCCAGGGATGGCAACATTGGTGAGCTCTCGTAGCCTTAAGTTGTTATCCATTGGGTTGCTGTGGTCTTGTTATCAAGCACTTTCTGGCTTCTGTTGAGATCGTAAGTGATAACCCAAAGTCAGCCCAGCAGATGATTTTCAAAATTCATGAGAAAAAAGTTTTATTCTGTCAAATTTACACTGGTTTTCTCTCTTTTTATCTCTTTCTCACTCAGATATGCTGTTCCTTGCCTCTGCCCCCTGCTCATTCCCATTGGATCATTCCTGACTTTCCTTTCCAGGAATTCCTACAGCACCCAAACATGATAAAAAAGGACCACGCAAGCATTGCATACAACCCTAAGTTTCTTTTTTTTTGTTGTTGTTGTTTTTTTCACAGATACCGTATCCCATAAAGAGCAGGTGTGAAGAGAATAGAAAGAAGCTTGCTACTATAATTATTCAGTGTTTTTTTTTAAATCAGAATACTAATTTTCAAATACAAAGATAGTATCAGCATTTCTATCATAATATATGACAGATTCTGAGTTGGGAGAGAATGATTTTAATGCCTAAAAAATCCCAAGAACAGCAGTGTCAATTTTCTATCTGTTTTTTTAATTTTATTTATAACATTTCCTTTATACTTTAGGGATGAACTATTTTATCAAAATAAGCAACTCATGAATAAAAAAAGTGGTCTATGGGAATGTTAATATTTCCAGAATTTTCTTCCTTAAAAACTGTTTGATTGTGATAGCTTAAAATGGAATTTTGAAAGCTTATTACATTTTAGTCAAGTAGAGGTTGAACTTGGTATTTATTATGTATTTTTAAAATCTCAGGTTCAGGATAACATAAACATTCCCAGAATTTTTCAAACACATAGTTGTCAAAATTCTAAAACAAATAAATAGAACAAAAAAGCAAATTATATATATTATATATATATATATTTTTTTTTTTTCCTAATTCTGGAGATAATAGGCCAAAAAAGGAAAGCTTTAATTAGGCAATTTTCATTAATCACTGGTTATATCCCTTTGACACAAAAGGTGACTGACCAAATAATGCTGTTTTATCAGAGCCTATCAGAATTGAAACAAATGGAATTCCACTATGAGCTTTGACCTGCGGGGCTGGTTAGTGATGGGGAGAAGAACTCTGTAGCTTCATTCTGGGCGTGGCCTCTTCGGAAGATGCACAGCAGCACAGGGATTCATTTAAGCAGCTGCAGGCCCCCGATTTTCCATCTGCTGTCTTAGGCTTCTTGTATTTTGACCAGTGTGTCAAATTCATGGCTTTGCTGCCTTCCTAAACAAATCTTTGATGACAAAGGAAAAACATCACCATAGTATCTCAGATTTCTCTCACGGAGCTTCAAAAGGCAAACAGAAGCCACATGGCATTGTTTGCTTTCTGTTAGATCTCTTGTTGGTCATTTCCCCCTCCAGCTCTAAATGAGCACAATCCAAGATTCCACTCCACAGTGAGCCACAGTGAATTCCTGAGGATGCAATCAAATAAAAAACCTATCTATTGTGTCTGGGAGAAAGAGGAACTTATTGCTACCAGGGCTTCATTATAATTCTATGTCCATAAAGAAACTGTAACAGGAGGTGTTCCCCCCCCCCCTAAATATAATTTACAAACAAATTTCCAAGTTATTAGTAAACCAGGCATATTACATGATTCGAAGTTATGCCTTTTTGCTTTCTTAAGCAAATTGTTTATACTTGAGATGAAATTCTTCACTTAAATCAGCAATTAGAATATGTTTGAAGAACAGGACATAAAAAAGTCTCATTTGCTTAAAATACTAGTGATAATATATGCTTAAGATTTTGGCAAATTGGAAATAATGTCAGAATATTTGTAGAATACTTATAGATTCTGAGCACAAGAATAAATTTATAACTATTAAAAAGATGTTTATTTACTGTTTTTAAGCAATTTTTTCCTTTTGCATTTTAAAGGTTTATCTAATAGAAAGAAATTCAAAATGGCATTAAAAATATGTAATATACCTACAATATATAAGCAAAGAAAATAGACATTTGGTCAAATTTTCAGAAAACTGAATTAATTTCTTCAGTGCTACCATTATAGATTTCAGTAATTTATTTGACATTTTCTTTCTTTTTTACATTAGAACCTTTATATCTTGAATATACATTCAGGAGTTGCTGACGTTTCTCTATTCTTAAAATTTATTTTGGAATAAGTTAATTCAAATGTAAATACAATAAAGCATGGTTGCAATTTTACAGGCCTTAAAAGCAGTGAGATCTACTCTCTCCCTCTCAGCGCTGAAGGAAACGTTCCATGATGCATCCACAGAAGTGTGGAATCACCCAGTTGGGATACTAGAAGGCTGCAGAAGAAAAGCAACTTACTTTTCTTCTTGGTTGATGATTTGGAGCAAAGTTTCTTTTGAACCTGTGCCCTATAGGCAGTGCTTACTACCTGACGCCCATGGCTCTCTTTTCTTTTCACCCCCCTTATCATTTCTAGTCCTGTCCTTGTCCCTAACAAAGTATTGGTGCCATCTTTATTGCCAGTCAGGAACCAGTGGTGTCATAAGGCTCTTCTCTGGGTACATGTCTCCTTCCAGAAGTGGTTGTATTATCCAGTACAGGCCCACATCTCTGATCCAAAAGCCTTAGGGCCAGATGAGTTTCAGAATTTAGAAATTTTAGAATTGTAGATTTAGATAGGTGATATGGTATGGCATCCCATGTTGTCATCAAATATACTAATATGTTTGCAGTGAAATGTAGAAATTAATTTGGATAAAGTAAATAAAGACTATGCATAGCTCCAGGTCAGATTTTGCCACCATATGGGTTAAGAAAGAGACCCAAACTTTCAGTTTCTTGGGTTTCAGAATTGCAAATAGATGATTTATGAACCTAGAAAAACAGCACAAGGAAATACAACCAATTGAATGAGTTTGTGGGATTCCAATATGAGATTAGTGGCACATAGATGTGGGCTGTCCCGCCTTCCACCACTCATCAAAACACATTTAGATTTGTCACCTTATCTACAAGGAAGTGGATTCTGATGGATACCCAACTTGCTCATTCAGGAGGATCAAGATTCTGATTTCTTTAAAAAATTCTTTAAACATGCTCACTCTCCACTTCACCCCCAAATACATGCACCTACATATCCACACAGAATTACATAGGTATATGGAAAGTAAATAACAAAAAACCTATTTTATGACAAGATACAATCTCACACATGATAATGAAAGTTTAATTTAGTTGTAGAATACAGATACTGTAAGGAAAGCTCAATTTTGTTGAAGGTTTTTAAAGTATAGTCACATTTGAGGATGAAAATATTTGCTCTACTCTTTATGTAAACTTTCTTTAAGATAAATACTAGTTTAGAAGAGAAGATCTTTGTAAATTTGTTTTTATTTTTCAATTATACTTGATATTCAATATTATATTAGTGTCAGGTTTACAGTATAGTGGTTAGACATTTACATAACTTAGGAAGTGATCTACCTGAGAAGTCTAGTACCCTCCTGGCACCATACATAGTTATTCCAATATTATTGACTATACTAGAGGCCCGATACACCAAGATTCGTGCAAGAATAGGCCTTCCTTCCCCTGGCTGCTAGCACCTGGGACCCAGGCCTTTAGTCTGGTTGCCACCTTCCACCTTTGCTCCATCCCGGAGCCACCTTCCGCCTTCACTCTGGCCCAGAGCTGCCTTCCGCCTTTGCGTGCTGCCCAGAGGCCCGGAGCGGCTGGGGCAGGGCAGAATGCCTGCGTCGTTGTCATGGTGACGATGCAAACGTCCCAGACCGGCCGCCGCCATCTTTGTCGCATCAATTTGCATATTCCCTCCTTATTGGCTATGGGTGCTGCCATCTTTGTCATGAAGTGATGGTCAATTTGCATATTCTGTCTTTATTAGATAGGATTCTCTACATTGTACTTTCTATCCTTGTGGCTATTTTGTAACTGTCAATTTATACTTCTTAATCCCTTCACCTTTTTCACCCAGTCTCCCAATCCTCCTCCCATCTGGCAACCATCAGTCTGTTCTCCATATCTGTGAATTTGTTTCTGCTTTGTTTGTTTCTGATTTTGTTTTTTTGATTCTACATAGAAGTGAAATCATACTATGTGAAGTCAGTCAGACAGAGAAGGGATTTTTAAAAATTATTTTTATGGCAACAGTGAATGACTCTTCCTTTGGTTCTTTTTGAAAGAAATTGATATTGACTTTCGATGTTCCTACAGTTCAAAATATATTGAGGTCAATAAGGAAGAGCAAAATCCATGTCAACTTTAAAGGGGGAAAAAGATTTGAGGTCATAAAATGTGGTTTTTGGTAAACAAGTAACAACAAGCAAAATTGTCTTTAAAAACACAGGGTGGTGAGAAAATATCCATGTGCATTAACTACTTTTGTTTTTAATTTATTGATTTTTTACAGAGAGGAAGAGAGAGGGATAGAGAGCCAGAAACATCGATGAGAGAGAAACATCGATCAGCTGCCTCCTGCACACCCCACACAGGGGATGTGCCCGCAACCAAGGTACATGCCCCTGACCGGAATCGAACCTGGGACCCTTGAGTCCGCAGGCCAACGCTCCATCCACTGAGCCAAACCGGTTTTGGCTGCATTAACTACTTTTGGAATGAGCGTGAGACATATTTTAACAAAAACTACCCCTTATCCTAACTTTGAAGATTCAGGGGAAAGTACAATTTTGCCGTTTATGTTTATAGTCATACATTTTAGTGAAGCAGCCACCCCATGGGGACAGGCTTGTTCTGCATATCAACTTTACTGACTTCAGCCTAGCAGTAAAAGCTGCGAAGAGCTCCACAAAAAATTAATGACACTTCTGGGGGGTGGGGGGAGGGGAAATACACTGCAGAGCACATTGGAACTGACATTTTTGTCTATAACACAAAGTGAGGTCAAAAGTTATTTTAACCCCTCCAAGGTGCTTTGAATGCAGAAAGAGTTTATCCTTAGGCAGAAAGTAATTGAGCTGCCTTGAGTTGATCCTGGCCGCAGGACAGCACTGGAGGTAGAGAGATAGGCACTTGGATTGCATCCCTCTGTGGTGCAGTTCAATGCAGCTGGTCAAACTGCTGGGAAAACAATCCCAAAGTCCCCAAGAGAACAGGCTGATGGAGGTCTTGAGAAGGTCATCAGTTTGCAAGGCCGGTGTTTAGGACATTTGCTGCAAGGGAGCAATGAGAAGGGAGCTCCGCCAGGGCTTAAGTTCATTGGGAATCACAACAGTAGAAGGAGGTAACAGGTTAACATCAGAGGTCACTGTGGGCACAAAAAGCATTTTCAAGTCAAAATCTAGCCAAGATCATTGGGAGGAGAAGGGATGCAGCAGCAGCTGCAGAATCAGGTCAGAAGGATGTGGAGGGGAGAGCCCAACCATCACTGATGTGAAAAAATGGGTAAGATTGCCAAGAGCATGTCTATACTCCCAGTCTGCTGGGGCCAGGGAAGCCAGGGGCACATAAAACAGGCCCCTGGTGGCAGGAAATTGGACATGCATATGGTCTTCTAAGTCCTTTCAGTACTGTTTTTTTGTGATTCCTAAGCAAATTTTGGGGAGGATGTAACAAAATCAAGTTTCCATTGTCCGAAATGAAAGATTTTTATGCCCCAGCTCTTTTGTTATGTGATTCCTGGTTTTTCTGCTTCTGTGCTTTGTTTTCATTGGTCAAGAAGCATAAAGTGGAAGGAAACAGGGCTTTACAACCATCTATCAGTTCCTGCAGCTCTTCCTCTGAGATAGGCATATCGGATGGGCAGGCCCAGAACAATGTGGTCTCCTAACAACAGTGCTGCCAATTGGGAGAGCTACCCTGCCCTTAGGCGAGAGAGTCCAAAAAACAGGTACATGGCACTGACTTCAGAGATATTTTCCAGTGGAAGAAACTGAGTGGTTCAGAAGCAGAACCTTGAATCCTGGCATGTTTTGTTTTAACTGAGGCTCTGGTTACAGATCTTTCTTAGATGCCTTAAGAAGTCCTATCGTGTATAGGAAGCCAACTGTGGGATCAAAAGTTAAGACAAAGGGAAAATTGATCCAGAAAATATGAGTAATGCTTTTTTAAATGGATGTTTTAAATGAAACTCATCCACTCCCCTAACCTCCCACCCCCAGGTAAAAATATCATCCGAAGCAATTTTTTCCTGAGAAGATGATTTTATTGGAGCTTATTTTTATACTAATTATTCCTGCTTATTTTTTGGAGTCCAGTGGTGTATCATGAGGCTAAATTATCCCTCTCTAGAAGAATAGTTTGCAATCTAACAGAAGCAGCCTCAAGGGATGTCCTCTGTGCAAGCCACCAAATCTGTGTGCTTGCTGCTCAGAATCAGGTTCAAGATCAGTTCTCAAGATCCCCTTTCAACTAAAGGGCTACTTCACATTTCCCCTTAAATGGGAATTCTGTGCTGGCTGGAAATAACCTCCACAACATCTGCTATGACTTTTCTAAGTTTTCCAGAGATAATTTTGTCATCACAATAAAGAGAAGTTTAATAGCGCTCCCTCCCCCGAGCTCCAGAATTCATTTAGTACTCAAGAGCACGGCCAGCTCTCTCGTGCTGTCCTCTCTTGCAGTTGGCAAGTTGATAATACTCAAAAATATAAAGAAACAGTCACAGGATTGTGGGATTGGCAGGTTAATGTGGAATAGGCAGGTAAACATTGGAACTTTCATATCTTCTTTCTAATGTTCTGTGATTAGTCTTACATTTGTTAGATTTCAGGGATATTTAAGAGATTAAATCACCCTTTGAATACTTATCTATAGTAGTGAAATCAACATATATTAATATGGCCACCTACCTAGAAATGACAAGGCTGAAAAATTCTTCCGATTTTTAAAAAAATATATATTTTTATTGATTACAGAGAGGAAGGGAAAGGGATAGAGAGATATATATATAAACATCAATGATGAGAGAGAATCATTGATCAGCTGACTCCTGCACACCCCTTACTGGGGATTGAGCCCACAACCTGGGCATGTGCCCTTGACTGGAATCGAACCCAGGACCCTTCAGTCCCCAGGCCAACGCTCTATCCACTGAGCCAAACCGGTCAGGACAAATTCTTCTGATTTTATGTAATAAGTAAATCTGAGCATTTTTTTCTTCTCTTCACAATTTGAAATGCCTAAACTTTAGAAAGTTTTGAATATCCAGAAATTTGGAGATAGAGAAAATGGTAATGCTCTAAGACTTGAATCCCCCCCATGCAGCATCCCAATGAGATAGTAATACCTTCTTGACTTTATTCTTTATATGTTACTATCTAGATGTCCTCTCCTATGGCATCCCTGCCAGTTCTAATTTCTGCTCCAAGTACAAAAGTATCATTTAAGAGAAAAACTACTGAGGACAAATCTTTAATCCTGAATAGCCTATACTTTATTAATGTTCTTCTTTGACTATAATCCTAGTGCTGCCTGAAGGGACCCACAGTTTGAAGTTTACTTCCTTTTTCTACGTTCTGTTCCCTTAAGTCTCTGCAGAACCCTGCAGGCTGGATTCAGAAACATTCTGAAACACTTCCAATTTTCACTCTAGGTGAAAACTGAGATTCTTGCTAGACACAAGATGGCAGTAGCATACCACGTAAACCTTTATGATCTGCTCACAGGGGTTAGAGTTGTAGAAATCAGAGACAGGTTTTCAGGGTCATTATCGTCCATTTGGGGAGCAGTGTCATGATGAGAATGAGATGAAAATGATGGGTTTTCTTCACTGCAACCACCATCGATGTTTCTGATAAAGCTCTTTCAAGGACTCCCAAGGTTAAGAATACTCAATTTTAAATTTGGTCCTATAAAGACTAATTAATATCCTCTATTTGAAAATAAATACACAAAAGGAACAGATTGATTCTAAGAGTTCAGTAATTCAAGTATCAGGGGAAACAAGACTCAGAAATCCAGGCCAATGTTTATAGCATTCCATTCTCTGCTCTTTCTAGGGAAGATGATAAATTGGAAGCCCTGAGACAATGCATTATTTCCTAGTACTTTCCAGTGTGAGAGAAGAGCCATGTCAATTAGTTTAGTGATAATTTCTTTGTTATTAATGGGTTGTTGTTTTTTGTTTCTTTTTAAATCCCACGAATATTAATTTTACAAAAGTTTTACGGGTTACTTCTATTAATTATCTGAGTTCAAAACACACACAAGCAACTTTTCCTAGCTCCTAAAAGTTGCAATCTTTAAAAATTGTAAGGTTGTTTTTGTTTATTGTTCTTATTATTCATTTTTAAAAATAGAATACACAATATGCTCTCTGTGGTCCAGGGTATCAAGTAGTAATTCAGCAATGCACAAAGATATCCTAAATTAAAAATATATATACTCAAAATAAAATTCCAGGCAGAAAAACCTTCGGTTTCAATTACAGTTTCGTTATTTGGCTTATAAATCTTGGTAACAATCCTGAAGAATGAGTCCTGTGGCACAGGTACAGATAAGGTCACCAGCTTCCGCGATTGGATTGTGCAAACTTCTGGGGGAGTGGGGAAGAAAACGGGGAGGGGCACAGAATTGTAATTCTGATTCAGAGTTATAATTTTCAAGTTGGCAAGGAACCACTGGCGATTTCCCAGGAGCAAGCAGCTACTCCAAATTTTACAGAACACCAGGTGGCAGAATTGCTCTTTTTAAGTCACTTTCCTTTAACTAACTCAAAATTTAGAAACTTTAGTAAGCCCTGAGGACAATTTAAGGTGACATTACATGTAACAAAATGAACTAAAGAGTATGGAAAGCTCATATACTAGCTTCCTGTAATTTACATAAAGAAAAGAGAATATATATTAGCTTTATTTTTAAAATGTGTTTAGTTAGTCATTAGAAGGTCACTCAATGAACTTTAAATTTAACAGCGAGTTGTGCTTTTTATTAAGTTGCAATAATGGTTTTCAAATACTCAAATTTAGAAAAGGTATGTCTAACAATTATCATTTTAGTAGATAATTTTAGTTGAAATATCATCCAAAGGCTAATGTATATATTGAAACCAGATTTTCTCACTTAAAAATAAATATTTTTTATTATATGAATATCTTATAATTTTATATATTATATCTTATAACTATGGAAAAGATAGCAACACAACATGATTTGAGGACCACAACCCCTTTAAAATGTCAGTATTTAAAAATTAGGTAACCTGTAATAAATGCTAGTCATTCTAGTAAACATGAGACAAAGACACTTTCTTGCATTTATTTGAAAATGTTAAATCAAGGGAACTTTTGGTGGGACTGTAAATTTGGGCAGCCACTCTAGAAAACAGTATAAAAATTAAAATTAGACCTACCAATCTAATATCCAGCAATTCCTCCATATCCAAAGGAAATGAAATCACTACTACATCAAAGACTACCTGTACTCCCAGGGTACACTGCAGCATTATTCAAATAGACAAACTATGGAAACAAACTAATCGTTTATCAACAGATGAATGGATAAATAAGGTGTGCTATGTATGTACAATGGAATATTATTCAGCCATGAGAAATAAGGACATCCTGCCACTATGACAACATGGATGGACCTTGAGGGCCATAAGTGAAATAAGTCAGACAGACAAAGACAAATACTGTATGATCGGACCTATACGATAAATCTAAAAAAGCTAATATCATAGAAACAAAGAGTAGATTTGTGGTTTCCAGGGGCTCAGGGTTGTGGGGGAGGGGAGAGGGGGGAAAGCAGATGTTAGTCAAAGATTAAAAAATTCCAGTCATAGGATGAATAAGGTCTGGGGATCTAATGTACAGCATAGTAATTATAGCTAATAATACTGTAGTATATATTTGAAAGTTTCTATGAGAGTAGATGTTAAATTTTCTTACTGCAAAAAGATACAGTAATTAGGTGATGTGATGGAATTGTTAGCTAAGGCTATGCTGGCTATCATTTTGCAATATGTAAGTGTGTTAAACCAACACATTGTACACTTTATTTATTTCTAAAAATATATATTTTATTGATTTTCTACAGAGAGGAAGGGAGAGGGATAGAGAGCTAGAAACATCGATGAGAGAGAAACATTGATCAGCTGCCTCCTGCACACTCCCTACTGGGGATGTGCTCACAACCAAGGTACATGCCCTTGACCGGAATCGAACCTGGGACCCTTCAGTCTGCAGGCCGACGCTCTATCCACTGAGCCAAACCGGTTAGGGCAACATTGTACATTTTAAAGTTGTACAATATTATAGGTCAATTATATCTCAATAAAGCGGGAAAAAATAATAAAATAAATGTGTCAGGTCCCCACCTTAGTTTTTAAACACATTTTCTAACATCTGGCAGGTCAAAATTTTATATGATACAATTTTACCTATTCTAATAATGATAATTTAATTTAAAGAAAAGTGGGCCTATCTCTTCTCTTTGAGGTAGTGTTTAAGTTTAAGTCTCCGAACTATGACTAAATCTTCAAAGAATCCCCTTACATCCTATTTGTGCAACTCAAAAATTCTGTTTCCCACTGAATGCATGAGTTAATGTGAGTACAGCTGATGTAAAAAACACTGAAATAGTTGAACAGAGCACAGAACCTAAAGAGATGAAAGAAGCAGACTAGTGTTTTATGGGTGTTTTGTTTTGATTTATGTTACTGAAAGTTTCAAGTGAGAGGTAGAGGGGTACTTTTTTACATGAATCCAGTTTTAAATGGTAACATCTCTGTTTAAAACTGAACATCTCCCTGAACTATATTTGCCAGGTTTATAGAGAGAAAAATAATTACCAAAGATTCTTGATAAACACTATTCAAGTCAGTTAGCTATAACTTTTCCTTGACATATTGCCAGAGTTTGTCTCCAAAACAAGCATGCATTTCAAAATAAAAGAGAGGTAAATTTTAAATTATGAATAAAAATGAAAACACTTGAAGAAAATGTCCTGAGGCCTGAACTGGAATATACTAATTAGTCTTGTATCAGTCCAATATGTTTTGCCAAAACAATCTTGTGCTTGATTTTAGTGTTGTTTTTCAGTGAAGATCAGTTTTTGGATATCTTTCATGAAGAATTAGAAGGAAGAACAAGAAAACAAGTAGAATGCAGAGTTATTCATCTGTGATATGACAATGCACATGATTATTATTTCATCTGAAAACACCATATTCAGCTTTTTACAGTTTTAAATGGAGAAGACGACACATGTTTATTTCTGCTTGAATCTTCATCAAACCCATTTTCATAATCACTCCATGGCAACTGAATTCTATGTATTCTTCTATATATTTGTCCTGTCTTTTTCTACTTAGATTACCACACTTGGAATGCTGGTATATGTATAGAACAAAACTAACCAAATACAACCTGAAGAAATTATGGGAAAGACGTAGAGAAAGGAAAAAGAAAGCTCAAAGGTGTCATGAAAGCAATTATATGAGAAGGTCTCTGTTCTTGGGAAATACATGCTAAAGTATTCAGGGAATAAGGAAGTGTATCTTCAATTTAATCTCCAAGGTTTAGATTTATATATATACTAGCGTTCCTGTTGCAGGAAAAATCCTGCAATAGGGTTTCCTGCTGCACTCTACCCCGCCCTGCCTGCTCTCCTCCCTTGTCCCCCGCCCCGCGTTCTCTGCCAGCCCCCCTGCTTTTCTAACTTCTCCGCCAGCCCGCTCTCCTTCCTTCTCCCCCCGCCCGCCTGCTTTTCCCTTCTCCCCCGGCCCCGCCTCCGCTCCTCCCTTCTCCTCCCCCCAGCTTGCTTGCTTCTCTGCAGCTTTGCTCCCTTCTGCAGCTCTTGGCTTCTTTCTACGCTGTCTTGATATGCAAATTAGCCGCCATCTTTGTTGGGGGTAATTGCATATTCATCCTGATTGGCTGGTGGGCGTGGCTTGGCTGGTGGGCGTGGCTTGGGCATAGCGAAGGTGCGGTCAATTTGCATATTTGTCTATTATTAGATAGGATATTATGTTATTTACAAATATACGTAGAAAGAGAAGAAGGAAGAGAGAAAGCATAAGTAAGCAATTTTGGCAATATGGTAATTCTTGTTGAGTATGACTAAAGGATGTAACAAAATTCATTGTAAATATTTAACATCTTTTCTATAACTTAGAAATTATTTAAAAAGAAAATGTTAATGTGTAAAAATGGCAGTGTGAAGAAAAACCATTATGATTTGAGAATAGGCAATGGAAGTTATTTATCATTTAAATGCTTTCACATGCAATTACTTCAGGGATGCTCTCTTCTTGACTTAGAACTCTTTTCCTTTCATCAGAGATACTCTGATATCAGATATAATAAACAATAAATGTAAGACAAATAAATATGGAGCTAAGATGATTGAACTGGAAACATGGGACATTTAACTTCTTTTCACCTCCTTTTTAATCCACATCATTGATCTCTGTCTTAGCTCAGGCTGCCATAACACAATAATATAGATTGTGTGACATACACAACTGAAATTTATGTTCTCATAGTTCTGGAGGTTAGAAGTCCAAGATCAAGATTATAGCCGATTCTGTTTCTGGTGAGAGCTCTCTTCCTGGTTGTAGGAAGCTGCCATCTCACTATGTCTTCAAATGGCTTTTCCTTAGTGTGTGCATGAGGAGAGTGAGAGAGTGAGCTCTCTGGTCTCTCTTTATAAGGACATTAATCCTATCAGAACAGGATCCCATCCTTACGACTTAATTTAACCTTAACTACTTCCTAAGAGACCTCCTCTAGTAGGTCTTCAACATATGAATTTTTGGGGAACACAATCATTCAGTTCATAACAGTCTGTTACCTTCAAAGAAATCCAGGTTTTCAAGAAACATAGTAAATCAATGCTTTACACTATATGCTAAATTTTTTTTCATGGTTCAGAGTAAAATTATATGGGACTAGAGGCTTGGTGCATGAAATTCATGCACGATAGAATCCCTAGGTCTGGCCGGCGATCAGGGCTGATCTGTGGGGCGACCAGCGGGGCAATTGGGGGGCCCCCCACTGGCACCTGCCTTGGCTGGCCTGGCGCCACCTGCTTACCAGCCCCACCCCCTGTCGCCACTGCTGGTCTCCTCCCTCTGTAGGAGGCAACTAGCGGGGCAATGGGGGGCGAATGGTGACAGTCACCTCCTTGGCTGGCCTGGGGCTTGTGGGCTGGGGGCAGCTCCTGCATTGAGCATTTGCCCCCTGGTGGTCAGTGACATCATAGCGAACAGTCATTCCACCGATTGTTCTGCCGTTCAGTTGATTTGCATATTAGGCTTTTATTATATAGGATAATTTTCCTAACACTGGCCCATACTTCTCTCAGAAAATAATCATCCTATATTTTATTGTGATGTGATTTTTCTCAATGGTTTGTAGCAAATGAAGCTCTTTTTTTAATGACTTGGTTAATATACTCTTACTTTTATTTCCTCAATGTTGATTCCACTTCTATTCTGTTTTTTTTTTATAACAGTAGGCTTATTCTAAAAGTTGAAAAGCAATACATTTTAATTAAATTGGCATATGTATGTATATAGCCTTCACAACAATGTCAATTGGTATGATTTAATTATGTCTCCATTTCTAAAGTGCCATAAACACAACCCCAATGATACTTATAATAAGAGAATGTCCAAATTGATTCTCATTTTTCACTGTGCTCTAAATGCTCAAAATAATTACCCATTTTAGTTTCCTTTATATGTTTACCATGATTTTCTGGTATTATCTGGGGTTTTACAAATTCTTTTATTTGTTTTGTTTTTCTTGTTAGAAAAGAAACATGTTTTCCTTGTCAAGTCCCTAATATTATCTAACTTTTTGTTTATTCTATTGCTTAAAATTCATTCCATTTTCTCCTTAGAAGGTCACTAGTTTCCTGTTTTAATTTGGACCTGAGGCAGGATAGTAGGAAGTTAGGAAAATTCCTTGGAATGAAGAAATTGAGACAGATAGCTGATTCAAATTGACTTTATCCAGCACCCTGATTCACCTGCCTCCTTTTCCCTAGCATGAGTATTCCTTTAAGCATTAAGTCCTCAGGACAATGAGGTTCTGATCAGCAGCAAATAATTTTAGGAATAAAACCTCAGGTCTGTTGACCACAGAGACAAAGTTTTGGTCAAACTAGACAAACATCTAGATCTCAGTTATGTTTCAGCTCCAGGTCCAGAAAAGCAGCAAAACCAGACAAAGCTATGCCATGGGTGACATCAGGACCAGATGCAATGACTAGAGATCCCCTACCCTGTCACTGACCAATCACTGGAGACCATGGCCTTGAAGAGATACACTTGGAAAGCTGATGAATATTCCATTGGATCCTCACCTGAGATCTCTCCTAAATTTTCTGCTTTTAGAAAACAGATAAAAATCCTTAAAGCAAAGGACCAAGCATTTGCACACACTCTCTCTAGAGCACCCCCTCCTCCTCCTCTTTATTTCCTAAGGCACATATCTTTGCTTTCTTTCTCCAAAGGCCCTTCTTTTCCTTGGTAACTTGTTTCCTGAGTCCATGCAGCCCAGCGGGCTCACATCTTCTGTCTCTGTGAGTTTCTTTCTAAAGGGCCAAGGCTGTACCACCTAGGCTCATTCCTGTTGCTATGATCTTGCCTCTTCTATCTTAAGTCCTTCCTTTGTTTCACTGTCCCCAGCTTTAATAAAGATACTCTCAAAATCACCTGGACTCGACTCTGTTGTAAACTCTCTACTATGCAAAGGCTATCACTACCTATTGCAGACAGCATAAAGACAATAAGAAAATACTACCCAAACTTCTATGTACATGAATTTGTTAACTTAGATGAAATGGACCAATTTCTCAAAAAGCACAAACTGCCACAACTCACCTAATATATTATAGATAATTTGCAATTCCTATCAAAATTTCATCAAGACTTCTTGTAGATATAGACAAGATTATTCTAAAATTTATATGGAAAGCCAAAAGAACTAAAATAATTAAAATAATTTTTAAAAGAATAAAGAGAGGAATCAGTACTTGATTTCAAAACTTCTTGTATACCTACAGCAATCAAGGTCAAGAGATGTTGGTGGAGAGTTAGACCAATCCACAGTAGAGTTAAGAGTGTTGATTTTCACACCTACCACAGTGTAGAGGGTGGAGGAATGTGAACGGGGAAAGTTAAAATACCACAGACTTCAACTCTTCTTATTGATACCCACCCACCATTCTTTCCAGAAACAGTCTACAGATTTTTGAAAACCTTTGATTAATTTCTAGAGTTGTAAAAATTTTGATTTTGAAAATTTCTGCTTAGTGTTCTCATAGCTTTTATAGAGAAATGAATTTTCAGAGGTTTTTCGGCTGCTGAAAATATTTCTGCCTTTTAACTCTTAATCATTTATGAGAAACAATGCCTAAATTTTCCAATATTGACACAGAAATAATTACATCCAATTTTACATGATATGAATTAATTCACCACAAAAACGTGTTCTGTTTGCAAGTATTAGAACAATAATGGAATACATGGTCAGACCTTATGCCATAATAGCAAGTTGGTGTCAGTAATAATTTATTAGTAATTGGCCTTAAGTCTATTCCTTCTGTTGGCATTGAAGCTATCTGTTGCCCATAGTGCAACTTGAGACCCAGGATGGGACGGTGCAGGAACAACAAATAGACCCATGAGAACTATACAGTTTAAGAAGGAAGATTAGGTTGCTTTAAAAAATCATAGATAGTAGGAATCCCTTCTTTAAAAACATTTATCTTCTGTTTTGGTCTATTCTTTCCTTTGAAGGTGTTCAACAACCCCATCCCCAAGGATATAGAAGTTACACAAAGAAAACCACTCAAAATGTACGTCAGAAAAGTCAGTCTCCCTCTAAGCCCACACTTAGTGTCTCCTTTCACATGTAAGCACATGTAATACTAGATTGTTCAACTTAGAAAACTGCAAAATAGTTATTGATTCCTGATATGAACTATTTGGTTCACTTCCCTTAATTTCTTATTTTCCCTCTCATTTCCAATGTTTGGCAACAAATTAAAAATATGCTTTGGGCTATTTTATTATTTATTTATTTTTAAATATATTTTTATTGATTTCAGAGAGGAAAGGAGAAGGCGAGAGAAATAGAAACATTAATGATGAGAGAATCATTGATCAGGTGCCTCTTGCACGCCCTCCACTGGGATGGAGCCCGAAACCTGGGCATGTCCCTTGACCTCCTGGTTCATAGGTCGACGCTCAACCACTGAGCCATGCCCGCTGGGCTGGACTATTTTAGAAGATATAGGGAAAGTTTTAACAAGCAAATATACTCAAGCATAAGTTCTTAGAACATGTGTTAAATGTCTGTTTTAACCTCACTACTCAATCTTTTCCTCCCCCTTGCTGGCCAGCAGCGAGCCCAGTGCCTCAGACATTCCACTGGGAAGAGAGACTCCCACGGCCTCTGCAGCATTCCCGTGTAGCCTCTGGTTACCCTGTCTGTTTCCCTTAGGTATATTCTCTGATTTCCAGGTAATTGTTGGCATCTCTTATTCATTTGGAAACTCTTCTCATTATCTTCCCTTTTCTAGGTTTGCTCCTTTGAAATTCTACTTTACACTTAATTCTTCTTTCAGCGAGATTTCAAAAGGAGAAGAAAGAAACTCATGCTCTCTCTCATTGTTTTCTTTTGACAAATGGAATGAGGCCGTTCTATTTAAATTTATTTTGCTAGCATACACACTTGGTCTTCTGTCCCCGTACTTTATGTTTTTTATGTCTTTGCTGTTTTCTTACAGTCTGCCTTTTGACATATTTATATAATTTTTAATTTGCTTCTCTTCAGTGTTTGGGAAGCATAAATCTGGACATAGTTCTTGTCAGTTGAAATAATATCTATTTATACTTACCTATGATCAGTGAGGCTCAAATAGTTTGTTAATCATTCATGATTTTTGAATGGGTCAGGATCCAGTACAGGAAACTGGGACCACTCCAGGGGTTTCAAAGCAGCATGGAGTTTAATTCAGGGATTTTAATTTCTTAAAAATTGTAGAAATGTTTGGAGGAACAGCAGATGATATCCTTTTTCAGGAACCTGTTTTTGCTACTTACGAGGTTGGTAACCTGAAAACAGAAGCTGAAATTAGAACACTGAAAACACCTATTTGTGCAAAATTAGGCAGGAAGCTTCCTTCTCATTCTGACTTCTAAATCATGCCTGGCAGAATTTTATATATAAAACCATGTATGCAAGAGAGTCTGGAAATTGAAGTTTTTAGTTTCCATCTCTCTAAGTAGAAGTAGTGAGAAAGAATGGACTGAGAGCCAATTCAGTCATCAAGTGAATGTGGGTCATTGTCTAGGTTTTTTGATTCCTAACCCATTTCCTCTCCTACACGTGTACTGTGGCTTCTCTTACTGGACTTTCAAGTAATATCATTCATAGGCTTGTTTATATCTGTCCCCAATCACTTATCTGGTGTCTGCTCAATTTTTTTGAAGGCCAAGTATTTCACCCTAAATGTGATTGTCTACCTTTCAGTTTTTCTTTATACATATTAGGTAGTAGAAGGTTGTTGTCTTAAATCATGTCTATATATGGGTATATGCTAGTAGATGCAGTTTGCCCATGGGAGAACTTTTATTGGAGGAGACAGAATTTTGCTTTTTTTCTTTCTACAAACCATATATTCTATTGTCTAATAATGGTGTAAGGTTTCAAAGTGCTTTTAAATAATAGTGATGTAATTATGCAATTTGTCATTGTCTAAAGTTTAGGTCAATGCATGAGCCATGGTGTTCTTATTAAATTAGCAATGTGATCTGAAGGGTTATTTCTGCTTCAAGGAGAAAGAAAGGTAGTTCTTTTATTTTTCCAATGAAAAATATTACCTTTCTATTTCCCAAGTGCACTCAACTCTGATAAATAAACATATTTATATGGCATTTTCTTATCACTTAGCTGTATTTTAAAACTGCTTTCGGTATCATAGTGAGTACATGCCACCTCTTAAGTAAAAAGTAATTTCTCTATTTCACATTTCTTCAGTTTTGGTTTCTTTTATATTTATTTTATATCTCTTGATTGAGGATTGATAAATGACAGTAAATCCATCCTCCTAACCCCCGACCCCCACATATTTTATATATTTAAAAATCTTCCTATAAAATATTTCCTTAATTTTGAAGAAATGTTTACTTTGGTGTATAATTTATATAGATTATTTTCGGTGGGGAGGTAAACAAGTTGTTCTTAGATATATGTCGTTTAGAATAAAAATGGATATACAGTCATGGTCTTTAATCATTAAATCTCTAAAAAATGTCATATAGTTTGCTGGTTTATATGAGAACAATTAATTATAATTTGATGATACTGTAAAAAATGACAAGTTGAGAATATCATCACATTGTAAACACTACCTTGTATAAGAGATCTGCTGTCTTCATGTTAACCTGCTTTGATGAGCCAGGAATTGGTAAACATTCTGCAAGTGACATGAAGATTTTGTATCAAATCAGAATTTTAATAGAATGAGTTATAAAATAGAAATAAAACTTAGACTCTAGGAGATATAATTACCAGGGTACTACAATTTTGTTTTTGTGTGAAAATTGATCAAGAAACCAGAATGCTTAAAATAACACAAAATAACAGACAGGGAAAGTTATATGAGCCATGACAATATATCATAGTGTGTTTAGGTTGCTGTAATAAAAACCCCATTGCCGGGGTAGCTTAGAATAAGCATTTATTTCTCATAGTTCTAAGGTTAGGAAGTCCAAGGTCAAAGGGCTGGCCGATTCGGTTTCTGGTGGACTTGCTTCCTGGTTCATAGACAGCCACAGTCTTGCTTCGCCCTCAGATGGCTGAACGGGGAGCGGGAGCTCTCGGGGTCTCTTTCCTAAAGGCACTAATCCCACTCGTGAAGGTTCCACCCTCATGACCTACTCCCCTCCCCAGAGCCTCACCTCCAGAGAGCATTCCAGTGGGCAGTAGCTTAATATATTAAATCTGTGGATTATATATGATTGGCTTTTGATAGCTACAATTATTCTCATTAGTATTTTAATAATGATAGAAATAATACTGAGAGAAAACAACTTTATAAAAATTAAAGATATCATACAGAAATTAAGCTGTTTCATATTATACAATGGAAACTACCTCAGCTTTACATAAGGAATGTTTGCCTCTCCATTTAAAAGCAAAACTCCTCAAAATGTGCATTGAATATTATGATTCATGACTTACTTTTCTTTTCCTTAAGGGAACATTTACAAAAAATGTATTAACATTGTTTTTCCCAAATAAATAACATCCATAAGTCATGTAACTACAATTTGGAAAATAGAACAAAACTATGGTCACAAAAGACACTTAAAAATGATGTAAATGGCTCAAATGCAATGCAAGTTTATTTCTAGTTCACACAGTAATTCCAGGTGCTTCTTTTCTTCAGGGCGACCCAGGGGGCCAATTTCCTTCTAGACTGGGTCTCTACCCTTCATCATCATTGGCGATTACCAATACAAGGGAAAGTGGAAAGTTCAGAAGAGAAATCAGTTTATTAAGTTCTTTGCTTGGAAGTGATTCTCATCATTTCTGTTCATATTACTTTGATGAGAACTAATCACGTGGCCATATCTGTATATTAGGAGGTTAGGTAAATGTATTTCTTCTTCTTTTTTTTTTGTTAATCCTCACTGGAGGATATTTTTTTCCATTGAATTTAGAAAACGTGGGAGAGGGAGGAGAGGAGAGGAGAGAGAGAGAGAGAGAGGGGGAGAGAGAGAGAGAGAGAGAGAGAGAGAGAGAGAGAGAAACATTGATGTGAGAGCCACATCAATTGTTTGCCTCCCCATTTGTCCTAACCAGGGTGGGGAAACTGTGACCCAGGTCCATGCCCTTGACTGGAATTGAACCCATGACCCTTTGGTTCATGGGCCGACGCTCTAATCACTGAATCACAGTGGCTAGGGTAGTAAATGTACTTCTTAACTGGCTTGCTGATTCCCATCTACAAGTGCACACACAGTGAGAATAGGGGAGAAATAGCTACTCCCACAGTCCATTTCTCCACTTATCAAATTTACTCTTAGTTCTTTGGGTGGGAAGTGTGCACTTTTCTTCCCACATGAAGGACACCCCTATCCCATTCCTAAGGGAAACATCACACGTTTTAATTATTACTACATCAAGCTCAAAATACAAGATCTCTAAGTGATGTATAGTACTGAGAGAAAATGGCTTTATAAAAATCAAAGATATCACACAGAATCTAAGCTTCTTCATATTACAAGTGGAAACTACCTCAGTTTTACATAAGGAATTTTCACCTCTCCTTTTAAAAGTCCAGACGTGGCTTCTATCTATTCATTGACATGTTAACTAAAAAGACAAGCTGCTCTTTCCCATACCAAATCTACAATGGCAGAAGGATAGAATATTATGTCAAAAAGCCCCCAAGAGTCCCTACTCTTGGTCATATTCTGCTGAGTAGGCATTAAAATATCCCCAATAATACATTCTGGATTAGATCGGTATTTACTCCTTGAGAGGTACTCTCTTGTTCTCCATGGCCCCTGGATTCAACTTTAGAGTTTCGTTCCACATTCATCTCCCCTGTGGTGCCTTTTAAAGTGGGTATTGGAGATTCTGCCTCCTTGAGGGCTGACCAGCTTTCACAGCTGACTTTTCATTCAAGCTTGGGGGTTCAGTGTTACGGCTTGCCCATTAGTCACTTGCTTGAGTCTAGACTCATGCTTTCTTTGTCAATATAGTTCTTTCAAAATCTTGATAAGCTTCAGGAATATTCGTTTCTAGTTAGTTTATTGTACCAAATTCTTTCTTAGATATGGTTCTTAAACTGGCCTTATAATTTTGCTTTCTTTCTCCCATACCTGTTTCTCCAAACTTAGTAAGTGCTATCTTAAAACCATCTACTACAATAAGCTTGGGTGAGAAATCAATGCCTTTAGTCTGACCTTTGCCATATGGCTGAGTTATTTTTTTTCTGAAGTCTTAACAGTATTTGGAGAGAAAACACTGTGTGAGCTCCAAGAGCTGTTAACGTTTCTAGTCTCTTACTTTTTGGTTAGTCATACATGAGCTAATTTTTCTCTTAAAATACTTTGCTAAAAGCAGCATGTAAAGCCAACACATATTAACACTTGGGCTCCTTCCAACAATTTCCTTACAACTGCAGTTGCATTTGTTTTGCATTTGATCTTATCAGGCAACCATTTAATTCAATATTTTGCCGCTGCATAGCACAGGTCCCCAAGTTCCCAGCCTACATCACGCTTTTACCCATTGCCCAACTACTAAGCCTATGGCATATATTTTAGTTTTTTCTAAATAGGAGCTCTTGATTTCAAGGTGTGCCAATTTCTGTATTAGTAAGGGTATGTTGAGCTGTGATAAAATGTATATGTATAATGGCTCAACACAAGAGAAGATTATTTTCACTGCTATAGTAACAGTCTCAGGCATGTATTCCTGATTAGTGGGCAGTTTCTTTTCTATATTGTGATTCAGAGACCCAAGCTTCTCCCATTTTTAGTCAGTTCCTGAGGCCATTACCATTTTTATCTAGTTTATGGAAGGAGAAAGAAAACATGGAGGATGCACAAGGTTATAACCTTGGTCAGAAAGTGGCACACATCGTTTTCATTCTGCCTATAGGAGCTAGACACAAGGCCACAGCTAGCTGCACAGTGGTCTTGGTAATGGAGCCCCTAGTTCTATTAATTAGCTACATCAATATACAGCAGAAGAGGAAAGTCAATCTTGATGGGTGGCCAGCTGCCTCTGCCTTATTATCTAATTAACATTTTCATGTGTCTTATAAGTACATCATTGTATAATGTGAATACCTTAGCAACTCTATCATATAAGAAAAGTTATCTGCAAAGAAATTAGCGATTTGACCAAGATCATATAGTTTGTAAAAGTCAAAGCCTAAATGTGAACCCAGAACTTTTTTTCGAAATCTTATGCTCTTTCTGAAAAATTTGTTAGGAAATAAAAGAAAGAAAGAAAAAGAAATGTCTTTTCAACATGATACAAATTTTGAAATGAATACATATCCAATGAATTTTTGATCAGTAGCACATGGCCACAAATCTCAGTTCAATATCATATTTTTCTTATAATAAAGTTATAAAATCTGATATCATTAGTGAATTTAACATGGACATATTTTTTCTTTCATAACTTTAAAATTGACCGAAGACTTCAATTATGACATTATTTTTTCTTTTAAGTGAAAGAAATAAAATGATTTTTGTGAATGGAAACTCACAGTTCATATTTGCCGTTAGAGGTTTACTTAAGACTTTAAAATCAATCTTTATAATGCACATTGTCTATTTGGAAATTGTTTTTTATCAGATAATCATTTATTCTTCTCCTAGTTTTTAAAAGTCATTGAGAAATGACTGCTTGGAAAGAGACGCTGTACTAACTGTTCCAGTATTGAAAGTTCAATGAAGATAAATTTTCCCATTACGTTTTTTTTTCAAAAATCAAATAAATATAGTCAGCATTATGGAGGCAATTTTATTTTTCAGTCTGCCCTATCTATATTCTATGCCAAATCTATCAGACATTCATAGAATCATAAAAGTTAAAGTTGGAAAAGAGCTTTGAGATGATCTCTTCCAACCTCTCATTCAACTTCAGCAGAACGTAATGTAGCCATAAGAGTCTTCATATAGTTTAAAAGAATTAACTAATAGGATAAAAATTTATTTCATAGATTATGCAATGTGAGCTTATTTTCTTGACCAAGTTGTTGTTGGTGATAACGTTCTAACTTTCTTGGCAGGGCAAGGGAATTCTGATGGTCTGGTCCTCCACTAGACGATATTGTTGCCAATTTGCTCTTTATTTTTGTGGAAAGGTCTTATGAATTTTGTGACTTTCTTATTTTTTTATTATTGCAAATTATCTGAATATATTCTTTATTTGGAAATAATATTTTCTAATTTATTAAGAGCAAAATGTATTTAATGAACTGTGCAGGGGAGAAAGGAAGATGAAAAATTTAGCACTTTCTTTGCACAAACTTATTGAGATAAGGACATTTGCAATTATTATAATACATTACCTGCTTTTATTCTGAAATTTGCTATCTATTCATACAAATGAGAATTTTTCAGTGAGTAACTATGACTTCTCTAGACTAACATCACTTATCTTAGTTATTGTGTGTGGGTTTGTCTCATTTAACATACTGGATTTGGCAAATAGTTAATGAACAAAGGCTGTGTGATAGTGTCTTTGTTAGCTTGACAGTTTCTGAACACAGTAAGATTCATCATCTTAGATTTTTAATATCCAGAAGGCTTTGAATTTGACCATATGTCAAAATATATGATTATAAATAAGTTTTATTTGACATGAGTTCCACCCTTATTACAGATTTATTATTCTTGCATTTTTCTTCATTGACTTTGGGAGAAGAAATTTATTCAAGTTATGTAACAACAGAATAGCCTCTACACTGGGAGTTGTGGCTCACTGTCTGAAGCCTGGTCTAGACAATAGCAAATTCCTCAATTCTGAACAGGCTGCATGGAATAAGCTGCCAACTTGAACACTGATTTAGCTGAAACATTACATTTCATATTTCAATGTTGCATTCCATTTGATTGTACTAAAATGTTGGACATAGAAATAGAACTCTGGTGTCCTGATTCCATGATCTAGCTTGTGCTGCTTGGCTACAACCCAGAAGACCTAGAAGCCTGCCCAGAACACTGGACACCAACTCCTTGATGGCAAGCAGTAGACTGTGTATGCTTTTTTCCTGTTTGTTCCATGTTAACATAAAAATGAAAAGCCCAGTCCACAATGAGTCAGATTCTTTCAGTGTGTTGGTCATATCCTAGAAACTAGATTGGCCATCTTCTTAAGTTAATTCTTAGAGGTCACTAAGGATACCAAAGAGGTCCTTTATGGAAAGGCATGGCTTACACAGTTACATAATTTTCTCCCAAAATAATGTATACTAAAAAACCATTCAGTCATGTAACACCCGAAGCAGCACATTTTTATCACCAAGATTTTGATAAAATATGCCAATTCTTGTTATTCAATGAAAGAGTAATTTTAAATGACTTTTGTATATCAAATTAGGACTGCTGATTGAGCAAGATGTTATCACATATACCTTTTCCTTCTGATTTCCTCTGAAAGCATTAAAAAAGATAAAACCTATATGGTCTGAGAGAATATGAAAGGAGCCATCACTGAAAATAAGATTTCCATAATCCTCAAATGCCCACACAGATTGGACCAATAGAAAGTGAGACAGTCCACCCCACAGAGAGCATGACATAGAGGCACCACACCCTCTATAGGCCAGGGTCAGGAGGGGTGATGATTAAGGGAAAACTGGCTGAAAATTTGTATGAATTGAATTTTTTAGTGTCCGCTATAATTCCTTATCTCACAAATTCCACCCAAGAATGCTATGTAAGGCAGGATATCTGAAGTGGATTCTATAGGAAAATTGAGTCTGATGTGTTATAGAATGTGAATTAGCTTGGGCTGCCATAACAAAATTTATAGATTCGGTGACTTAAACAACAGAAATTAATTTTCTTATAGTTCTAGAGGCTGGAAGTCCAAGATCAGGGGACAGCATGGTTGTGGTGAGAGCTCCCTTCCTGGTTTGTGAATACCCACCTTCTCATTGTGTTCTCACATGGCAGAGAGAAAGATCTCTCTCTCTCTCTCTCTCTCTCTCTCTCTCTCTCTCTCTCTCTCTCTCTCAGAGCTGCTGTCTGTTGGTAGAAACTCTCAAAAGATAAGCTAAAACTGGAGCTGAATAAATTCTTCAGTGACTTTCTGTCACCCTGTTCTCCCACAACCACAGCCTTTCAAGATTATTAGCTTTTTTACTCAAATAAGCTCCTCTCTTTTATCCAACCAAGGTAGAACCTTATAAGGAAGGGGATTTGGGGATACATAGCTCTCAGTCTCATCTAAATTGTCATAACAAAATCCAGTATATAAATGTGTTGTTCTTAAGGCCATATGTTGTGGATTATGATATAATTATTAAAAAGATAAAATAGAATACTAATTTCACTGGATCTCATAAAAGCGTTTCCATGGTCAGCTGAGAGTTCAAGATACAGAAATGAGCAACATGTTAAAAACTGGTGAGGTCAAGAAGGCTGCGACTCAACTTGGATTGTTAGATTGGCAGGTTGGAAGCCATTGATGACCATCAGAAGAGTGATTTCATTAGAGTGGCAATGCGTAGAAATCTGACGAGTAAATTACAAGTAAGGGATCAGAAGGGCATAGTCTACGCATGCACAGAAACAAATGCATATATAAGAATATTTATAGCTATAATGTAAGTTCACCAGCTGGGGGGTTATTGTCTGTTTTGTTTACCCCTGTACGTGAAGTATCTAGTGTCAAAAACTAGGAAGAGTCTGGGATTTTAACATCACAGGTTGGCAAGTTAGCTGCCACAGTCGGATGGATGTTGGCAGAAAACATGAAGCTCCTGGGTCTGAGACAGAGGCTCACACTACTCCTGGCACAGCAGGCAACATGAGCTTCATAGTAGTATTGGTTTCTCTTCCTTCCTGTCCCTCAGCTCCTCTGGGGGTGACATGGAACTGGGCCCTGGCAGATGCTGCATTTACATTGTTTGATCATATCCCGGGAACTCTGAGTTTAGTAACTCCCAATCTTATACTGGGGCTTCAGGCAATTCTGCCCAATCTCTGCCCCAGGCCGAGCATTATCTTTAAAATCATGGGCATAAAATAAATCTCCTTCTGCCCTAGAAGGAGACACTATCTCTCTCTTTCAAGGCTGCTAGCTACGTAAACATCCTTGAAAAGATAGTCCAATAGAAAAGCTGTCTATGTTTCTTTCCAGGAGACTTGAAAAAACAGGAGAGACCTAAAAATAATCATCTACTAAGATCTAGACAGTGCCTGGCCCATAAGAAGTGCTCAACAAATACTCGTTTATTAAATGAAATATACACATGTACATATATATTTTAATACAATATTTGCATATTATTATACATTGATGCTGAGAGGTTAACAAATCCTGAGGATTGTGAAAACTTTATATTTGGAATCCTTCCAGACCTTTTGCTGTGTGTCTTTTGCTATGGCTGGTTCTAATTTATATCCTTGGCTTGTGATAAACGTGACTGTGATTATAATTGTATTCAGTAAGTTCTGTTAGTCTTTCTAGTGAGTTATTGAACCAAAGGGTGGTTGTGGTAACCCCAGAATTTGTAGCCAGCTGGTCTGAAAGGAGGATGGCGCTGGGGACTGTCAAACCTGCAGCTGGTGTCTGAAGTGAAGGATGTCTTGCGCGGAATGTACCTTCAGATCATGCAATTTGCCTAAATCTGTGACATGTGGTTAAAGGCATTTGTATTTGCTTGCTAGGATATGGAGAGTGTAGAAATTCTAATGTGACGAAGAAGAAGGGTAAACACAGTACACTTCATTTGGGCACAGGTATTCTCGCACACCATTTTCCCACATATGAAACGCTCTTTATCCACTGAGGGGAATACAAAGCCTGGCTTAGCTAATGCTTCCAACCAAAAGCTCACAATGTCAGGATGAGAGGTAGTCATTTCCCTCAGGTTCTATGTGCATCCCCATAATCCATTATCCTCTAAACTTCAAATAAAGTTGGGTACCATGGACCCAGCCACATGATGGTGGAATAGAAAAAGGATCACTAACATAAAAAATTCCCTATCAGAAAATGCAATATTGGAAGGACATAGTAGTCACTGGTCCATAATCATTTTCATACACTGTTGGGCCAAAATAATGAAGATAGTAGGAGAAGGAAGTCTTGTAGGGAGAGGGAGATTCTGTTCTCTGGGAAAAAGTCCCTGCCTATTGCTTTTCTGGCCCGCCATCTTCCATGATGACCCCAAGGGGGACATTAGAGAATTCCACCTCTCTGGAGTTTCACAGCTCTCGGAGCCCACTTTCTGCTTGTGAGTTTGGGGCCTCAGGGTTGCTTTAGGGGTCAAATGGCTGGTGCTGTCTAGATTTAGAACTACTGTGGGTTATAAAATTTTATAAAAACTCATTAATCATCTTGTCATTTTACTTCAAGTCAATTCCATATTTGGTATACATAGCTAAAGATCTCATTCTGGCATAACTTTTTTGCTTGAAGATTTCAGTTTTTTTTTTTTTTTTTAAACTGGTCTCTGCTCTGTCCATCTCTCTTTCTAAATTTAATGTCAGATTCCTAGAAACTGTTTGAAAGAATATGCTTGGGTTGAAAAATAGACCTTAATCATGGTTTTGTCAGCAGAATTACTGCTGTGTTATTTATCTATTGCTGTGTAACAAATCACTCCAAAACTCAGTGGTTTAAAGCAATACACGTTTGTTTTCTCAGAGTCAGGGAAGTCTCTCAATACAATTTTAGCAATACTTCAAATCTCTTTAAAACTTGAAATACAGCCCTAACCGGTTTGGCTCAATGGACAGAGCATCGGCCTGCGGACTGAAGGGTCCCAGGTTCCAGGTTTGATTCCCATCTCGGGCACATACCTCTGTTGCAGGCTCCTCCCTGGCCGGGGCCCTGGTCAGGGCTCGTGCAGGAGGCAACCAATCTATGTGTTTCTCTCACATCGATATTTCCCTCTCTCTTCTACTCTCTCTAAAAATCAATGGAAAAACATCTTCAGGTGAGGATTAAAATAACAACTTGAAATAGAATTACAAAGATAGAGAAAAGTAAGCACATCAATTGCTTACTCTTCTTTTTAGCTGGACATAAAATCAAAATTCCCACTTCATCCTGTGACCTGATCTACATTAGCAGCTGAATTGCAGGTGGTGTTCACAGTCATTTAAGATGACCCAGTTTCCTAAATCTGGTGATTGCCATTTTTTTTTCCTTTACTGACTTTTGTTACAAATTTTTTCAGAGTCATGCAGACAGTATTTTATATTCCAAGGGTAATAAAAATCAGCAGGAGGAACAAACCAGGATCTCAACTGTCACACATATTAAAACAAATGATACTTTAACTTCCTATTTCCCCCCCTGAATGCGTGATGTATTTTTAGGATGACTATGGTTTCAAGAGGCACCACAAAGCACAGAATAAACTGAAAGAAGAAAAGTACTTTGTAAAAAAAAAACACCCACTTTATTTGAATTTTGGGGGATGAGTTAGTCTCCTTGTGTTAAAAGCTTGGTTTATAGTCATGAGAACTCATGCCATAAAAATGTCAAAACCAAGAATCTGTTTCCATAATGTTTTTGTTGTCCTGATAACAAGAGCTTGACACTTCAGTTTGATTCTTGGTTTAATACTTTCCTGAATATTGCTTGCCAGTGAAAAAAAACTTGAAATGCCATGTATAATTTTTACCTGCTGGAAGAAAGAGATGCTCTAAAGTCTCTTTCATTCCTGAATATTTTTCATAAATTTATGAAAAGCACTGTGTTAGATATTATGGCTGATGTAAGTGGGAGCAACAGCGAAGAGAGCAGAAGTATTAGGTGGTGCAAAGAGTATGTAGGATCAATAACGGGATCCATGTTCCAGTTCTATCACCTATTAGCAATGTGACTATTACAAATAATTCAACATTTCTCACTTTCTTCACTGGTCAAATAGAGGATAATTTTTTTGAACTAGAAAACAGTCTACAGATGTCTAAATTCCATTAGTGCTTAGGAAAACTGACCTCATGAACCCTTTAAAACAATTGGAAAGACAATTATTTTCCTTTACCAGTTTTATTGAGGTAAAATTGACAAATATAATTATAATATATTAAAATTGTACAACATGATTTGATATACATATGCATTATAAAATGACTTCTATCACTGAGTTAATTAATGTATCCATCACTTTATATACTTACTTTTTTGTGTGTGTGAGATGACTTTACTTCTACTCTTTTGGCAAATTTCAATTATACAATAATATTATACAATACTTATTATCAACTATAGTCATGATGTTATACATTAGATCCTCATATCTTATTTATCTTATAAATGAGGGATTATACTTTTTTTACCAACCTCTCCCTATTTTCTCCAACACCCAGATCAATTTTTTAAAATATTCCACATATAAGTGATACCATGCTGTATTTGTAATTTTCTTTTGGGTTTATTTCACTTAACAAATGCCCTCCAGGATCACAGGGTTTCCTTTTGTAAGGCTGAGTAATGTTCCATTCTTTCTCTGTGTTTGTAGCCTATCATATTATGTCATATTTTCTTGATCCATTCATCTGTTGGTGGAAACTTACATTAGCTATTGCTGGTAATGCTGCAATAAACATGGGGAGTACAGATATCTCTTAAAGTTACTGATTTATTTCCTTTGACTATAGATCAGAAAAGACATTGCTGGATCAAATGGTAGTTCTATTTTTAGTTTCTTGAGAAGCCTCCATGTTGTTTTCCATAGTGGCTGCACCAATTTACATTCCCATCAACAGTGCACGAGGGTTCTCTTTTCTCAAGATCCAGCATTGCTATCTCTTGTATTTTTCATAATAGCCATTCTAACAAGTGTGAGGTAATGTCACATTGTGGTTTTAATTTGCATTTCCTTGATAATTAATGACGTTGAGTACCTTTTCATTTACTAGTTGGCCATTTGTATGTCTTCTTTGAATGTCTGTTCAGACTCTCTGCCTGATTTTTTAAAGTGAGTTATTTTGTTGTTGTTGTTTGTTATTGAGTTGTATAAGTTCCTTGAATAATTTGAATATGAACCTCTTATTGGATACGTAGTTGGCAAAGAGTTTCCCCTATTCCATAGGTTGTATTTTTATTTTGTTGATGGTTTTCTTTGTTGTGCAGAAGCTTTACAATTTGATGTAGCCCCACTTATTTATTTTGCATGTGCTATTTTTAATATCAAATTTATAAAAACGCATTGCAAAAACCAGTCAAGGAGCTTGCCTCTTATGTTTTCTTCTAGGAGTTTAATGGGTTCAGGTGTTACCAGGATACATTCAAGTCTTTAATCAATTTTAAGTTTATTTTTGTGGATGGTGAAAGATAGGGGCCCAGTTCATCTTCTTTTTTTATTGTAGATCTCTTTCTTTTTTTAAAAAAATCTTTATTGTTGAAAGTATTACATAGGTTCTCCTTTTTCCCCTATTAACTTCTTCCAGGCTGCTCCCAGATCCTCATCACCCCATTGTCTGTGTCCATGGGTTATGCATATATGCATACAAGTTTATTCATTTATCTCTTCCCACCCACCCTCCCCTGCCTTCCCTCTGAGATTCAATAGTCTGTTTTCCCAGCATCATTTGTTAAAAATAATATTTGTTTTCCACTGTATGTTCTTGCTTCTTTTGTTGAAAATTAATTCATCACATATGTATGAGTTTATTTTGGGGCTCTCTATAAAGTTTTGTTGATCTGTTTGTCTGTTTTTATGCCAATACCATATTGCATTGATTACTATAGTTTTGTGATATAGTTTGAAATCAGGAAGTGTGATGCTTCCAGCTTTGTTCTTTTTTCCCAAGATTACTTTGGCTATTGATTTCAGAGAGGAAGCGAGAGGGAGAAAGAGATAGAAACATCAATGATGAGAGAGAGTCACTGATCGGCTGCCTCCTGCACACCCCACACTGGGGATCAAACCTGCAACCTGGGCATGTGCCCCAACTGGGAATTGAACCTTGACCTCCTGGTTCGTAGGTCGATGCTCAACCACTGAGCAACACTGGCCGGGCTCAATCTTTTTTTTTTATTGTGGTAACATTGGCTAATAATATTATATAAGTTTTAGGTGTCTAACATTATTATTTTATATTTATATGCATTATAGCATGCTGACCACCAAAATGTTGGTTCCATCACCATGTAATTGACCCCGTTTACCCATTTTACCCTTCCCCAAACCAACTCAAAAAGACACCAATCTGTTGTCTTTTTGAGTTGGTTTTTGTTTTGTTTGTTTCTTTTTTGTTTTATGTTTCATATATGAGTGAAATCATACAGTTTTTGCTTTTTCCCCATCTGACTTATTTTACTTAGCATAATACCCTTAGGATCCAACTATGTTGTCACAAATAGCAATATTTCATTTTTTAATGACTGATTCAGCCATATAAAAATGATGAAATATGATTTCAACTTCATAAATTTATTGACTTGTTTTGTGGCCTAGCATATGATCTATTGTGGAGAATATTTCATATGTGTTTGAGAAAAATGCTTTTTCTGCTGCTGCTGGATGAAATGTTCTGTATATATTAGTTTGGTTTGTTCTGATATGACATTTAAGTCCAATGTTTCCTTATTAATTTTATGACTTGTTGAAGTCCCTTTCTATTATTGGTTTCAGTCTATTTCTCTCTTTATAGCTGTAATATTTGCTTTATATATTTTGGTACTCCAGTGTTAGGGGCATAAAGATTTATAATTGTTATATTCTCTTGATGAAGTAACCCCTTTATTTGATAATGACCTTCTATTTCTTTTAACATCTATTTTGTCTGATATTAGTACAGCTCCTCATGCTTTGTTTGGAATTCCATTTGCATGGAATATATTTTTCTATCTCTTCACTTTCACTCTCTGTGTGTTCCTAAAACTTGGAAAGTCAGGATGTTAGATATGCAGATTAGCTCCTATCAGGGAGAAACTGAGGCTGGGTACTTTTGCCTCTGTAGTGAGCCGGAGGACATAGCAAATGGGAGTGCTTGTTCATTCAAATAGAATCTCTATTTTGTGGTCCTGGGAGCTCATGAATGCTAGGTTACAGAGTTAGGTGACTTAGGAGCCACGAGCGGTTGGTGTGCCAGGTGGGTAGAGATTGATGCTCCTTGCAGTGCTATGCTGGTAATATGGTTTTATTGTTGGAGTCAGCCACAGGGAGAAAGAAAGGAAGTGCCCACCAGCTCTTTGGGCTCCAGGTAGGACCAGAGTTAGCACCTAGATGGGTGCTAATTAAAGCGGATCTATAGGCATCAGTTTTTAAAGTATGCAGTCACAACCCTTCCAGAGAAAGGCAGATGAGTGTTTTTGTTTGCTCCCTCTGCACTGGGCATCAGGGGTACAGCCATGGTGAGTGCTTGTGTGCCCATTAACAACCGCTTTCTTGTTTGCTACAGTTCTGTGCGACTCATGAACACAAGCTTTCTTGGCTTTCTGAGCTAGGTGATTTGGGATCCCACCATTCAGGTGGCAGCCTTCAAAGTTGGGATCCTAGATGTATGGTCTACCAGTGGTCGGCAAACTCATTAGTCAACAGAGCCAAATAGCAACAGTACAACGATTGAAATTTCTTTTGAGAGCTAAATTTTTTAAACTTAAACTTCTTCTAATGCCACTTCTTCAAAATAGACTCACCCAGGCTGTGGCATTTTGTGGAAGAGCCACACTCAAGGGGCCAAAGAGCCGCATGTGGCTGGCGAGCCGCAGTTTGCCGACCACGGATCTAACCCTTCACTCTTCAGAAAGAAGTTGGAAGTTGGAGGGTCCCTACTGATGGGCACTGTGCGAAGAATGGAGTTTACAGTGAGAGTATCTCTGTCTTTCCTGTCCACTTCATTGTAGATATTGTCTCAGTCACCTGATGTGTAGGAGTCCCTCTCGCAGAGGAAACTGCTCCGTGAGTGGCTGTCTATTCAGAGCATCCATTGGAGGAGGGAAATTCAGGAGCTTTCTATGTTGCCGTTGTGGTGACCTGGAAAGACAATAGTAATACAGATGAAAAAAATAGGCAACGAGAGGCAATTAAACTCAGAAAATTCTGATCTAGTCAGAAAGAGAGAAATTACTGAAACATGTTTCGTAACTATATATTATTTCAGCCACCAAGACCCAAATCTGGCCATCAATTTCTGTCTAGCTCTGATAGATATAATTTATTTATGGCCAAATTAGTAGAGGTGAATTTCTTTGTTGCTGCATATTGGCATGTAGTTGTGAAGTGAACTGTAGGATATTTAGTTTCTCAAAACTTGTGTCAATTTTAAAATAAGGAAATAAATCTGAAAAGTAATATAAGTGAGCATTCCCCAATATTAAAAAACAAAAACAAAACAAAACTGTGATTTGGACTTCATTTAATTTCCTGCTGTCACCCGATGAAGAATTCAAGTTATTCTGGAGAAAAGGAAAATGAATAAACATGTTTCTTATATTTAATGATTTTTGGCTCAAATTGAAAAATGTTTTCTGAATATCAATTCAAAACCATATGACTGCCAGCTATTGGCAATTGCACATTACAAAATGAGTTTAGTGGTCAGAAGGAGAATTCCAAGCCTCACAGTTGGTGAACTAAATTCAGGCTATGTCTGTAAAGCAAGACAAACCCTACCTTGGAATAACAAACTGTCTGGTATTCTTCGTCATAAAATTACATTGGCACATTAAAAAAAATTAGTCTGGTATCAATTGTGTTGTTTGAAGTGGCCTCCAATTCAATGTTGAATGGAAATGGTGATGTGGTAACTATGTGTAAATCTCTGGAACAATTGGTGCCTATGCCTTCAAACCTTTTGAGTTTCCTATTTAATGTGACAATGATCAAAGCTTTAGCTCTGTGCCCAGCACATAGTAAGTCTTCAAGGTATGTCAGCTATTGCACTACTTTCACTGAAGGCCCATTCTCAGAACACGGTAAAGAAAAGGAGAGATGAGTAATCATCACATCATTTTGCATGCAAGGTCACAGATTCTTTTTTTGAATTATGCAATAAGTTCATAGTTAAAAAGAAGGCTATGAAGATCAATTCAAACTAGGTAAGAATTAAAATTATTTAAGTTTCTACATTTAAAAAAATGTCCAATTATACACTGTGTTGCATATGTTACAGCCAAGAATGTTTTAAAACAAAATTATATATATATATATATATATATATATATATATATATATATATATATACACACACACATTTAAGAAACTAAAACACCTGAATTACTAATTGGTTAAGCATTTTTTTACAAGTAAAAAACTGGTTATATTACAAATTCATTTCAAAAAGTTGATCATGTAGCCACAATAAAATACATTCTTTATTGTACTCAGTATTTTACTTTTATATGAATAATCTAATACATTTTATGATGTAAAAATATATTTTATAGAGAAAAAATTATTTGATCTTTCTAAATGATGGCATTCAATTAGAAGTGAACCAAAAGAAATATATATATATATATATATATATATATATATATATATATATATGTATGTGTGTGTGTATGTATAATATATACACATACATATATATATACACATATGTATGTATATATTCTTTGTAATAAAAGCCCAGCAACTGAACAGCAAAACAACCAGAATATGTA
Source organism: Cnephaeus nilssonii (assembly GCF_951640355.1). NCBI lineage: Eukaryota > Metazoa > Chordata > Mammalia > Chiroptera > Vespertilionidae > Cnephaeus > Cnephaeus nilssonii. The sequence goes on from NC_137074.1 coordinate 10,182,509, forward strand.
TATATTCTATGTAATAAAAGCCCAGCAACTGAATAGCAAAACGACCAGAATGACCAGTTGACCAGTTGCTATGATGTGCACTGACCACGAGGGGCAGAAGCTCAATGCAGGAGCTGCCCCCTGGTGGTCAGTGTGCTACCACAGTGGGAGAAAGCTTGGCTGACCAGGATGAGTGGCTGCTCCCACTGCGAACCCTGGGCCGACCCGGGCTGTGATCCTCACCTCCTCGCCCCAGGACCCTTCTCCTCGCTCCCTGCCATCTCCTCCAGACGCCCACAGGCCACACAGTGCTGCCATCTGGGCTCACAGAGCTGACCCCGGAGGCTGGGAGGCGGGTTTGTGGCCTCTGCCCCTCAGTGCTATTGCCCAGCCCCAACCAGGTCTCCTGGAGAGGTGAGTGCTCCAGCTCCATGGAAGATGCCGGACCAGAGAGCAGCCACTCAGAGGGCGGGTCCATGGCCGCTCGGCTGACCGGGATGAGAGGTCCCACAGCGGCAGATCCCCGCAGGCCATGCCCCCCCGCCAGTGCATGAATCCCGTGCAACTGACCTCTAGTATATATCTGTATATATATGCAAATTAGAACTTAACTTTCATGTTGTTAACAGTCTTATTCTCTATGTAAATAATTGAATAATCTATCAATATCACTATCTTTACTTATTTGTTTTTCACACCAACCACAACTGGTGCATTAGTTTCCTCCAGTTGTCATAACAATGTACCACAAACTGAGTAGCTTAAACAACAGGAATGTATTAACTAATAGTTCTGAAGGCCAGAAATCCAATATCAATATCAGCATGTCAGCAAGGTTGATAGCCTCTGAGGATTCTGAGGGAGTATCTGTTCCATGCTTCTCTCCTGGCTTCTGGTGACTGCCAGCAATCTTTGACCTTCCTTAGCTCATCTATTTCAACCTTTTCCCCATCTTCACATGGCATTTTCTCTGTGTCTGTGTTATGACACCAGTAATATTTAAATAATTTAAAATTTAGTTAATAAGATAACCTCATGTTAATTAATTGCATCTGCAAAATCTCTATCCTATAAAATAAAAGTCTAATATGCTAAGTGTCCAGTTGTCCATTCAACCAATCAAAAGTGTAATATGCTAATGATATGCTAAGGCCACTCAACCACTCACTATGACATGCACTGACCACAAGGGGGCAGATGCTCCGACTGGTAGGTTAGCTTACTGCTGGGGTCTGGCCTGATTGGGACTGAGCGAGACAGGCTGGACATACCCTGGAATCTTCCCCCAGTCCCTCCCCAGCTGGTCAATCTCCTGTGGCTCTGATCATGCACCAGCGGGGTCCCTCAGCCTGGCCTGTGCCCTCTCAAATCCAGGACCCCTTGGGGGATGTTGGAGAGTCAATTTAAGCTTGATCCCGCAAGCCAGGACAAGGTCCCCACTAGTGCAAGAATTCGTGCACCGGGTCTCTAGTTTCTAAAATAAGATCACATTCTGAAATACTGGGGATTTCAACTTCAACATATCTTTTTTGGGGTGTGGGTAGCAATTCAACCTATAACAGCTGGCGGCCTGACTTCAGTTTTATTTATTCATTCATTTATTTATTTATTTATTTATTTTTTGCTTCTTGATTTTCATTTTTGTTTTCTTACATCATAAAGAAAAGAATGGAAGATACTTTATTCCTATAGATGATTAAGTTCTAGAATTTGGCTTCTTGAGGAGAAATAGGAAACATAGCATATGTTTTCTACTAATTTCAAGATATACCTTCTCACTTGCCCTCTTCCCCCTGTGTCTTGAGTCTGAGGGCAAGTGCCGGGGGGTAGGGGAGGCCGGGGGGAGGTTAGTGGGGGGGGGGGAAAGAGACATATGTACTACCATTTGTAATACCTTAAACAATAAAATGAAAAAACATATAGCTTCTCAGATATTGGTAAACAGAGTTGAGACACAATAAGGGTAAATAAGCTTTATAAGGAAATAAAGTGAGTGCAGCAGAGACTTCCTGGGAAACAGTACTGCTGGTGCTAACCCAGGTATCAGTATAGAGAGCCAGAATGGAGATAGAAGGGAGGATGAAGGTTTCAGACAAAGACAGAAGAATCTCATAATATCAAACCAGTCTTGAAAGAATATGGTAAGCCTTCAAGCCTTCAATATAGTAAGTCTTCCCTTGGTTCTCCTCCCCCAACAATTTGTAAAAGCAGAAGTTGGGGGAAGAGAACCAAGTGAGCAATTGCATTCAACGCTAATGGAAGACATTATTAGGGCCAACAACGTTGACAAGTGAAAATTAGAGTTTATAAAAATTCTGAACATTTTAAAAAGCAGGCACATAGGTCCTACAAAAAATACCCAAAAGATAAAAAACAATCCAGAATAAAAGTCAGGAGATTGATGGGAACAAAATTGAAATAAACAACTTAGATACGTTCTCCAATCACTGAGAAAGGTGCATGGAAAAAAGGAATGCAGGCATCAGTCTAGATGGAGCCAAAAGGTGAACAAAACGGGACCATAGATAATGAAAACCTATTGCAGTTGCAGGCAAGAAGCTACAACGGCAGGAACCAATTCCATCCTAAACCTGCAAATGAGAGCCAGCCCAGTAGGTTTACCTGCTAGAAAGGCAAGCTCAGTTTAAAGGCACTTGAGGACTTGCGGGAGATGGGAACAGGAAAGAGAATGGGGACATTGAAATCATAATGGTGTTATAATTTTAATTCTGGCAATGAACTTGAATAATCTACTTGACTCATGCCCTCAGAGTGAGGTTGGGAAATTTAGTTTTATTGAATCCATGAGGAAACTCAAATGATCTTTCTCTTTTCCCAAAGAGAAAAAAACATTCTCTCTCTCCATCTCTCTCTCTCTCTCTCTCTCTCTCTCTCTCTCTCTCTCTCATATATATATATATATATATATATATATATATATATATATACACACACACACAGCCTTGGGGCTGGAAAAACAAAGATCTCCTTATAGTCTTGTTTTTCTCCTTTATGGCCTTCAATCTTAAGGTTTCAATAGCCAAGGGTGTACTAAAATTAGTAGCCTAATTTTCCATGCAGGATATGATAATGGCCCTCCCTTTTCTTGATTACAGGCTTAAGTTTAATGGGAGACTCAGTAAAGGCCAACTAGGTGTAGGGCAGTCATCTGCAGGTTCCCACATGATACTACAATCTCCAGCTAGCAGCTTCCCAGGATTCCCTGACACTACATTGGCCTTGTCATCTACCTGGACATGATCCCAACTCCCAGGACATGTGAAACAATGGACGTCTCTTTGGGCAAGACCACTTAAAATTTGAGGTTGTCTAGATATCTGGATTTTACTTACGAGGTGAAAAATGCAATGTACTGCCTTTTTTGATTAATGGAACATATGAAAATTATTGAGGATATATAAATGTAAGAAGAAACTGTCAAGGAAAAAGAATTTTCAGCAGTAGCTTCCAATATAATTTTAAAAGGTGATCTTTGTCCAAATGGAAAAACAAAAGGTTAGAGTAGGTCACACATGAGCTCTCTTGACTTGATTCTTAGAACATATCTGTAAACTTAATTATAAAATATTCCAGAGCCCTAGGAAAGTCAAGACAAATAAAATAAAAAATAAATCCAATGCTATTGCTATATGTATAATAATATTACTAGCTTGAAAAGAAAGAATAAGAAAATAAAAGCAAATCAGTTTGGATGAGAAATAACTATTAATGGTCAATTAACTGATTTTAAAGTTTGACATACATTTGGCATAACAAGGAGGTCACACGTGCATATATGTTTTTATGGAGAATGTCTCCAAAGGGAGAAGGAGAAGAAGGAGGAGGAGAAGAAGAAGGAGGAGGAGAAGGAGGAGGAGGAGGAGGAGGAGGAGGAGGAGGAGGAGGAGGAGGAGGAGGAGACACACACACACACACACACACACACACACACACACACACATGCACACTGATTTGAGAGAAAGACATCAATTGATTGCCTCCTGCATGACCTCTATGAGAGATCAAGCTGGCAACCTGGGCATGTGCCCTAACTGGGAATTGAACCAGCAACCTTTTGATGCATGGGACAATGCCCAACCGACTGAGATACACTGGCTAGGGCTTGTTGTCCATGTACTTTTAATTTATGTAAATTCATTGTGTTCATATCTACTTCTATTACTTTTCATAGTTTGTGTTTATTTTTCACTAAAAAATGTTTTTAAGATCCAACCATGATGTTTGAATACCATGAATCCATCATGTGCAACCACTGCATAGAATTGTATGGTGTCCACTCATCCCATTTTCACCTGGCCATTCTCCCAGTGGTGGACTCCTTAGTTGCCTCCAAATTCTACCACTGCAATAAACACCACAGCATGTCTCCTAACAACCTGTATGATAATATCTTTGAGCCACATACTTAGTAGTAGATTTATGGTGTTATGCAGATTATAACCTTTCTATTATATGGAGAGAGCTTTGTTCTCCAAAATGACTCTATTCACCAGAGCTCCTCTATACCAGGATTCTCACCAATTCATAGCATTATCTAGCTTTCTAAAAGGTACAAAATGAAATCTTGTTTTAATTTAAATTTGTCTCATTACTATAATCTAATAATTTTTAGTCTCTCTTTATATATTTTTTAGTTTCTTCTAAAAATAGCCCATTCATAATTTTTTGCTTTATTTTTTCAGACTTCTTTATCTATTTCCTTATTGATTTATAGAATTTTATTATATACTAGTATATAATTTTATTATGTATAGTACCTATTACATATCTAAAATTCCATTATATAAATATCCTTTTTAAAAATTTCAACTATCTTCTGCCATTTTGTCATCTGCTCTTAACTTTGCCTATGGTGTGATTCATTGACTAGAAATTTTTATTTTAATGTAATAAAAATTTATTTTTTGCCTTATATTTGTATTTTGGGTATTTTTAAATTTATTTTTTCATGATCCTGCCTCACATACAGTCTATTACATATTTTTCAATGAATTTTACTGTTTTCCATTCCCATGTAAGTCTTTAATTGATGTAGAGTCCACACATAATCTATAGAATCCAAGTTTATGTTTCTCTATTTATAGTATGAAAACCTCTCAAAATTGAGAGTTGATTACAACTATAGTAAGAAAGGATTATAATAACATTAATAAAAATATGACATTTTCAATAAAAATCTCCTGCATAGCCAAAATAGGTACAGGACAAAGAAAGAGAAATACTTGGAAGATCCAGCAAATTTATACCCTGCCAAAATACCATTATCCAAGCATCACTGCTTTCTAGTTGATATTTCTAGAATTATAGACTATTAGGAAAACCTCAGACTTAGCTAACAGAAGCCACTGCCAGGAGTGGAATTTTTCTTAAATCTTAATGGTTTTTATGGGGAGGTTGACTGATAGAAGGAGAAGGAAAATCTTTTTGATAAGGTACAAACAATTGTTTTAAACACTCTGACTTCACCTTGACCTGTTTCCAAGTGATTTATTCTATTGTGTAAATAGCTTCAGTTTAGACAACTCTTCACCCCTGCCTCTCTGGCCTCAATTCCTTTACTATTTATATCTTTATAGATTGGCACCACTTGTTCATGTAACAATGACTACTAAATCTAGATCTTTTTATCTTCTGCCCAACCTCACAAAAAATGCTGATCTTCAGAGTGTTGCACGTTAGACAGACAATCCGTCAAGTAAAACGTGCTGGCAGACTGGCTGGCTTCTGCGTTTATGGAATTCAAAGGCTTGCCAAGTAAATAAATACAGCAAAAACACATCCAAAATTAGACATATCCCTAAATAAGCTATTATAGTTAATTCACCAAGAGCTTTCCTTCCCAGTCTCCCGACTGCGTGTTTAAGGTCAGAAGGTCAAAACACATTTTGTCTAGCAGAGTCTAGCATTAGGGCCTTCCACTCTGTCTAATGAATGTTCATGTCTATCATAGCAAGCCCAAGGTGTCTGTTTGAATTTACAGGATTGTTCAGCAAAACTGCCAGAATGTCTAGCGTATTATTCACAACCAGTAGGGATAGCTCATCTTTTAGTCCAGAGTACAGCTTATCTTTCTTCAGAAAGACAGATATAAAGGTAAGTAAGGGGCACCCACTCTTTCTAGCCAATGATGGAAAAATAAGCCCAAATGCTAACTCAAAAAAAAAAAAAAAAGAGTTATTTTGCAACTTCTCCATTATTGGGTAAATCTGTCTGATCTAAATAGTTCCTGCTATTGTTAAGAAAATTTCCTGCTTTGAATTAAACAGAGAGGCTCAAGGGGTAGGAAAGCTGGGTGGGGTGAGGAGAAGATACTTGAATTAGAAGTAACTGATAACAAGACGCCTTCCCTTTTAAATCCAACAAAAGGAAAGCTTTTGGTATTGTTAAACTGATCCACTTTCAATGAAGCTGAAAATGATTTACTTTCAGAAGAGTACAAACTGAAGGAATTTGCTAAGAAGATTTACCTTTTATGGTGTTATTTAAAATAAGGAGAATCAAATACACCCCTGCTATATATTTAAAGCGGGAAATATTTTAGCTCTAATCTTAATTAACCCTAGAGATCCATGATCAAGTGATGGCCTTGAATGTTGCACACGGGAATATAACTGCCTTTCTATGCATGACCAAGGCATACTTTAGTACACCAGTACATCAAGCATATCTGGGGCTCAGAGGCTCAGAGTTCTTCTTCTTCTACATCTTCCTCCTCCTTCTCTTCTTCTTCTTCTTTTTTTTTTTTTTTTTTTTTTTACCTTTTCCTTCTGGAGCACAGCCTTGAACTTGATGTGAAGGACTGAAAGTGTCTGAAGACTAAAAGTATCATCACAAAGCCCTGACTTGAAAGCTAATACTGTAAATCCTACAAGTGAATCTCCTGCCAAAACTCAGTTGCTTAACTTGATTTTTAAAACAACTTTCCCCACATTTAAGAAAACTGAAGCACTGATAGGAGTGGAGAACAGGCTAGGTCTATCCTATATAATAAAACCCTAATATGCTAAGTGTCCGGTTGACCAGTCAGCTGTTCAACCAATCAAAGTATAATATGCTAATGATATGCTAAGGCCACTCACTATGACATGCACTGACCACCAGGGGGCAGACGCTCTGACCAGTAGGTTAGCTTACTGCTGTGGTCCAGTTGATCGGGACTGAGTGAAATGGGCCGGACATACCCTGGATCCCTCCCGTGTCCCTTCCCGGCCCCAATGGTGCACCGGTGGGGTCCCTCGGCCTGGCCTGCACCCTCTCAAAATCTGGGACCCCCTCAGGGGATGTCAGAGAGCTGGTTTTGGCCTGATCCCACAGGCCAGGCCGAGGGACCCCACTGGTGCATAAATGCATGCACTGGGCCTCTAGTATTATTATATTGACCTTACAGGTGAGAAACTCAGGCTTACTGAATGAGGGTAAATATATTGCCCAACTACTCAATGTAACCTCACCAAACCTTCCAAAAAAAGAGAAGATGAAGAAGAAGAAGAAGAAGAAGAAGAAGAAGAAGAAGAAGAAGAAGAAGAAGAAGAAGAAGAAGGAAAGAAATCTGTTATGACACTTGTAATGTGGGGAATGGCTTGAAGAGGGAGTAGAGTGCATTTGGGAATTTGTTAGATTCAGAGATTTACCTACTAGCCATAGCTTGAGTATGTATTCTTATTTCCTAACCAGACTCCTGGAAGTCAGGGACTATGAATCTATTTCCCATGTAAGATCTGAGACAGTATTTTATACATAATGTGTTCTCATGCTTCATACAAAGTCATTGCCTATAAAAAAGTAATATATACTTTGGTATTTTATAGATAATGAAGTCAAAATAAAGTGAATGCCATTTTTTAATAAAAAATATGCTTACATATTTAAATGTCTTTTTGTTACAGTTTTTAACATCTTGATAATACAGTATTTAATTCAGAAATAAATTATGAATTGAACACTTTTCTACTAGATTTTAACAATAAAGATAAAACAAAATTTAGTAGAAAAAAATCCTTAAGTTTATGTTATTTGAGGCTAAACATGAGCTAACAGAGTTTGAGTAAATTTTAATCTTTTTAATGTAAATGCAGAAAGATATATTTTGTTACAAGTAATACAGAATTGGAAAACTATAATTTTCATCTGCTTTTGGAAATAAGCCTACTATAAGAGAAGACACTGAAACAATCTTGGATAGTGATCAAATTTAAGTCCACAAGAAAATAATATACATCTGGCCAGAATTTAAACTTAATAAAATTTGATGAATGTTTTTTTTTCTTTCTATCTGCCTTTAGGAACAGGTGGTAGTTTATCATTCACAAATATTTATTTGGCAAATTTTTCACTCTTATTGTGCATGTAGTAATGTGTAATTCCAGTAGAGTAAACTGAGGCAATTCCCTTTTCCTAGTACGGATTGGTCTTTTTTCTGGATGTGATTTTCTCACTGCTAATATGAGAAGCTTGGAATTAGAGAGAGACCTGGGTTTCAGGTGCACCTTCCAGATGAAGGTTATTGGGAAAATTTCTTAACTGTTCTATATTCATTTTCAATTGTTGCTGAAATAAATTACTACATATTCAGTAAATTAGAACAGCACAGATTTATTATCTTACAGTTCTGGAGGTCAGAAGTCCTAAAACAAGGTGTTGGCAGGGCTGCATTCCTTCTGGAGACTGTAGGAAGAATGGATTCCCTTGCCTTTTCTAGCCTGAGGCCACCTGCATTCCTTGGCTTATGGCCTCATCCTTCATCTAGTGTTTCTTGGCTTGTGGCAGCATAACTAATCTCTGTGTACCTCCCTGTAAAGACATCAGTCATTGGATTTTGGGCCCATTCTAAAACCAGGAAGATTTCATCATGAGATCCTGAATGAATTACATTTGTGAAGACCCTATTTCTAACTAAGGTCACATTTTGAGATTTCAGGTGGACATGATTTCCAGGGGAACACTATTCAATGCACTCAATACCTTTCTCTAACATAAAACATGGTCTTTATTGTTTTCTTCTTATTATCTAAATCTTTTCATGCCAAATGTTAGAATTTCAAATTTCATTTACTCTACAAATAATTACCTAGCCCAATAGGCTGAATGCTTATAACCCTAGCATTTATATGTTGGAGCCCTCGTCCCTAAAGTGATGGTAATTGTAGGTGGGATGTGTGAGAGGTGGATAGGTAAATATGAGGTAAATATGAGGGTTGAGCCTTCATGAATGGGATTAGTTATAAGAAGAGGCCAGGGAGCAAGCTAGCTTTTATTTCTTCCATGTGAGAAACCTCAAAGAGGATGCTGATCTAGGACTTCTAGACTTCATAACCGAGATGAATAAACATCTGTTGCTTATAAGCCAACCAGTTGATGGAATTTTGTTATAGCAGCCTGAGCAGACTAATATACCCAGTCAGTACAAGTCCTGGATTAGCAGCTGGAGGCCTTGTGCTCAGTTCCTTACTTTTTCCAAAGCTAAATGACCTCACATTTCTTCTTTTGTCTTAGTATTTATCACATCCTTCATTGGCCTCCAGTTTTCACAGCCCTCCTTTCCAGAGTTTGGCTCTTGCTGTTTCAGTCTGTGGTCCCTGTGTTACCGGGAGGAATGGGAGCCTTTTTCATACTTCACACTCGTTCCTCCATTAAGTATGACCTTGGGCTACATTTTGATAACAGGATTTTGGAGAGCTCTTCTCCCATCATTAGCTCAGCACTCATCACTAGGTCTTGTCAACCTCTGGGGCTGGATTCTTGTCCTGATGTATATAAGGAGAGGTGCAAACAATTAAACACACTGGTAGTGTGACAAGAGAGTCTAAGAGGTGCAATGTCTGGAAGAATGACAGGCAGCAACAACTGTGGAGACCCAGAGAGGGGACAGAATGCTGCATGTTAAGGGAGATACAGGGGCTGCTTTTGGTGCTATGGCAGTCGATGAGGTGAAATAGCATATTTATGCAATTTCATGGAAAAAAGCTTCATATGCTGTGTGCAGTGGCAGACTCAGGCAGCTTTTTGACCTGTTGGTATGGTGCAGATGAAAAAAGTTTCCCTTTGATTTTCTCTGGTTCCTAGTAAGCACTCAGAGGTGTCAGCTGATTTCTTGCACCTGATGGGCAAACAGGTATATAATCCAGGGGTCCTCAAACTTTTTAAACTGGGGGCCAGTTTACTGTCCCTCAGACCTTTGGAGGGCCGGACTATAGTTTAAAAAAAAACAACTATGAACAAATTCCTATGCACACTGCACATATCTTATTTTGAAGTAATAAAACAAAACGGCAAAAACACCCGCATGTGGCCCGCGGGCTGTAGTTTGAGGACGCCTGATTTTATAATCAGAATCTCTACAACAGGAGATTGCTCTGGAAGGAGGCCTATCAGATAAATATTACTATAATATCCCCAATGAAAAAGGTTGAGCCAAAATCCTGGCTACAGGAATGAAACGAAGAGTCTAAGCATATGATACCTGCTTTTATGGATGTAAAAATCTAGCACTTGAAATAGATCTTAATCAAGAAGCTATTTATTTACCCAATTGCTTGATTCTAAGATGCATATAATTCTTTCATCTGTTCTAACATCTCTGAAATTACAATGCATTCTATAATCACTGATGACCTGCCAGTTGTTTTGACATAATAGCAATTAAATGCTTATGCACAGCTGTCAGATTCCAGAATGAATGACAGAACCTAGAAAGGGACGAGAGTGGAACACTTATTTTTTAAAAATACTTTGCTTATTGAAACCTTTGTGCAAGAGCCGTGGGCCGCCATGCTGTGAGGAAGCCCAATCAGCCCACACTGTGAGACCATATGGAGAAGGAGAAGGCCTGAGACTACATAGAAAGAGGCTTGCAGCCAGAGTCCAGGTGCTCCAGGCCTCACCACTACAGCTCCAGCTAAGTGAATATCATGAGAAGCCCCAAGCCAGAACTACCCAGCTGAACTCTTTATCCTGACCCAGAAAAACCTTGAAAAGTAACGTGTTGCTATTTTCAGCCACTATTATTTCATACAGAAATAAAAAATCAAAACATTAGGTAAACAGTTAAGTGGTGAAAGATAAATGCTCCCATTATTTGAATCAATTCTCAATCATAGCACAAAAGAGAATTGTAGAGCCACCTTGAATCACTTAATTTTACTGAGCCAAATTGGCACTTGAAAAAAATTTCCAATCAAATTTTGGTCACATTGCATTTGGGTATGTACCAAAAGGTTGCTTTATTTCCTCGTAAAATTAATAGTAAATAGAACTTACATACACAACTTAATTTGCATTTTTTTCTTTTCAGCACACATATAGCATCATTCTTGACTTTGGGTTGCCCAAACTTATGAAGTATTAAGCTTTTGAACAAAATTCCAAACCTAAATAAATGCTTATGCTTAAACTATAATCTTTTATCAGAACTCATCGAACTAATTATGAAATCAGAATTCAGATTTAAAAAAATGTAATATCTCTAACAGGGTCTAAGGCAGTACTTCATACTGTAACATAAAGTTACATAACAAAATGTGTTATATTCACTCTGACTTGAATAGACAGAGACTATGAATGACTTCATGTCAGATCATTGGTTTTTAGGAAAAGAATTTGGAAAAAGAAATGATTCTCAGGAAATTTTGGAATCATGGAGAAGAGATTCTGAACCTACACCTATCCCTCTTCTTCTACCCTCCCTATTCTTCCACAACACACACCATAACTGAGCTCTGATGGAGAAATCTGCAACCACAGGAAATATTTGTCTCATTATAAATTAATCATCTGCATATTCAAAGGGGCCCTTGAAATGTACTTGGCATCTCCACCATGTTTCTCTGGTCTCTCATCAAAGTTTCAACCAAACTGTTTTTCTCTTCACTTTTAGTAGTTTATGTTGTAATTTCCAGTGAAAATAAAAGCCATCAGAAGGAGACTTTTTCTGATACCAAACATGACTCTTACTAAAATAAAGGAATTTTCCACACTTCCTACTTTAGGCCAATTTTACCCTATGGCTGAAATCCTGTTCCCATCCACCTTCTCAGGAACCTACTAGTATTGCTGTCAATTCACTCTTTCATATATTAAATGGTATAACTCTTAGTTTTCTGTGTTTCATTATTGGCTGAGTGATGGTGAGCCAGGAAACACTGGAACATTAGAAGATAAACAAATACTGAGATCAAGTTTGTTTATATGTTTGTGAGATATTAAGTAAGTGGTTGAATGCATGGAACTGGAGCTACTAAGTTATAAGTTATCTGTCAAGGTTACTGTTAAAGATTTGGACATGGGTACAGTTGACAACACAGACAGTATAGAGTGAAAAGGAAAGAGAATTTAGATCTGGGCCATGGAGTTAGATAATCAGGAAGATGGGATGGTTTTAAAAGACACTGATAAAAAGTGGCCAGAGAGAAGGAAAAACCAAAACACCATATTTCATACAGAAATTATAGACAAACTTTTCCAGAAATTTGACTAAAGAAAGCTAGAGCCATAGAGGTGTAACTGGAGAGGAAGGAATGGAATATGTAGGATTGTTTTCCTTTATACTTTTAATGCAGAAACTCTCTATGTCATTTGATTATGAATGAGTTTCTTCCAGGGGATTATGAACTCTTAATTATGGTTATGGTCAACAAACTTATGTCCTAATAATTAGTCTATTAATTTTGTCAATAAACCTATTAAGTCCTGAGTTCTACATTAGGCTAGGGCCGTGGTTGGCAAACTGCGGCTCTTGAGCCACATGCGGCTCTTTGGCCTCTTGAGTGTGGCTCTTCCACAAAATACCACGGCCTGGGCGAGTCTATTTTGAAGAAGTGGCGTTAGAAGAAGTTTAAGTTTAAAAAATTTGGCTCTCAAAAGAAATTTCAATCGTCGTACTGTTGATATTTGGCTCTGTTGACTAATGAGTTTGCCGACCACTGGGCTAGGGGATTAGAAGTTGATTAACACACAGTAGGTGTCCTTAAAATGGTCAGAGTCAAATGAGAATGAGGAACTCACTATTAGTAATTTTTGTTACAGGATCTTGTCACTGTATCTGTATGATTGTTGGTAGGAATGCTCCTACAAAGGGTAAGAGAGAGAAAATTAAAGACATTTTTATAAAAAAGGGGAGTGTTCTATAAACACTGCCTTTTGCTGTGTGATTTATGATCAAGCTCCAAGACATCTTTGAAGTTAGAATGAGTAGGGACATAACATGAGGTGGCAAATCACCCTGATGGCCTCAAAATCATCCCTAAATGGACAGGCTGCAAAACCTCAAACATTTACTATAAGGATTGTATGGTTGAGGGCATCTTACTTCTTAAAATATTATTTTTGGCAAATAGACCATTAATGTGTTTTCTCTACATTTTCATAATAAAATCCACATTTTTGAGATAAAAGATCACATTGTAATCATAGGAACCAATATCATGACACAGTAGAAGCCCTTCTAGTGTGCCGTATATTCTCTTTCCACAATATGTCAGTGGGAGAGTCTAATACATTTAAAAAATGTATTTATCTTTGCTGAATTTAGGCTTGTTTGATATTGTGTTACAAACAAGAACACTTTCAGGGAAATTGTTGTATGAGAATTTTTCCCAGATTTCATAAGTTGAATGTTTAAAATTTATGTGCTAATATTTACTTCTTAGTTGGACAAATATTGCTTATCTTTTGAATTTCAAATGCTTGGGAGTAAGTGAAATAATGGACTTCTTTTTTGTTATCTTTAAGGAAGGATAATTATCATGTAATAGATGATCTGTTTATAGTTTCTGTGGATGTTATCTAACCTAAAAAGTGAGTGATCAGCGTGAAGCAAAGCAGATGGTGCAGTATCTGGTTTGTGTCTGAGAGTAAGTGTATCCGAGAGCTGTCAGGTCCTCACACAACTGTGGGCCATCGTCGTGCCCACTGGCATTCTACAAAGAGCCCTTTGAGCCTGAAATCATTATCAGGCAATTATTTGGGAACTTTGAGAGAGAAAACTTTTGACAAAAATATATTAACTTTCTTATTTCTTTTACTTGGAGTGTTTTGCCTCATGTACATGGATAAATACAAATATAAACAAAACAGAAAATAGAGACTCTGCAGTCTCTATTTTAAATTGATAATGGCCAATTTAAAATATAAGACATTTAAACTTTAGTTACCACGAGTTATAAGTTTTCGAGAAGTTAACACTGAATTTTTTTTTCAAAGTTGATAGACATTTCACTTTTGCAGCCATAACCATTGTTAATTTCCTTGGGCTAGAACTGTGTTTGATAGAACTTGGTACTTTCTCCATAAGTACATAAGTCTGACCGAATTTTAACAATGCATTATAATTATGTTTCTGTGTCTATCTTACCACTATGAATCCTTGAGGGTATAATCCTTATTTTATTGTATCCAGGCACCTTGTGCATGTCTTGGTACAGAACTGAGTCGTTAGTGAAAGTCCTCAATAAAAGACAGATGATTTATATGTTTATCCATGATAAATACATATTTATGTACAAAATGAGTAAATAAATAAATAAGAAGAAAGAGGTTGCTTTCTTATTTACAATAGATATTTTATTTCTCACAGGTCTGGCATGAGAATAAGTTTAATAAAATATATTTATCTTACATTTTAATTAATTGTAAGTGTTCAATTGTTTTTATTTTAATTATAAAATAAGCCTGACATCAGTATTTATTATATAATTATATTAAGCTTAAAATGTTGGTTCATACATGCCAACAAATCAGTGGATGTTTATAAAACAATTTGTAATAAAGCATGTTTACAATTTTTTAACTATAATAAACAGTGTGCTCACATCTTAGTATAATTTCTTATGAAGTGAGAAAAGTAAATCTTTTTACAATTTTATATTTGAAGTTTGAGCTATCCTAAGAGCTCCTATATAGATCAATATAGCAATAGGAAATATCATTGATATTCATTGCCTTTAATTGAAGATATTAATCAATTCAAACTGTGGAGTTGAATTTACATCTAATCATAATGATTATGTTCTTCCTCAGAATGCCTTCCCTGATGATATGCTCTACAGTAAGTATCTCCTAATAGTTTTTATTTGTTGAGGTATAATGTATATGCATTTACATGTTCAAATCTTCAATTAATTGTTTGGTTATATCTCCCTGGTTATTAGCTACTAACTTTTCAAATTTAATTGATTACCAAACGATTACCTCTATCAAAGACCATTTACAAATCCTAGTTAAAAATTCAGATACACTCTTCAGGAGAATCTCAGCCTTTCCACCTATATGAAACAAGACATAAATTCACCACTTTTCCTCATTATACTCATTTGCAACAATATTGAACAATTAGAGTAAATTATTTATTACTAGAGGCCCAGTGCACAAAATTCGTGCATGGGGGTGGGGGGCGGTCCCTTGGCCTGGTCTGCACCCTTTCGCAATCCGGGACCCCTCGGGGGATGTCCGACTGGCATCCTAAACCGGCAGTCGGACATCCCTCTCACAATCTGGGACTGCTGGCTCCTAACTGCTGGCCTGCCTGCCTGCCTGATTTTCCCTAACCACTCTGCCTGCCTGCCTGATTTTCTCTAACCACTCTGCCTGCCTGCCTGATGCCCCTAACTGCCTCTGCCTGCCTGATCGCACCTAACCACCTCTGCCTCGGCTCCTGCTGCTGCGGCTTCATCCGGAAGGACATCTAGAATGACGTCTGTAAGGTCGTTCGGCTGTTGGGTCTAATTAGCATATTAGGCTTTTATTATTATAGATTCAATATGAATGATGAGTTCCAAAAAAGTAAAAAAGTTCTCTAAGAAGTGAAAAAAGAAACACACAAGTAAAAAAATCTTATAAACTAATTCCTAGGAGTAATCTATTTTAGAATTATATACAAAATCAATTAGGCTGTCTTTCTCATGCTCATCCTTTTTTTCTCCTTCACTCTTTCTTGATATGGGGTCACTGAGTCACCACTCTTCCTATTTCCATGTGGCCTCTTTTTATATCCCTTACTCTCTGCATTTCCTCAAAAGAAGAGTAATATCTCACTGGTGAAATGGCAAAAGCAACTGCGATGATAGACTCAGTCCCTTACCACATGTTCCCAGCCTGTTCACAGGAATCAGTCTGGTCTACTTACTGCTCTACAGTATGGGACTTGGCTTAGAGGGTAAGGCCTATGGTTGAACAGTTGTGTCAGCAAGCCTACATTTCTCCACATCTAAAACTATGTGTCCAGTACTCATTAACATTAATAAAGCTAATATATTTTGATTTCCATCTCTGTGATTCCCATGTCTATACCACAGTTGATTCTGAATGCAGATGAAGAAAGAGGTTTTTGTTAACTGTCTCCGGAATCCCAACATTCCTCTCTGGCATTTTCAATCTGTGCCTTCCCATTGACTTCATCTTCTACAACTTCTACAGTGTGAGTAGCTCTGCTCTAGTTTACCACAGTCCTTTTGTCTTATCTTTTTTTTTTTAAACCCCAGTCTTTTTCTTAGCATGAAATCTCTCAAAGTGTATTCTGTATTTACTCTTTTAATGGTTTCTTTGTCACTTCTCTAACTTCATTGAAACTACATTTGGAAAGGTCTCCAAAGTTTCCCAAATCCTGCATCTCTTTGTTAGTCATCCCCTTCTAGACAAAAGCAGGTTCAAACCTAGCTGTAATATTTCTCATAAAAAGGCAATAAGTTCAGTTGTATAAGACCTTTGGTTATGAGTACTACAGTCTATCAGTTTCCCATTTGTGACTTTATACAGACAGCCTGACAATGTAGTGCGTCCTGCCTGCACTTGAGCAAATGCACTAACACCTGTAGAGTTCTGTTGATACAGGTGAGTAAAAAGCTATATTCAGGTGCCGGTATGTACTTGGTATAAGTAACAACTTAGACTCCTGAAAGAACTGGAAGTAAAAAGTGGTATTCAAGCAAAAATTTTATTAGGACCTCTTTGGCAGCCAGGTTTTTGAGATTGTTCCCTATGAAATAAGCAGGATTATTAGCATTCTGTACCCCTGAATGAATGCAATTGAGAATGATTTAGAAATTTAAAAAAATCATAATTCCATCCCTTAACTATCTCTTGGTTTACATTCTGAATGTCTAGTGATTTTCTATTTATCTTTCTAGAATGTCCCACTCAAAAAATTTTAAAGGGAACTTTCACTTGTGTCTCTCATCTCTTCCTGCCTTAAAACAACTTCTCTTGGTTTCTTTCCTTTTTTTTTTTTTCAGCTGGAAGATTTAATATTTCAGCCACTACTGACCCATTAGTCTTTTCTTTATGCAGAGCTATAGAAATGAATTTGACAGCCATAAATGTGATAGTTTTAAAAGACAGAGATGGAATGTAATGTTGAGAGAAGGCTATCAAAAACAGCTGTGAAAGATAGTGAGGACATTGGTCAGCGTGAGAATGATGTAGAAACTTAAATGATTCTCAGCAGGGTAAGATCAATTGAAAAGAGGTGAGTCAGGGGTAGTTTGGACCAGGTGCTCTAGCTGTGGAATAAAGAAACATTTTTTTTCTGTGAGTAATTTTCCTAGGAGTTTAATTTCTGAGTTCCTTTAAACCATATGTATTTAAATATGAATTTGTGAATATAGGAGGAAAGAACCAGAGGCATCCATGAGTCTGGAGGAATAGAATCCTTGAAGTTCTTGTGGTTTAATCCATCTGTTCTATCAGGTCTCAGGACCAAAACCACATTAGTATAAGGCATGTGAATTTATCAGAATGCTTCTCTACATAACTCTTGAAAACCTGTAGTAGGGATGAGTGGGCAATTAAAGATTTTGACTATATTGCTATGTCTTTCTATCAGAGCTATTACTAAAATAAAAATATACGTTCTTCAGAGTTACTAACTGAAAATTAAATCTTCTAATAACTTCATTAAAAAAATCAAACAAAAAGAACAAACCAACAACAACAATAAACCTGTATGTTCTTAATATTCTAAAGTTATTGGCACAATCAAACCATCTTCTGAGATTATTTGAGTTATCTATTGAGGTTGTTGGTCTTGCAAAGTAAATGTATCAGGTATGTGGTTCTTTAATTTTCTAACAAAGCATTAACATTGGGCATTATATTTTCTAAAATGAAACATGACTATGTTACAGTTTTAAACAAAAGTTGATTTTCTGTTCCTGGTCTTGTTTCAGTGTTTATTTTGATTTAAAAATAAGCATATCATCTAGAAGCTAATGAAGTCAAAAGAGAAAGTTCCATGACTAAAGGCAAAAAAATATATATTTATTAGAAATTCTGATATTACCAGAGTAGAGGTAAAACTTAAAATTTATATTTAAGGTTACTTTACTGGGAAAAGGGTGATTGACTGCATTTTGGGTCACTTGCTCCCACAAAGTTTCAAGGAAAACATAAACAATTAATTCAATCAACAAGATTCCAATCCAACTTCTTTTAGTCAAATTTATTAATGTTTTTCAAAACAGAAAAGTAAACTATTGACCAATTCTTAGGAAATTAATGAGTCTGTTGACAACAATTGATTTCAAAACAATTTCAATTCACTCACCAGCCAAATGGCAGGAACTAATTCAAATACCTTGGTATTTGAGGATTTGGGAAAAGGTTTGGAAAATTTGATTGAAGTGTTCTATTTCCTCTACCCTTTTCTTATCCCTTAAAGCACCAAAAATTTCTTCATACAAGCCAAATTCTTGGGAAAAAATCCATTTTTTTTAACACATGCACATGATTTTTAATCAATTTGAACCCTCTGGGAATTGCTATATTTATAAATAAAAAATAAAACTATTGTTGCAACTATTCTTCTTTTCCATGATGTGTAACACTGTGTTTTTTTTCCTGGCTAGAATTAATAGCAATTCATCCATGTTCCCTTATGTAACTGTCATTTTATTGAACTGATGACTCAGAAAGTTCTTTCTTTATGTGAAGTTTAATTCTTCTTGATAAGAGTTCCTTTGCAAAGCAATGGTTTTGAAGTCCTGAATGTTTTCATAGAAGTCACAATTTAAAAAAATAAAATCTCTGCTAATGTGTTATAAAATACAAATCTAGATAAACACTAATTTATATATTAAAATTATAAAATTTAATTTTACCTTATTCTAGTGATCTTACTATATATTTTTTGGATAATAGATACAACATTAAATAGCCTCCTTAGATTTATAATTACATTTTGAAGAGAGTAATCTGTTTCTGTTCTAAAATACTCTTCCAGGGCAAATAGAAGTTATGAATTTATATTTATTAGGCTTTTCAGAGATATAAAAAGTTATTGTCATTGTCTGCATGGTTTACCAGTTTTCCATAAGTTAATAATATTATTGTTTCTATGGAAGCCAACACATAGACAAATCATTTCATGTGCTTATGAGCTTGGGGTAAAAAAAATCAGACTTGTGAGGGTGTTAACCCAGTCTTCATTGCTTATTGGTTATGTGATCTTCAGCAAGTAATTTTACTTCCCTTTTTCTGCTTCTTTTTTTTCCTCCTTCTGTAAAATGATCTACCTCCTAGGTTTGATGATTAAAAGAGATAATACATTCATGGCTTATGGCAAGCATGGACTCTATGATAGCTATTATTAACATTATATCATAAACTAACTGAAATTAACAGCTTTCATTAAGTGAGAAATTAAATTTTTACTGTGACAACATAATAATATATTCATGGGAATAGTAATTTCCTTATTTTGCCATTTAAGTGTCATAATAACTTCAAGTCATAATAAGTGTCATCCTTTTGAGAATTTTATCATTTTAGTACTATAAGCAATGACTTTTTGCCAAGAATATTTAAAATTAATAATCATAGACAAGCTACAGATATTTATTAAACATTACATATAAAATATGATTTTAAAAGTTGATTTGATATTGGTTAATTATTTGGGTACATCCTTTAGTGAGAGCTATTCACAATGAAGAGCAAATATATATTTTAAATGTCTCTTTAAAATTATTGGATAGTAGATGAGTCAGTGAGGAAGACAGGGCAAAATTATTGGGAGAGCAAGAATCCAAACATATGAGCAAGGTACATAGGAACAAAGCCACTTTTGCCCCACCAGCATGGCCCATCTAAGCAGATTTTGAGTACATATTTGGTAGCTTTGAAGAGAGAGGGGAACAAAGTCAAAGTCCTAGGTTCACCAAGGTAGACAATATATTGAAGATCCTTTTATCATTAAGCTTGCCGTTGAAAGGTTACACACTGAGTACTAGTAAATGTGGCCTCAAGTAAGTCTCTATAGAACCTCCATTTCTTGTGGACTAAAGGAAAGACTCTTTTGCTTCTTATTTGAGCATAAAGGACAAGAAAAGGTGGAAAGCAATATCTGGGTTTACATCCAAGTTTGGGATTGAGTGTTCCCAGGATCCTCAAACTATAAGTTGAACTGAAAAATTCTCAGACTGGCCCGGCCAGCGTGGCTCAGTGTTTGAGCATCGACCCATGCAGGAGATAGCCAATCCATGATTTTCTCTCATCCTTGATGTGTCTATCTCTCTCTCCCTCTCCCTTCCTCTCTGAAATCAATAAAATATATATTTTTAAAAAAGAAAAATTCTCAGACTGATAGTGTCACCAGAAGCAAAGCCAAATCCTCTTGAGGAGATTATTTTAATCTATAGAGACCAATTTTTTTTAAAATGAGTATATCCTTCTAAAATAACCAAGTGCACAATAAAACAAAGGATCATGAGCAAGAAACAGTAGGATAAAAACAAAAAGGAGACTATTTTTTTTATGTGTTTATCACCCAAAGTCATGTCTTTTTCCATCACCATTTATTCCTCCTATACTCTCTCTGACCTCCCCTCACCTCCCTTTCCCACTAGTAATGACCATATTGTTGTCTGTCTATGAGAAATCCTACCAGGATCTGTTCATTTAATTTTGCCTTATTCTTTCAAAAAATGAATCCATAATTCATAGCTCTCAGGTGAGAAAATGACCTTGAAATCTTCAAGTAGCACTACTGAATCAATTCCATTCAAGGGATATAGATGTTAAAACAATTTCATAATAAAATGATCTCACCCTTAAGATGGTTGCAAAAAAAAAAAAAAGAAAGAAAAGAAACAACAGAAACAAATATAGTGATTACAGATAATATAATAGCTATTTTTATTCTTTGAGATAAATTAAAGGCTAGCTTTAAAATCTGAAAGAAATGAGAAATATAAAATATAGTATAACATATTTGAAAAATAAAATAAAATTGAATTTCTGGAAATAAAAAATTACGTAGCCAATAGTAAAATCTCAGTGGTTGGGTTGAATACCAGAACAGTGCAATTCAAGAGGTAATTAGTAATCTAGGAAATAAGTCAGAAGAAATTATCTGAAATGTGACCTATGAAGCTCAAAAGATGGAAAAATATGAAAGGGAGGTTGAGAGATATGGTGGTTGTTGATAAGTTCCAAATTATGTCTATAATTTCAATAGTATGGAGAAAATGGAACAAAATTTAGAGACATTATAGTTAAGAATTTTCCAGGAGTGATGAAATATACACACTCACAAAATCCCAGTGAATTCCCAGGAGAATAAATATTAAGGAATCCACATGGAGATACATCACAGCGGCACAGCAGGATGTCAACTATCAAGAAGGAAAATCTTTCTTTCAAATACTGACTATTAGTCTGTCAGCTTATTTGTCAATAGTCCGTGTAAAAACTTCCATTCTAGATTTTCATGCTTTATAAGATAAATTCAAGAATAAAGACTAAATAAAAGCTGAGAGAGAGAGAGAGAGAGAGAGAGAGAGAGAGAGAGAGAGAGAGAGTTTGTTAAGAATAGACCCTTACTTCAGGTAGAATAGACTCCCTTCAGGTAGAAAGAGAGTGAGCATAGATGGAAAGGATGAGAAGCAAGAAAACTGAAGTACAAAGAAAGTGGTAAATGTGGGTAAATCTGAACCAGGGTTTTTCAACACCAGCACTCCTGGCATTATGAGCTGGACATTCTTTGTTGTGAGGACCTGTCCTGTTCATTGCAAGACGTTTAGCAGTATCTTTGGCTTCTACCCACATAGGTGCCAGCAGCATCTCATCTCTCCCAAACCCCTAGTTATGATAACCAATAATGTCACTAGACATTGCCAAAGGTCATTCCTTGGGGAGTAAAATTGCCTCTTTTGAGAACAACTGAGCTAAATTAATATTTATTTATAAAACAACAACAAATAATGCTTTGTGGTTAATAAAAGATTGCATTGAAAGATACAATGGCAATAACATATGAATCAGGAATTTTAAAAAAAGACATCTGATAGAAGAAGAAAAAAAATAGAAATAATAAGAATAATCCAAAGGAAAGCAAGGAGAAAAAAATTAACAGAACAGACAGGAGACAGAAAACACCAATTAAGGTGGGAGCCTCCAGCAGGCTCAGTGACAAATCAGTGATTTATATTCGAAGTAAATGAAATACATGATCCCATTACAGGCACCGCTTTAAAGACTAGGTAAGTGCATGCAATTTTAACTGCATGCTGTCCAGGAGGGACACTTCTAAAACCCAAGGGCATAGACCATTTGAAAGTGAAGAAGGAAAAAGATGCACCTTGAAGAAGGGAACCAAAGGAACCCGGTGTGACTATTATTAGCAGACACAATAGTTTTCAACCGCGATGGAAAAGCCAGCCTGCCTATCTTCATTGTCTCCCCTCTGTGACGCAGGGGAAGGCGTCAGCCTTTGGTTTCCTTTCTCCGCGTGTTTGTGCGGCCTGCTCTGCACGTGGAGACCCAGGGAAGCAGCCCCTCCAGAGCGTCCCGGGATTTTACTGCAGCCAGGAGCCCAGCTGATAACAGCGCGGAACAAAACACTTCCAGCAGGTTCCACACCGGGCTTTCATCTGGGTGACAGAAACAAAAACATCTTTGGACAATGTCCATTGAAACTCTTTTAACGAGAAAGCAGGCCCTGTTTCGCATGGAAAACATTCTTCCTTGCAAAGGTCATTTAGAAAACTGTGGTCACTAGCTTTTGGCGACTACAGCGATGGCCTGTCTTTCTGTCTCTCTCTCTTTGCTTTGCATTTCCCTCTCTCTCTCTCTTTCACACACGATACTAAACAAGTGCTGGTATATGGAGACAGCTGGTATTCCCTTAGAGAGAAACCTGAACCCGTTTAAAAAATTGTGTAGCATAACTCCGCAGAATCATCTTCCTGATTTTATTTGTTTTGGCAAAGATGCTGTCACAGATGTTCATTATTACAAAAGGAAAACACGTGCGTAGTGTGGTCGATGGCTGGAAGGGAAGTGGAGGGACAGTGCACACCGCAAAGACTCTCAGTGAAATTTATAAACATCTCTGTGTGACCTGGTCATGGGTTACCAAGAGTCTGGTTTCCTTTCAGCACACTGGGGTAAGTTCACTTAACCCTATTTGAAGCTGTTGAGAGAATGGAGCAATCTCCCCTTAATGGAAGTGGGGCAGAGTTGCATGTAGGTGGAAACGCCTTCCAGGCCAGGTTTTGGAGGATCTAAGGAAGATAAAATGCCCAGGCTGCTCTTTGATCACTTTCTCATGCCAGTGTACCTGCCCTTCAACCTGGGGAATTTGGGCCGAGGGGTTACCGTTACTTTTCACATAGGAATTCTGCGCGACCTTGTCAACTCTGAGAGCGTGCGATAAACAGCCCAGAGCTCTCAGGAATGACCGTGTTTTAAAAATTCTATAAATAGACTCTGTGGTTCATTATTAAGCTCTCAAGGCTGTCTAGTAAGTGAACAATGAAACTATCAACCTGAACAGCTAATTCCTACGCAGCTTCAAAGACCGAAGTTTGGATCAACTTCCTTCCTCATACTCATTATCCACAGAGCTTCTTGGTTCTCATCCTGTGTTGTTGAAAGTACATGTTTCTTTTTATATCTTCATATTATTTGCATTGTTAATAAAAGCTCTGCATATGCAGGCAGCATCCCAACTTAATGAATGCATCAAAATTACTTCCTTGCATCTAAATATAATTTTAATGAGGACCTACTTTTAAGAGTGGGGTGCATTTTGCATAGATGCATTATTTAAAAACTTTTGTTTAGGTTTACTAAAATGCACAGTTTCAGTTATATACTATATTTTGTTTTCTTCATTCCCATTTTACAAACAGCTATCTCTGTTGCCGACATTATCTCTTTTGTCCCTAAAGGATGTTGTCTCTACTGTTATGAATTCCTTGGACCTCATCCTCTTCAAAACCTAACTCCCCAAACCTCAATTCAATAGCTTGCAAAAGCCGATTCAAGTTTAAGAACAGCTTATGTTATATTCAGATACAATAATCCAAAAATGATATTGCTACAACAACAATGCCTTTGTTTCAGAGACTCACTCCTTACATAGCAGGGCTGGTGAAAGCATATGTTAGGCAGAATTTTTCATTTAATAAAATTCACGGTAACTGGATCAGGCCACCACTGTTACTATAGGCTACCTGCCAGGACATATTACACTTGTTATATGGAACCAGCCATTACAATGTTTTTCATTTAGATGAATTCTGCTTCTGGAGCCAAAAACATGTTTGGGCTCACAAAAATATTCACTTTCTCCCCAGTATGAATAGGTTCTGCACAGTTACCACACTCATTTTATCATTTTGGTTGTCAATTCCCATATTCATCCTAGCTCTAAAATTCTGTTATCCTCGTTCATAAAAGATGATATATTAAAAAAAAAATATATATATATACACTGAGTGGCCAGATTATTATGATCTCTGAATGCGTAATATCTGGTCACTCAGTGTATGTGTGTGTGTGTATATATATATGTATATATATATTAGAGGCCCGGTGCATGAATTCGTGCCTGGGTAGGGTCTGGCCGGCCTGACCAGGGGGAGGGGACATGGGCGGTTGGCCGACCTGCCTGCTGGTCGAGCTCCTGGTCAAGGGGACAATTTGCGTATTGGCCTTTTATTATATAGGACTAGTGTTCCCGTTGCAGGAAAAATCCTGCAATAGGGTTTCCTGCTGCACTCTACCCCGCCCCGCCTTCTCCGCCAGCCCCCCTGCATTTCTCCTTTCTCCACTAGCCCGCCAGCTCTCCTTCCTTCTCCCCCGGCCCCTCCTCCGCTCCTCCCTTCTCCCCTGGCCCCACCTCCACTCCTCCCTTCTCCCCCGCCCCGCCTTCTCTGCCAGCCTGCCTGCTTTTCTCCCTTTTCCGTTAGCCCGCCCGCTCTCCTTCCTTCTCCCCCAGCCCCGCCTGCTCTCCTTCCTTCTCCCCTAGCCCCGCCTCCGCTCCTCCCTTCTCCCCTGGCCCCACCTCCGCTCCTCCCTTCTCCTCCCCCAGGCTTGCTTGCTTCTCCGCAGCTTTGCTCCCTTCTGCAGCTCTTGGCTTCTTTCTTCGCTGTCTTGATATGCAAATTAGCTGCCATCTTTGTTGGGGTAATTTGCATACTCGTCCTGATTGGCTGGTGGGCGTGGCTTGGGCATAGCGAAGGTGCGGTCAATTTGCATATTTGTCTATTATTAGGTAGGATATACACTGAGTGGCCAGATTATTATGTGTTCAGAGATCATAATAATCTGGCCACTCAGTGTATATACTAGAGGCCTGGTACATGGGGGATGGGGGTGTCCCTCAGCCTGGCCTGCACCCTCTCCAATCTGGGACATCCCTCTCACAATCCAGGACTGCTGGCTCCTAATTGCTCACCTGCCTGCCTGATTGCCCCTAACCGCCTCTGCCTGCCTGCCTGATTGCCCCCAACTGCCCATCCCTGCCAGCCTGATCTTGCCCCTAACTGCTTGCTCCCCTGCCAGCCTGATCACCCCTAACTGCCTCTGCCTCAGCCCCCGCCACTGTGGCTTTGTCCAGAAGGAAGTCGGATGTCCGGAAGATGTCTGGTTGACCCGGTCTAATTAGCATATTACCCTTTTATTAGTATACTAGAGACCCGGTGCACGAAATTCGTGCATGGAGAGGGGGGTTTGTCCCTCAGCCCAGCCTGCACCATCTCACAATCTGTAACTGCTGGCTCCCAATCACTCACCTGCCTGCCTGCCTGATTGCCCCTAACCGCTTCTGCCTGCCAGTCTGATCACCCCCTAACGACTCCCCTGCCAGCCTGATCGACACCTAACTGCTCCCCTGCCGGCCCAATTGCCCCTAACTGTCCTTCCCTGCGGGCCTGGTCACCCCCAACTGCCCTCTCCTGCTGGTCCAGTCACCCCTAACTTCCCTCCCTTGCCAGCCTGATTGCCCCCAACTGCCCTCCCCTGCTGGCACGATTGCCCCTAACTGTCCTCCCTTGCCAGCCTGGTCGCCCCTAACTACCCTCCCCTGCAGGCCTGGTAGCCCCCAAATGCCCTCCCCTGCAGGCCTGGTCCCCCCCAACTTCCCTCCCCTATAGGCCTGGTCACCCCCAACTGCCCTCCCCTGCAGGCCTGGGTCCCCCCCAACTTCCCTACTCTGCTGGCCTGATCACCCCCAAATGCCCTCTTCTGTACTCCTTGTCTCTCTCAACTGTCCTCCCCTGCAGGCCTGGTCACCCCCAATTGCCCTCCTCTGCAGGCCTGATTGCCCCCAACTGCCCTCCCCTTCAGGCCCGGTCCCTCCCAACTGCCCTCCCTTGCTGGCCATCTTGTGGCAGCCATCTTTGACCACATGGCGGTGGCCATCTTGTGTGTTGGAGTGATGGTCAATTTGCATATTACCTCTTTATTATATAGGACCAGAGGCCTGATGCATGAAATTCGTCCAAGAGTAAGCCTTCCTCCCGCTGGCTGCTGGCACCAGCTTCCCTCTGGCACTTGGGACCCAAGCTACCCTCACAGCCCCAGCTTCGTCCTGAAGCACATCAGTCTAATTAACGTATTACACTTTTACTATTATAGATTTCAGAGAGGAAAGGAGAGGGAGAGAGAAACTCAATGATGAAAAAAAATCATCAATTGGCTGCACAGCCCCCCACTGGAGATCGAGCCTGTAACGCGGGCATGTGCCCTGACCAGGAATTGAACCTTGACCTCCTGGTTCATAGGTTGACACTCAACCACTGGACCACACTGGCCAGGCAAAAGATGATACATTTTTTAAACGTATTTGCTCTGAATTGTGTTTCCAGAAATGGTGATTATTACCAAATTAGTTCTGCTGTTATCATACTACACGCAAGGTATGCTTATGTCTTATATAAAAGAAACACTTAGTGTTGTGTCTTTAACAACCTCATACTTTCTCCTATTTATCTCACTCTGACATTTGTGTATGTTGTCCAATATTCCCAGAGGCTGAACGAACTCATGTATATATCATTTCAGGAATGAGGTAAGTCATCAGGAATGTGAATAATAATGTTTCAAAATATTTGGTAGAAGGCATTTTAGTGATCAACTTTTCATAGATGCATGAGACCCAGAGAGAATAAGTAGCTTGCTACTCTCTTAAATCTTTGTATTTCAATGGCAAAAAGATACATATGGAAAGAAGGTAAAAAAGAGACAGAGATTTGAATTTGTATTATGATATTATTTCTTGATCATCAGATTAATTTCACAGAGGTACATAGAGCTGTTCTTTTGTTTTAGGGTCTATTCTTAGTGATGGGATTAAAAGACTCAGCCTCCAGGGGTTGACCATCTAGTGGGGAAGTTAGCTAGCTCCAGGGTTTTTTTTACACATAGATATGGCTGCTAGAACTTAAACTTCATGAAAGCACTTCTTGTCTTCTTCACTGATGAATCTGAGCCAGGAACATAGTTGATACTTAGTAAATATTTGTTGAGTTAAAGAACCAATATGTACTACTCTGTGCTAATGGCATATACCGTAAGATTTATTATACTGCAGGCATCATTGAGTTTCTTCCTCAATGGGGGGCAAAGATAATGCTGTGCATTAGGAAGACATGCTTCAGTTATTGGTTTAGCTCCACTTAAGATAGGATTTTCATTTACTAGTGTTTTACTTGCCTGGGGTTTTAAAACATTTTAACATGTGTTTTGGTTAGCACTTCTAAGAGATGATATGCTCTGGGTAGAATATACCTTACTACGTAAATGAAATTATGACCTTGTTATGGCTGTTTAAAGTCAAAGCTATTAAGACTATGCTGCTATTTTTCACAGTTTAAGACCAAAATGTAGACTTGAAAATTAGTCATGCCAAAGCACCAGCGGCACATCTGCATGGCGTGTTGAAAGAAGGAGGTGACGGAGCCACAAAGTGTGCCCTGGACTATGTCAGGGTGTCCATGGCACAGTACTCTGCTGAATGAAAGCATTCCAGGAAGTGATTACACTCTGACATGTTTGTAGTAAGAATGGAGCAAGCATGGGAGGCAAAGGGGACACTGAAAGCTTTCTTTTCCCCCTTTCCTCGGTACTTTCTCTTCCAGAAAAATGCAAGGCACAGCCCATCACGGGCTGAAAGTCCAAATCATCATGAGTCATCAGATAGTACAAGTATGCATAATAAATGTAGAGAATTGTAGCAAACATTTGCGTTATATTGAAGAGCAGAGGCCACACATTTAGAAGAGTGCATTCTAGGGAAGTCCAAGAACAAAATTCAAAATAGAAAAATACCCTCTCATACATACATAACAATGAAGGTGTCTGTTGCATAAAAACTTGAGAGATGCATTAGAAATGCTTGCAGATTGGAAGGTTAAAAATAACCCTGTAAATCACTATTACGTGGGATAAACCTCCACTAATAGCATGTGAATCATCATTTTTCTGGCTGTACACTTTCAAAAATCTCATGCCATGGGCTGGGAAAACTGCTCATTAGTGAATTGTGTCTGAGTTAGCTACAGTCAAGAATGTTCTGAAGTTTGAAAAAAATCACTATGTACTGAGCATACTTAATTAATCCTATGACCAGTTTATTTGATTGAGCTCCACCCCATCTCTCTTCTTCTCTCACACATGGACTTTCCACATTTTTCTCCCTTCTTTTCAGGTTGATCATGAGATTAAAAGTATGGTGTATGTCTCTCTTAGAAATCTGAGATGTCATTCATTCGCCGTTTCTAACACACACACAGAAATAACTTAATGGCAAAAGAGAGACACTTATGAAAACATGCTGGTTTTAAATAAATCTTTATTGTTGCAAGTATTGCATATGTCCCCTTTTCCTCCCCATTGATCTCTTCTAGTCCGCCCCCAGTCCCTACCCCATTGTTTGCGTCCATGGGTTATGCATATATGTATACAAGTTTTTGGTTAGATTCTTCCCACCCATCCACCCACCCACCCACTCCCACCTTCCTTAGCCTTACATTAATATTGAAAAAGATTAAAGTATTTCAATCATGTCCACAGTGAGTGAGAAGAGTGGAACCATCATAATACTCCACCTGCTAGACTTGCTTCATCAGAATATAAAGCCAGTAAAAGTTTCACGGTCCTGCCATTTCAATAAGGTTTATGGACATGACCTGAATAGCCGAATAGGGTTACCAGATTTAGCAAACAAAAATATCACTTGGTCCAGTTAAATTTGAATTTCAAATTAACAAAGAATATATTTTTAGTATATGTACGTCCCAAGCATTGCACAGTATTCCAGGTAGTGCATGAGACATACTTCTCCTAAATAATTACTTAATTTTTATATAAAATCCAAACTTAACTAGATGCCCCGTGTTTTATGTGGTAAGCTTAGAAATGAAACACACAATGGAAGAGGCAGTTCTCAATAATATAGATCAGACTATTCCTCTGCAAGAGGAAGCAAGTGTCACGCATGAGAGGATTCATAGTATGATGAGGTCAGTATCGTGACAAATTAATTGAGACTAAGCTAAGTTTTCTATGGAGAGACTTAGCTCAGTAAGGACAGTTTGCTTCAGTGAAAGTCATGCAACATACCCCAAAGAGTGTATATTGTTTGATTTTAAAAATTCATTTCACTCAACAAATATTTATTGTCTATCCTTTGCCCTGCACTGCCAAAACAGCTTGTGGTGTTTCTTATTAAACAAAGAAAAAACAAATTTAGGCAGAAATGGGTGCATAAACTGACAATGTGATGGTGTTCAGTACCTAGCAGTTCATAAATAAACACATTACCCTTTTCTCTCTTTCCCCATTTCTAAGTGATTTGTACAAGCTGCTCCATGAATTAGCTGCTCATCTGCCTAAAAAATGATCATGCTTCCGTAGCTTACTAGTGTTCTTTTGATTCTTTGAATTTCCAGAACTCTTATGGACTGCACCATATTATTCAATTCTTAATTACAACCTATCCTAGATTATTTTGGTCTGCTTGTTGCACATATAGGAACTTACCTCAAAAATAAAATTTTCATTAGTATTTTGCTTTCCTTTAGTAACTTGTGATAACTGCTTTACTGGAGAAAGATTTTAATTTGCTTGAAAATTTACTCAGGAACTTTCAAGGAAACTGATATCAGTTAATATTTATTTCAAATTATTCCTGTAAGAACAAAATGGGATTATGTATAATCGAGAGAGACTTTCCTCATGTTAGTTATTTTTTATTTTTTATTCAGATGGAACTACATGCCTTCCTTATAGGTTGGCCTCTTAGAGTAGCTTGGAACCCAGGAAGTAGAGGAAATATTGCAGTGCATCTATTAAATGAGTTAATATATAATGATGGTTTGTATTACTTGTTTTTAATTTTAATGGCTTCAGCAATGATTTAAATACCCAAAGGAAACAGGTTTTACCAGCATGAAGAGTTAGCCAATAATCATAGCAATAATGAACTACAATTGGAAAATCAATATAGAAAGTCTTTTGTGCAGAGGGCCTCATAATATGTCCTGTTCGGTGACTTTCTTATAAGATTGGCAAATACACATACATTTAAAAATCATTTGGCCCTTATCACTATACCTTTACTTATTTATTTTGTTATGGTCCTAATAAAATATTGAATTTTCTTTAGAAAAGTAGTTATTTTTTATGTTTTCTTGAAAGCAAATTTCACCCTATTCCCTGTCCTTTTACTCAAATAACTTTTTAATGATAGCATCATCAATAAACTAAGGAACTTTACCTTTCATAAATCATTAATTAATTTACTTTTAAATGAATGTATGTAAGAGGCCAAAAAGCCACATATGTTGATTAAGACAGAATAAAAATAGAGAGAAACTTGAAACTTGAGACAGTTTAGGGGAGGCTTTGACCCCAAACACAACCTTAAAGCAGATAAGTCCTTTGCTGTGGTTTTAAGTAGTGTGGCGCCCGAACAACATGATAAATGTGCTGACATTTACAGAGGCCACAATTAGAGCCAAGATATGTTAATGCACTCTTTGGCATCTGAGAGCACACACACTCTATATGAAGGACTTTTAGATTTATTGTGTGAAAGCAGCCTAGCATATAGGCCACAGCTCTTTCTTTCTTTAGCTTTTTTAACAAGGAAAATTCCAAACGTATACCAAAGTAGAGAGAATAGTATCATAAACCCTCACGTATTCCGCCCCATTTCCAGCAATTCTCAATGCATGGCCAATTTTGTTTTCATCTATCCCCTCACCCTCTCTCCCACCCATGGGTTCTTTTGAAGGAAATGCCAAACATCATGAATATTTCCATGTATATCTCTAAAAGATATACAGTCTTAAAAGAACATAAAAACAATACAATCTTCACACTTTAAAGAGAGAAGAATTCCTCAATCAAATATCCAACGTGTGTCCAGATTTTCTTGATTGGCTCATAACTTTAAAAGAAAATTTGTTTAATTCAGGATCCAAATATGCCCACACATTATAATTGTTACTTGGTTGATGTATCTTCCAAGCTCTTCGTCTATAGATTCTTTTTCTGTCCCTGAAGTTTATTGGAGGAAACTGATCAAATGCTGCAGAACTTTTCAGTCTAGATTTTGCTGATTGCATTCCCACAGTTTTATTTCAAATGGTAATATTCTAGTTCTATTGTGTCTTCTGCATTAACTGAAAGAGTTCTATGAAGAAGCATTCTCTCATCAATTTTTCAATTTCCCTGAGATGCAGCCCTTATTAAAAAACAAAAACATAAAACAACAAGGCAAGAAATATGCTTGATTTTTCAAAATAGAAAGTTGGTTTGTAGGACCCTCCCAAGGTGCCCAGTGAGTTTTCAATGTTTTCATCCCTTGCCTCCATCGTTTTATTGCACTTTTCTAAGCATTTGTACAGGCCTGCTCTTTTGTTTTGATAATTCCTTTCTTAATATGTATAGACCACACTTTTTCCTAAAAGCCTTTTATCTATTTTCTTCTCATTCTAGTATTTCAATATCTGGCAGAGACAGAACAGAAAAGGTATTTACACACACTTCACAGCTCAAAATAGGGATTCTTATATGTAACTAACCTATGTATGATGATTTCTCACATAACACTGAGTATAACTATTCACTCTTAAGTTTACTTTCAAGGGAAAGAGGGTCAGGAAAATACTGCTTAAAGAAAAATAAAATTGAATTGTATAATTAATAACTTTTAAGAACCACTAAGATGTGTAATAACTGTTTCAGCTAAATGGTACTCTCAAACACAAAGTGGCTGAAAATCAGAAATTATTTCAGAATTGAAATTGAATTCCATTGAATTGACTCTGTTTAGAATTTGATGTCACATCCAATTATGCCAATCACTACTGAATATATTAGATGTTAAAAATGTAATTAATGCAGGAAAGTAAATTATTTTGATGATGTATATATCTAAATGTTTTTGAAAGTTTTAATTTTTTTAAATGATAAAAATCATATTAAATTCAAGGTCATTTATCTTAAAGCCATCCATAATTTGTTTAACTTATGTGGGATGGATGGGCTATCTCTTTTCAATTCAGATGGTTAGCATTTATTTAAACTTACCACATAAACACACTAGTTTGGAAACACTTTTTGATGTGAGGGCTTACAAGAGTTCTTTTTGTGGTATTTTATAATTTCTCAAAGTTATATTTATAATGAAAATTGCATTGAAAATGATTTTTTCCATATTAAGTTGTAAAATTCATGGTACCTTTGGAAGTGAGTAAAATATGGAATCAAATGTATGAAAGTCACAGATATAATTAATATTATATAAATGAGTCAATCTTGTATTTGGTAATCTTAAATTTTGTTCTTTCAATTAAGTTGATATCCATATTCACTGTAATTTATTTTTATGTACATGGCGTATGGTGTTAATTCTTGTAACATAATAAAAAATTAGTGGTTTAAAATGAGCATGCTGCCTGCAAATATTAGCTTAAGGAAACTAATATTTTTAAGGATAAAATATAGAGTATCAAGTATTTTATTATAATACCAGTTATTTTTAGTCATGTTTCATATATATTTAAAATATGTTTTCTTTATTACAATAGATACTCATGTCCATAGAAGACATCTTTTACATTTTTAAAAAGCAAAATCAGAATATAGGCAATTTAAATATGGAATCTTCCTAAGTTTTAATTTTTTTCTGAAAGCTGTTTTAGTTGTCCACACCTAAAACCAAAGCAATTCTTTTAGAAATGCATTTTATTTAGGTTTCCCAAATCAATTAATTGTTTTTTAGTAAAATGACTTTTCTTCTAATTATATTTCAACTGTTATGTATAAACTAATGCATATAAGTAAAACAGCAGGGACGAATAGAATAAGCAGGTATAAGGCAAACATATTGACTTGGGAACTAAAACTCAAATGGAGAGGGTAGCAGTGTGTAGGCAAACTAGTACAAGATGCTTTAGAGGGGGAAATAAGAGTTAAACAAATTGGAGTTCCATTAAGTTGAGAAAATATAAAGAGAACTTCCATTGAGTTAAAAAATATGGAGAGAATAAAAATGTCATTTTCCTAGAATAAGTACTTAATGTTTTGAATGCTCCTTTTCAGATGTGTGCAGCTATATACTTAGCTAATATTTATTGTGTTTATTCTGTCAGGCAGTATGCTAATTAATTTATCTTACTTAAATCTCAAAACAAGTGAATACTGTTCAGGTACATTGGTTTGTAATCTAATCCAATAGTAGTTGAAGTTTTAGTTGAATAATATTTATTCCCTAGAGCAAGCACATAATTGACAAATGGGAAAAATATCCTCAGACAAGAATACTTCTTAGTAATTCTAATAACTCTAAAATAGTCATTAAACTTAGACTTTGCTAACTCAAATAAAAATATCATTTTGTTTATATTGCAATGATATATTTACATCATCAAAGATTACACCCAAAATTTATTAGTGGTAACAGCATAAGAAAAGGTTGATAATGATTTCAATATGTTCAAGCTAATTAATAAAATTTCTATTAGAAAGAATAAATATTTATTGTGGAAAGCTAGAACCATAAAAAAGCATAAAGAACAAAATAAAAAGGGTTACCTATAATCTCACCACTATTCAGTAGTAATAATCATTACTAGTTTAGTGTGTATTATTTAATCATTTTCTTATGTGTGTTTGTGTGCATGTGTACATGTGTATTTTTAAACAAAATATGGTTACCCTATGCAGACAGTTTTGTTACATAATAGTTGAAACTGTTTAGTGTGGCATGAGACATATCTCAGTACTGAGTGCTGTTTAAGAGCTCTGAAATCTGACTGCCTGGTGAATGAAATTCTGGTTCTATCGCTTGCTAGCTGTGTGGCCTTGGCAAGTCACAGATCCTCCTAAGCCTGACTCCTCATTGGCAACATGAGAATGGCAGAATAATAATAATAGTATCTAATTTATAGATTTAAGTTGGTAATCCCTGTGAAGTATTTGGCTCAGGAAATATTTTATATTTTAATGGCAGTTCAGGGAGCCATCATTTACATGCTTTTAAAAAATGCATTGTTTCATAGAAAATTCTTTTATAGGTTAAGGCACAATGTACACATGTTGATACACTAACTTTCAAAAGATAGTGAGTATATAATTTTTGCTATAGTCATTTACATAAGGCAATTAAATCATGAAAGAAGCAACTTCATAGAAAGCACAAAACAAATGTAACTACCAACTGAAATATGAAAGTGGTTTATGAAAAATTTAAGTTAAATCCTCCACTTAAGTGGCCTCACGTCTATGTTGCATTTACTTTTTAAACAGTATTTTAAAATATATATATTTTTTTACTGATTTCAGAGAGGAAAAGAGAGGGAGAGATAGAAACATCAATGATGACAGAGAATTATTGATCTGCCCCCTCCTGCACGCCGCCTATTGGGGATCGAGCCCACAACCCAGACGTGCTCTGACCGGGAATCGAACTGTGACCTGGTTCATAGATCAACGCTCAACCACTGAGCCATGCCAACCAGGCTTTTTAAGCCACTATTTATTGCTCATTGGGACAAAAAGAGATTATAGCTTGAATATATATGATCTGAATTTCCAGTATGTGACCAAGGTTTTCAATTGGTTAGTAAGCTTGTGTTGAAAGAAAATTTAACAGGTTAATGGGGCATAAAACATTGTTTAAAAATGTAATTCCTGGTCTAACACAGTGGTTAATATTTTACTGACTTACATGTTTTCCTGTTCATGCTTATTGAGTCCCTTAAATCCCACGATTCAAAGAAATTAATTAACCGAAAGAGTTCCTATTTGCAAGCATGCCACTTCTGGGAATAAATGTGTCTACAATAAAATCATGCCACTTTTAACACCGAGTAATATTACTGGACAAGGCTGAGTTATATAATGACTGTTAATTTTTAAATGTCTCAATAGTGTGCTATGGAACCAGTAACTTCATTTTGAAATCCCCTTGGTGGGTTATAGGTTGAGTTTGTGAGCATCACAGCAACAGATGTTTTTCAATTTCTTCTCCCTCTGAATGATTACAACTGAGCATATAATTTGCAAGGGTATCTCTCTATTTTGTCTTCATATCCTTCTGAATTTCTCCAGTTCTGTGGTCCCATTGCTTCTTTCAAGTGGTTGCTCAAGTGTTTCATAGGAGAAGAAAGATCTCTAGAAGCACTATAATAAAGTATTGAAAATGTTAATAATCTCAATCATGCGGATCCATGTTCAAGGCTCCAAACTATTATTATTATTATTTTATTTGTTCATTTATTTTTATAGTTTGGAAGGCTGGTGTGGGATTACCATGATTAACAGTACAAAAATCTCTGAAGCAGTAATGGTCAGAGAAGGGATCTCAGTAATAGAGCACTGATTGCCAGCATGCCTCTATTTTTCATGAATAATTTACTAACTTGTATACCTCTTGAAAGCTGAGATATTTTATTTTTCTTTGTATTCCAATATGTTGCCTAATCTATAATATTAATAAATATTTGTTGAATATCCTGTGACAATTTATACCCATCCATTGTCTTTCTTCTTCATTTATGGTCTTCCAATAGATATGTGTTGGAACTTCTGCATATAACTGATTGGCATTTACATTTTGTAACATTTTCCATCTTTAGTGTCTTAAGTTTTATATTCTGGAAGGTTTCCTGGTCATTATCTTCCAGATTGGTAATACAAAATTGCCCATTTAGGAAAATTATCTTTAGTGTTGAAAGTATTATAGTGTCTCCCTCCCCCCGCCAAAGGGCCTTTCCTCACCACTCCCGTCTCCTCCACAGGCCTTCACTGCACTATTGTAATTTCCCATTTTATTAAGTATTCTTATTGATTATTTCAATTAATTTTGGCAATTATACTTTAAATTTACCAAAATTCCTTGTTCTTTCATTGTACCTTTTTTAATGGAAGCCCACTCTTGTTTTAGGCATGCAGGATCCCCAAATCTCTCTGAGCTTATTAATAGAGATTTCTAAAAGTTATTTATATTTTTTGCATTATCTCCATTTCTTCTGTGATTACTTGGTTTTCTCTGCACATATTTTGTAACTGGTGAGTCTCAGTGTATCACTAATACTTAGCTGCCAAGCCAATGAATCTCTTTGCCAGCAGGGTTTGCTCTGCAGATCTGTAGGTCTGTTGTCCTAAGGCCCTTTCTTGTATGGATATAGGCCTGACTGAGCCAGTCCTGCTGCCAGGCAAGCTTCTCCTGAGATGAAAGGTTCTCTTGAGTGCAGGCAAGCTGGCAATGACCATAAGGGTGGAGGACTTTACTTTGGGGGTGGAGTGCTCTGATTGCTTTTGTTCTGAGTAGAACTGCTTCTCTTTCCCTATTCCCAACACTCAGCTCCATTGAACAGATCCAGAGTCAGTCACTGCTGTTTCTGCCTCTCTTCTCAACCACTGCAACTGCCACGTGGGACCATCCAAGAGAGTCTACTGCTCAGATAAAGGTGAGATCTTGAGCTGGGACAGAGACTATGGTGAGCTGCTCTCCACACACTGAGGAGAGGGTGGCAGCTGAATGAAGCAGCAGTTCTATAAATGTTTTTTCCCCTTAAGTTCACTCTAGGCCACCTAGAGCTCTCTCTTGCTCTCTGTTACTCATAATTCCACATTTAGAGCCATTTTATTTTATTTTTTCACCACTGAGAACAGTTCCATTCACCTGTAACTTTCACTCATGCATGTAGTAAGATGTGATTTCTTTGATCTAGATTATACAACCCTATTTGCTTACTGTCTCCTAAAATTTTGTTAACCTTTGTTTTCTGTTCATGGCAGCCACACTTTCCAATTTTAGCATTCATATGGGTTTATTTACTTAATTTTGGTAATATATTTTTACTCTCATTTTAATAGTATAAAGGAAAACATTAGTATGTAGTATAAAAGAAAATGGAGTATTTGATAAATATGATTTAGGTATAGACGTAATTTCTGAATGTTGAAAACTGCATGTCAGTCTGTTCTTTTGGCATAAAGAGATGGAAATAAAAGAAATTTTAATGAAGAAGTGGTGATTCCAACATTTGGACCACGTTCAGGAAAACCAACTTAATGTGAAAAAACATCCTTGGGCTAGTAAAATAGGGGGTAAGTTTATATCTCAAGCCTTAAAGGTCACCAAAGTGATAAGAAGAGAGAGTGGTTATTAGGATGAAGAAAAACTATATAAAAAAAGAGTTATCCTCTGGTGGTCAGCACAAGTAATAGTGAGCGATCGAACTCCTGGTCTCCCGGTCGAACTCCCAAGGGGACAATTTGCATATTAGGCTTTTATATATATAGATGCATGTATTAAAAAAGAAAAGCTGTAGTACCTTTACACAATGGAATATTACATGGCCCTAAAAAAGAAAATCTTACCTTTTGCAATAGCATAGATGTGACCTCATGAGACTCCCATGCAGGCCGAGTACGACCACTCCCTTAAGCATTAAGCCCTAGAGATAACATCTAGGCCTCAGTTGTGTTTCAGCTCCAGGCCCAGAAAAGCAACAAAAGCAGACAAGGGAGGCCATGGCTGACTTCAGAACTAGCTGCATTGACTAATGGTCCCCTGCCCTGGCACCGACCAATCAGTGGAAACCATGATCCTGAACCGACACACCTGGAAAGCTGATGAATATTCTATTGAAATCCTCCCTTGGACTTCCAGGTAAAAGCCCTTAGGATGGAGGACCTGGTGCCAGCTCTCTTTATGGAGCAAGCCGTGCCTCTCCCATCCCTTCCCCCAGATGAGTTTTCGTTGCCTCTTTCTTTCTCCTAAGCTCCAAGATCCATTCTTTTGCCCTTGTAACTTGTTTCCTGAGTCCATTTCTTCTATAGCTCACTCCTTCTATCTCTGTGACTTTCTAAATAAAATTTCTCTTATAGTTTGAGTCTTGGCTCTGAATTCTTTCTTAACCAGAACTCAAGTACCAAGGTTGCTGAACTGAAGTCCAATAGCTGGCAGCCATATTTGCTGCATGGTTATTTTTAGTACATTTGTTTTTAACTTTTCAACTAGAGTTATAAGTAAATTTTAATTAATTTCTTAGCATAATTAAAGTTATTTTTACCTCTATTTTAAAGAGATAGAGAGAAACACAATTTTATGATTAGAAAATAATTGACTATGGGAAAAGCAGCTGAAGTAGTTAAAATTAGATAATGAAATTCTTAGTATCCGTATTTATCTCTGGCATAGTTGACTTATTCATCATATATAACTTACCTATTATGAATTTTAGTCTTAATTAATAGATTATTACATGTCTTGGCTCCTATATATAAAATCATATTACATGGTAAAGATGAACACACGACAATTTAAATGAAATATTCTATTAAGTTTTAAGGAATTCCACTAGATTATTTCAAAACATCCACCCATTCTTAGCTATCTTGTATCTCAAACACTTAAGGTCACTGAAGACAAAAATAAAATGTGTCATTTTTGGAGGGACATGTAAATATTGTCCACAGTTTTTCATGTTTTCATTACCAAAGAGAGTGAGCTGAGTCTCTGGGGCCTGGAGCTGGGACACTGAGCCATGCTTACATTCTTAGTGAGCACGAGAACAAACAGTTCAAGTACATACATGACATATTCTTAGACTTTTCTTGGCAAGATTGCAGAAATGTTTTCAGCTACTGACATGTTATTTAATTTTTTTTTTCTGGCACCAG
This sequence comes from Cnephaeus nilssonii, assembly GCF_951640355.1. Classification (NCBI taxonomy): domain Eukaryota; kingdom Metazoa; phylum Chordata; class Mammalia; order Chiroptera; family Vespertilionidae; genus Cnephaeus; species Cnephaeus nilssonii. Next base: position 10,221,926 of record NC_137074.1, read on the forward strand.
TGGTGTCAAAATATGCCTGCAAAACTGTTGCTTATTTTGCCTTTTTAGTTTCTTATGTGTGAAAGTATGTTTTGCACAGACAGGGCAGGCTGTAATATATGAAAGCAAAGAACAGGTGACCCTGGTCTGAGAGCTGCGGATTGAGCTCTTTATTCTCTGCCTGGCACTCTAGTGCCTGAATGAATAGAGCTCAGCAACACTTTAAAACACAACAGTCATGCGCATATTTACACATTCACAGGTTTGCATGCATAGTTCATTAACTTCACTTTCAATGGCTGAGCAAAAACAAAGGAGAAGAAAAAAGCATAGCTATAAAATTATGAGCATCAGGAATAATTCTCCGGAAACAGAATGATGTTTTTCTTATCACTTGCCTATTCAGAACCCTCAGAATTTACAGATAATTAAATCAGCAATTTCTGTTCTCATTTCCCCCTAATACCTGCTCGTTGCTTTCGATAGTGAAATTAACAAGAAAGCCAGTGTGCCATCAGCTCACTTTTATGAGGTTCTCTTCTTTCCAAACATTCCTTTTGCTCTATACCATGAGTATCAGCCAGTCTAGAATCCTTTCTGAAACAAGTTGAGATATTTATTTTAGAAAGAAAAGACAAAACAAAACAGAAAGAAGGTTCTCCAGAAGATATTTAATCATAGCTTTTACCTTTGGAAAATGAATTATAGAAATATTTTACATATCCTCATCTAATATATAGCAACATGGTATTAATGTTAGCAGAGTATTAATTCTCTATTGATAAGTTTTGTCTACAAATACTTGTGTATACTATTAATATGCAAATAAAGCATCCCTGAAATTTATGCTAATGAATAATTTTAAATTAAATTCATGAATTGTGTTGTTTTTTTTCTGGTTAATATTCCAAACCTTTTGGTCTACTTCTTTCCCAATTAGATATTATCAGATACATTAGTTTGATGAAACTGCAAATATTTAACAATAATTAAATAACCATATGAATTTAGCTGAGAAATATTCAGGAATATAGCTAATATTCAGAGAGAATTATAGCTAAAATAAAATTATTTCCATTTAAGTTTTTTTTAACATTCTGGGTGGTATAATAATGTCAAGTTAAAACTTGGAAATGTTTCTATAGCTTTAATAGTACTGTAATATAATAATAAAATACAAGTAATTTCAATATTATTAATAGTAGTTTAATGTAATAATAGCACATCATTCATGAAAATAAGAGAACTAAAAAATGACTTTCCAATATTCCTGCTGGGACCCTTCAGATTTTTACTGATTCCCAGGTCTGTCTATTTGCTGCTGGTGTGTGATTTGCAAGTTCAATCTGTTTCATAGACACTTGAAACAAAGAGACTAGACTAGATGGGTGAGTGAGTGAGTGTGTATGACTGTGTGTGCATTATGTCATCTCTTTGTATATGCTGCACTTGAGAGAAAGATAAGGTAGCAAAAAGGAGAACTACTCTTCTCACTTCTACATTGCTGCCCTATGAAACGGGAGGACTGGCAGCAATGAGACGAGAAGTTGGACGTGCTCCAGCGACTTCTGGAACATTTAGCCTCAGTGCTCGCAGCTTCCAAGAGTGAAGCAAGGACTTTGAGGGATATCTGGAAGTCCTTTGAAAAACTTATGTAATAAAATATTTTTTTCTCTTGCAAGCAAAAGTTTTTAATTAGGTTTATATCGTTTATTGTTTGTGCAAACGTTACCAGTTATAAAGTTTTAGGCTGTTAATTTGGCCTTATAAATTGTGTGAAGCCCTGCCATTGTGCACTGAAATGGTGTTCATTCATGTTCACTCCTTGGAACTAAGACATTTTGTCTCTCAGGTGGGCCAAAGGAATACGTATACCCCACCATAGTATCTAGGATAAACCTTTACTTATTCTGGTATGTCCTGGAGCCTAGGTCCCTCAGAGAACATTTGAACATTTATTTTAAAGAGCCAACTTTTAAAGCAACTACAAAGATTAAATAGAGTGGCATTCATGGTCCCTAAAAAAGTCACTATTGTGACCAAAGTGTGATTTGACAATCCTTAGTATTGTATTCATACATTTTACATAATTCACAAAATACAATTTAATTAAAGGACTGGTCAAAGTTATTTTCTTTTGTAATTTCTATAGCAATCAGTTTAAATTTGGAAGAATACTATTCTTTACATGAAACTACCCTATTTATCTTTAGTTATATATTTTATATTTTACATATTTTTAACATAAATATTTTTGATATTGAATATATTGTTTCATTAATGTTTTATATGTCTAAGTATGATTTTAAATGTGCAAATAAGAGAAATAATAAGAGCAAACAAAATACAGAACTTACTATGCATTATATTTCTTTCTGAAGTGATTTAACATATACAGTATACTTTATTTAATCCTCACAATAATCATTTATCTATCTATAGTTCACGCATGAGTAGTGGAGGCATGGAAAAATTTTATAAATTTCCCAAGTTAGACAACTAATACGTTGTAGAGCTGAGGTTCCAACCTACGTTGTCTGGCACAGTAGTCATATCCTTAGTGACTGCTATGTCTTACTACAGAGTGAAGGTTAACACAAAACAGAAACTTCAAAGTAAGTGCTTAGTAAAAGAAAACAAAACATATTAATATTAATTTTGCCTAAGTTTGGCCTTTGAATAATTTAATAGCTATGTAAACAGAGGTACACAACTCTTATTGTGATGCTCTAAATATTCAGGCAACGTTAGTCAAGCATCACTAAATACATAGGAATGTTAATTTAGAAAGGAAAACAGACTTTGAAATATTAAGCACGTGATATTTGAAAAAGGTGGCTCATAATGCTTTAAAAGGTAGAAGTAAATCATGTGTTTTTTTAATTTATTGGTTAATGACTAAAATGACCTTAATTCTAATTGCATACCAGTGTAGTTAGTTGAGTACATTCATTTTTAACTTTAAAAGTTATTCAAACACAGCTTCAGGTGTTCAGAATTTTCTTGTCTACTGATGTTCATTCTTTCACACTGAACTCCAGTCAACAACCCAACTTGACTTACATTTTGTTTCCGGTAGAAGAATAAATAATTGCTAGTGAATAGGACTGTGTAGGTCCCTGCTCTCATGAATCCTATATTCTTTTGAAGGATGCAAACAACTAACTCCATAACTGCAACACAATTCATTGAGCTGGGTGAAAGGGAACACACGCACAGAGCCTTCCTGGCTCAGAGGAAGGGTGCATAACACCACCCTGTATGGGGGAGTCAGGAGGAGGAATAGTTTTCCAAGCAGCATGGGGAAAGCCATGAAGAACAGAGAGCCAAGGCATATAAAAAAATCTCAAAAAATCAAAGAGTGATGGTGGAGAATTAGGGCTCTGGATTTAGACTTTTCTGAGTTCAAATCAGAACTTAACCATTTTCTAAATGATACGATATTTTGTGACATAGGAAAGGTTACTTCACTTTTCAAATGCCTAGCTAGAAATTCATCCTGCCTTGAAAATATTTAGGAAGGATTAGAGGTGATTTAGAATGTAAAGCAAGCTCTTGATTAGTGCTCTTGAGTTCACTGTAGCTAAGCTACAGAGCTGATGGTAAGAATGCTGTGACAGGTGGCTAGAAGATTCAGCCTAGAGTGGCCATGTCGGCCATGTCCAGAGTTTGGACTTTGTCCTAAGAGGAATAGAAAAAAATCTGAAGGGCTTAAAATAAGAAGTTATACCATCAGAGTTGCATTTTGAAAATAATTAACATTGAGATGTAGTCATGTTGTACAGCAAAAATAAAACATATTTTATTTTGTAAGGTGTTGAAGACAAGGCTGAATAAAAGCAAACATGTGAACAGTGGCAGCAACCAAACCCACTACTCTAGAAATGTACACTTTATATATTTTTTTCTTTTACATAGAAAGATCCTGGCAGCCAAATAGGATCTTAGAAACCCACCTACATACAGACAATGTCTCTGGATCACAAAACCATTACATAACTTGCTCGTAATTCTTAGAAAAATGTATGGACATTTTAGTCGTTGACATACCCACATGTGCAGACAAATAAAAATCACATGCCTAGCAGATGGTCAGAAATTTGATTACACTTGAGTATAGTATTGTAACATTTGTGATTTTTATATACTTAGACTGTTGTTGCCTGTTACTTATTATGTTGTGATTGCATTCAATAAATGTTTGCCGAATCAATGTTTATGTGCAAGTCATTTTAGTTTTATACTTACTGTCACTTCTTATTGATTCTATTCATGTATTGTCTTACCACATAATATAACATTGTATGTTCCCTCTTGGATTATTTGTTCTTTTTATTTCATTGTGTAGGATATGTACCTGATAAATATTGTTGACACTGCATTTCTTATGTGCCTGCATCATATTTCTCTGGGCTGAAATTAGTACCATTTCCTCCCCTTTTCAACATATAACTGTAAGTATTTTAAATGCAGCATGGTCAGAGGCCCAACTATGTAGGAAAAAAAAATCTAGTGAGGGGGAAGGCTTTATATAATTGCAGATTCCTGAACCCTATTCCTGATTTACTGAATCAAAATGTTCTGGGTATGGGTTCCTTGGAACCTGCCTTTAAAAAATGTTGTTTAGAAGAATTCAAGTTCAAAAACCTCTTCCCAATGTGTGTGTCATTCTTTTCCGTTGAAGTAAAGAGAACTAAATCTTCTCAGTGTTGTCATTTCTTTAATTATTACTTGACTGGTAAAATAATATCCATGAGAGAGTGTCTTAATTTCTTCCAAATTAATCAGAAGAATGATTTCATGAAGAATTGATGAATAAGCAGGTGTTTTAGTCGGAATGTTCGTGTTGCCCCATAATTCATATGTTGAAATCCTAATACCTAATGTAATGGTATTAGGAGGTTGGGAAATGATTAGATCATGAGGCTGGGCTCTTTATGAATGGGATTAATGCTCTTATAAGAGGTTCATGAGAGCTCCCCTGGCTTTTCTGTTAAGTGAGGATACAATAAGAAGTCTCTCCTACAAGAGGGCCCATCACCCAACCATTTGGGCACCCTGATCTCAGACTCCCTGCCTCAAAACCATGAGACACACAATTCTATTGTTTATAAGCTACCCAGTCTGGTCTTTTGTTATAGCAAACAAATGAAGATAGCTGATAATATATACACTGATTAAGTAACTTCTGAAGACAAAAAGATGGTAATTTAAACGTTATCACCTGAAATGCATGCTCATATGGTATGTAACAATTTTTTTGTGTTTGATGTTTTTAAAGAATGACATAATATTTTCATGTGAACCAAAGCTGTAAGGGAGAACTAATTTTTAAGAATCAAGATTCAAAAGGAATACCCACAGACTCAAATAAGGCTGAACATATTACAATTAAACCTCAATTGTAAAATCCCATGCTAGATTAAAAACATCCATGACATAAATCCAGGATGTGGAAAGAGCTGGACTCAGGACATTTTATTTGCAAAAGGCAGATGGCTTTTAGTTGAATACAAGCTGCATATGAATCAATAATGTGAAGTAGTTGCCAAAAATGGAGAAATTGTTTTTACACTATAATGTTTCAGCAATAACAAAAGTAAGTACAAAATTATCATAATGCCATCAGCATTACACAATTTCAGTTGTTGCACATTCTTTTGCAGGCCTTGCACACATACATGCATAACTAAGAGTTTAGTATACATATCATTGTTCAAATGTTGCTTTTTCTACCTAATATCATATTATAAAGCTAATATGATTTCCATTAATTATAAAATTTGCTGAAGGCAAGAAAAATTATTGCACAGTCTTGCTCCATGCATGACCCTGGCACACAGCACCACATCTGGAGATGAGCTCCCCGGGGACCAACATCCTGCCAAGAGGATTCTTAGGGATTCATGAAAGTTTTTATGTACTTGAAGGCTCATTTCATTTTCCTTGTTTGTCTCTAAAGAGCACACAGTTAGGATCAATTGAATTGAACTCAACAATCTGTTATTGATCCTCTATTAAATTTAAGGCATTGGGCTTAGAGTTTAGGGCTAAATGGACAACAAAGACGATATCTGCATCCACAGACCTTAGAGTCTAGTTGAAAAACAAGCATAAAACTTCTTGTCAATTCCTTTTAAAGCCTCTGAGATAAATTTCCAAAACGCTTTTCTAAAGAACTATATCAAATTTGTCTCCCACCAGGATTATGAGAAAGCTATTTCTACATATACTTCTAGAAACATTGTATATTAACTTTTTTTTCTAGTTTTACGTGAAAATGGTATATCATTTTAATTTCCATTTTTGATACTAGTGCGAAAATATTTTTCAAGTATTTATTAACCCTTTGCACTCACTTGCTTTTTTCTCAAGCTGCTACCGACGCTAACCGTGTCGAGTCACACTCGACATCCGAGTGCAAAAGGTTAATAATTATCATATAAATTGGTTGATCATATATTCCCCTAATTTATTGCAGGAAACTGTAAAATTTCTACATGTTTAGTGTAGTTATAATATTTTCTAGTTTCTTATAAAACTTATTAGGGATTCTTTTTAAATAATCAGATTTCAACCCAAAATTATATTAGCAAGCTCATTCCAACTTATCTGAAAAAAAACAACAACATACCCAATAGAACATCTTTTAAAAATTAATGAAGAAAACTATCTAGTTAGTGAGTGAAATGGGCATAATTTAATTAGCATAGAGCAATGAAACCGAATAAGTAGTTTAAAAACTAACTTTGTTACATATTATAATTTTATTCAGAAGAAGAGCAATATTGGAAATCACTAGAGAAATGAAAGATTTTTCATTAAGCATCATGGTGAAACTGGTTGTCTATTTTGAAAAAAACACACAAAAACAACAACACAAAAAACAACATCACCCAATCATTTATATAATCTCTGACAAAATAGAAAAAAATTCCAGATTGATTAAAAAATTAATTACTAAAATTCAATAAAAACTAATATGAAGAATGATCAATTCATTGAATAAGGGTGCATGTTTTGAGTAAAAAGAAAGATAAAATACTAAGATAAATTCTGTTTTCACATATTTTTTCCTCAAATATAAAGTATTGATTTGCTGAAAGAATACATGCAAGTCATAAGCTTAATGAGTCAAATATTTATCCATACTTATATCCATATGCCTGGAAAAAAATGACAAATTGTATAACTTTCTGAATTCTTGAATTACTGTGTGATTAATAGTTATTCATCAGTATATTTCTATCTTCCTAGGAAACAGCTCCTTTCTAACTCTAAATACAAATAAGTCAAGTAACTTAACACATTATTATTTTTATTTAAATGAGGAGTCTGAGGCTAAGTACTATTCTTATGATCAAGGCCAAGCATTAGGAAGTGTGTCAACCCACAGATTTTTTTGACCCCAGAGACTAAGTTCTAAAACTTGCTATATGTTATTTCCTTATGAATGGTAGTCCATAGCCAACTGGACAGCAAGAGACAGCATTCAACTTTCAGTAAGTCTTTAATGAATGTCTGCTGTGAATTATGCAACGAACTAGGGGACCCTCCTCCCACTTTTGCTCTTTTCTTCCCTTTGTCATCCCCATCCTTCATGGAGCATAAGGATAGGTTGGAAGAGAAAATTGTAGTCATCTTTTCCAAGCAGGAGATCCCCCAAAGGCAAATTTTCCTTGAACTGTTTCTTTGAATTTAACCCTCTTGAAATAAAAATACTATAGTTTAAGTAATATTTGTCTAAAAAATAAAATTGTCATAAAAATGTACTTGGTACGGTAAAATTATACTAACCAGAGTGCATGAGATACAGTGTTTTGAATAATTGAACTTAATGGTTAATTAACCAAGTGAAAAATGAAAATTCCCTTTCCTTTCTATCTCTATTTGGCATATGTCCAAATACATCAATATGCATCACTGCCTTAGGAAGTTGAGTAAAATGCACTTGCAGTAAGTGTACTTGACATTCTATCTGCGTCATACCATGCCATTTATCAGTGTCCTTTCTAAAAGTCTTTCAGTGAAGCTATTCAGGATGGAACAGATTGAGTTAAACCATGTGATTTTTTAAAGGATATGGCTTCTAAAGTTGCTTTCAGGGATAAATATTTGACATTGGCGATGGCAAGTGGAAAATATGGCTATAATTGAAGGATTTAGAATATCTGGTTTTCTTTCAAAAGTGATGTCTAAATTTTCTTCCCATCTCAATTTGCTAAAAGCTTCTGGCAATATAAGCATTAAATCTATAGGCCTTAGGCTATTTGCTTTCTGTGCCCTAGGGTCTTCAGTGAAAATAAAAGTTATATTGTTAGTACTTATTCCACAGAATTCTTATATAGATCATGAAAATAAAGAATATGGATTTAAAGAGCATTTGTAAGAAGTGACACACTTAGATACATAAGATTAATTGATGGAAATCACTAAAGGTACCTTCACTTAGTTTTTCCCACCGAGGACATCAGAACTGTGATTTTAAGAGTCAGTCAGCATTCATCCAATATCTGAAAGGGATTTTTCTATAAAACTCAAAGAAAACAATGGAAGGATTTTTTGACCAAAAATATATGACTAAATATGCTCCACAAAATTAGAACATCGTTTACTTTACTGAATCCAAAATGATAAAGTAGTTAATATTGTATAGAATAATGTGAAGATAGTATGCAATGGAGTTTTGAGTTAATTTCTTTTTTCTCCTCTTGGGTGAAATCCCTAAACAAGGAAAAGCTAAGAGAATGCATGAACTCCATTCTGGTTCTGCCTGGATCACTCTGTTGCTTCTCATATGCCTCTTATTTCTCAGGGGTTACACCAGGCTACACTGAGTTGTTGCTTCCTCCCATCAGAGATATTAAAAATTACAGAACACTTTCTCATTGTATGTCTGAAATTAGTCAATAGGATTTTAAACAACTTATGCTTAGGTTGTCCTGAAGCTCCATATTTCTTATTAAACTAGGGCATCTGTGATCCCACAAATACTTGCACTCTTTTACACAGGCTCTCTGCTATAATCTGGCCATGGGAAGAGTATTTTCCTCAAAGTCCAGGTTAAAATATGTTTCTTGATGCCATGGCTAGGTGGCTCAGTTGGTTGGAGTGTCATCCCGTACACCAATAAAAGGTTGTGAGTTTGATTCCTGGTCAGAGCACATACCTAGGTTGTGGGTTGCATCCCCAACTAGGGCACATACAAGAAGCAACCAATAGCTGCTTCTCTCTCTCTCTCTCTCACACTCCATAAAAATATATAATCTGGTGAGGACTGAAAAAATAAAAAAAAATATGTTCCTTGAGAATATCATGCTAAGTGAAATAAGTCAGACAGAAAACATTAAGAAACATATGATTTCACTCATGTGTGAGATACAAAACTGAAAGCAACAAATGAGCAAATAAAAACAAAAACTCATAGACACAGACAACAGTATGGTGGTTACCAGAGGGAATGTGAGTGGATGGGGTAGTAGAGGGTAAAAGGGGTCAAATGTTTGGTGATGGAAGATGATTTGACTTTGGGTGGTGAGCACACAATGTAATGTACAGATCATTCTATATAATAAAAGCCTAATATGCTAAGTGTCCGGTCGTCCGTTTAACCAATCAAAGTGTAATATGCTAATGATATGCTAAGGCCACTCAACTGCTTGCTATGACATGCACTGACCACCAGGGGGCAGATGCACCAACTGATAGGTTAGCTTGCTGCTGGGGTCCGGTTGATCAGGACTGAGCAAGACGGGCTGGACATGCCCTGAACTTTCCCACAGTCCTTCCCTGGCTGGCCAACCTCCCACATCCATCCCCAACTCCGATTGTGCACTGGGGGGTCCCTTGGCCTGGCCTGTGCCCTCTCACAATCTGGGACCCCTCAGGGGATGTCAGAGAGCTGGTTTTGGCCTGATCCTGCGGGCCAGGCCGAGGGACCCCACTGGTGCATGAATTCGTGCACTGGGCCTCTAGTGTATCATATAAATGTACACTTGAAACCTATATAATCTTATTAACCAACGTCATCCCCAAAAATTTAATTTAAAAATACTAAAAAAATGCATTTCACACTGATGGAGGCATGCATGCCCATCACACTGCTCATTGCCATGCTTTTAAGACATTTACCAAGTTACTACAGTGCAGAACTTAATTGCTATTTATTTCCTAATTCATATTATGAGAGCACAGTTTCACATATATTGATCCTTATTATTCATTTCTTACAATATTATGGAGAATTTTGTGGGAAAGGATAAGTAGGGCAGGGCAGTATTTCTCTCCAAATATATTTCAAGGCAGTGAGAAAATCCAAGTCATTATTGCTGATTAACTAGCAGCTCTCACACTGTCTTTTGGCACAAAACAAGGCATGTGCTTAAGCCTTTGAGTCACAGAGAGAATCACTATGAAGGGAGAGTTTGAAGATTAAGAAATTACACTTTTCACATTTCCATGGTGCTTCACTGAATTTTTTGCTCATCACTCAGCCACTTCACAAGGTTGCAGTCATCACTGAATGACCACTGAAGCAGTGAGTAAGTTTTATGCCAGGCCCTCCCATCCTGTTCTACCTCCAAAATGAAACATCCTCAGATGCTAAGACCAATGTTAATAAATTGAATTTTTAAAAGCTGAAGTTATTTGTATTATTTATAGTCATTATTACATAGTGATTAGCACACAATCATTTTTTCAAATTGAAATTTTAAAATAAGATAATTTGAGCTTGAATTAATTCCATTGGGACTATTATACTAATACAATATCTACAAAATTTAAATGTTGAAATACTGAAATAGAGCAAGTAATGAGAATAGTTTCAAAATATATATAAATGCTATTGATAAATCATAAAATAGAAAACTATTCTAAAAAACTGATATAAAATTTTCTGTCAAGACTGCATTTGACATGTGGTAATAGAAACTTGATTAGGAAGTACTAGACCAGAAAGCAATTTATTTTTCATAGATAAAAACCTGGTGGTGGGTTATCCAGGGCTAGCATGACTACTGCCGGATGCTCTCAGATACCTCTGCTGCTTCCTGTGTTCTGGTCAGCCGTGCTTAGCATGTGGTCTATAACCTCAAGCTTCTCTACCTCAGCATATCTTAACTATGTCCATAGGAAAGAGTGAAAGGCAAAGGGCAAAGGCTGAAAGGTAGCTGCCAACTGACTTCCTCTTTCTTACCAGCTTTACAGGAAATCATACTCCATGACTTCCTTCAAGTCTCATTGGCAGGAAGCATGACATGTGGCTACCCCAAATAGCCTGGATTCTGCAAAGCTAAGTGTTGCTCTGTGAGTAAAAAGAGAAATGAAGAATGGACATTAGGCAGGCTACTAACTAAATTAAAAAGAATCTCATAAAAATAACAATCACGGGGTTCCAAAATATTTTTGAATTTTTATTAATGAAACTAGTGGCCTGGTGCATGAAATTCATGCATGGGGGGGTGGGGTGTCCCTCAGCCGGGCCTGCACCCTCTCCAATCTGGGACCTCTCGGGTGACATCCCTCTTGCAATCTGGGACTGCTGGCTCCTAACTGCTCACCTGCCTGCCTGCCTGATTGCCTCTAACCACTCTGCCTGCCGGCCTGCTCACCCCCAACTGCACCCCGCACTGGCCTGATTGCCCCCCACCAGCCTGCCCACCCCCAAATTCCCCCCCTGCTGGCCTGATCACCCCCAACTGGCCTCTCTGCCAGCCTGCTCACCCCAAACTGCCCCCCCGCCAACCTGATTGCCCTCAACTGCCCCCCCACCAGCCTGCCTGCCCCCATCTGCCCCCCCCTGCCAGCCTGCCTGCCCCCAACTGCCCCCCCGCAGGCCTGATCACCCCCAACTTCCCTCTCCTTCTGGCCTGATTGCCCCTAACCACCTCTGCCTTGGCCCTGCCACCATGGCTTTGTCCGGAAGGACGTCCAGAAGGTCTCCTGGTCTAATTAGCATATTACCCTTTTATTAGTATAGATGTGTATCCTTTTCTACTACTTATGAAAAAAGAGAAAATTTCCATAGATGAGATAAAGTATGACTTAAATACATGATGATATTTACTTGTTAATCTCAGTAGCAGATTATAATGCTTATGATTATTCATTTTCTGACAAATGAAAAACAAAGTATATCTAAAATGACCTCTGTTATTTCTTTACTGAGCTTAATGGATTAAAAGAGAAATTCATATATTAAAAATTAGTTTAAAGTAACTCTAATAATTACTTTTATATTTTACACACGGAATTACTTATTTAGATTCAGAAGGACAACACAATTTGTTTTACTTGTTGTTTTACATTACACCAACATTACAAATTAAATATACATTAAGGTAGGGCTTAAAACTAATGTGATCCATCAGAAAATATGCAAAGTGTTTTTTAAGTGTCACATTAATCAATGTTCTCATAAATTATCTTCACTACCCATAGCTTCCATTCCAATTTATAAAGCAAAACAAAATTAACACATTTTGGGTAAATTTGAGCTCTTATAGTGAGCTACTCCAGGTAGATTCTTAATTAAAGTTAATTATTCTTGTTTGAATAAATCAAATTATGTTTCTCTCTATTAAAGTTAATTATAAAGTTAATGAATTCTGATTTTTATTGCTTATACACATCTTATTTCATTTAAATATTTTTAATAGGCATCAATCTAAGTCCTAATAGGTAGTATATAGTAGTTTATTTTTTAGAGATTGTGTGTATGTGTGTGTGTGTGTGTGTGTGTGTGTGTGTGTGTGTGTGTATTTTGGGGGAAGGTAATATGGAAAGTAAGAAGTTCGGTAAAAGGAAAAATCCTTAAGAAAATAAGCCTCTTTATAGTGCTACTGTTGTAATTAATAGCAAAGAAGCAAAGGGAAGGCCAGACATTATATGCATGTCCTTTGGGCAGCTTCATCAGGAGACTGCAACTTAGCACAACCCAGGGAACCCTGGCCATTCCCTGCAGATCAACGGGGGAAGCAGTCCAACAAAGGGGTGGTAGATGCATGCCCTGTAAAGTTGGGGAGACATATGGAGATACTTGCCTGTCAGTCACACCTGGGGACAGAAATGATTAGCCAGAATGGGTGGGGCCACTGCAAGCCCACAAACATTTGGGAACACATCATCCCCTCAACAAAGTAAGTCTCTCTTTTGGTGGTTCTTAGGGCTTGTGACTCTTGGCTCCTAGAGCTCTCTTGTTCCTCCTTCCTTGCATTCACCTGTGTTTCCTGAATAGCCATGTGACCGTGCGGGCCCCATAGGCAATGTACTGATGGGCAACAGCTAGGAACATAAACTAAGCTAACCTGCTGCGGGATCGGACTGTGCCCTGACATGGACACTGGCTCTGATTTTAGCTCTGCTGAAGCCCCAGCTACACTCCTTCTGTGACTAGACAAAGGAAAGTGGGACTTTGGAAACTCAGGGATCTAATTCCACAGAAATAAAAATCACTTGTTCTCCTGTGCGAGGTCTCAGAAAATTCTTTTTCTTGGGATTTCCAAGAATTCCACTCCCACTAGCAACAGGTGGGGACGAGGACCCCCCATTTCCACCGGTAACAATGCCGCTGGAGAATATTGCTGAAAAATAAAGCGCCATCAAGATTTTTCAATTTTCAGACCATTGTTCAGAGAATGATGGGATGCTACAGAAATGAATGGAAGTGGGAATAGTCCTTACAGTGTGGAGATGGCCCTGGTATGAAATACATAATAGGGACTCAGAAAAGAAAAACATAGCTTCATGACCAGCCCACCCTGCACAGAGTCCCAATAAAACTTTCCTTCCATGCTAATCTGCTGCCTTAAAACCACTAAAAAAGGCGCACCCCTCAAGCGTTATGTGAAATAATTTGAACTATGGACAATATTGCACAAATTCACTATGATCAAAATGAAAACAAATTGCAAAAGAAATATACAAATATGTGGGAAAATGAATCAGAGGAAAAAAAGCTTTAAGTCATGAAAAGAAGTTACTGAGTGACATCAGCAAGATGACATAATATGAGATACCAGCCTTCATCCCCCAAAGACAAACAATTGGATAGCTATCCAGAAATAAAAGTAGCTCTGGGAGAGCTCAGGAACTGGAGTAAAACAACCTGAGAATAATTGCACCAAAAAGGGAAGAACACTTTCATTTTGTTTGCATCATCCTATCTCCCAGGCCAGCATTATTCAGTGCCAAGAGTGAACTCCTGGGCCAAAAAGTTGTCCTTGAGGAAAAAGGAGAGCAGGGTGAGCCACCAGCTTCTCCGGTGTTTTCCGGGCACTGCCCAAAGGACCCGCCTTGGTTTTATTCCATCTTTGTCGAGAAAGAAAAACAATGCTGGAGCCCTTAAAGTTCTTTATTTCAAGTTCTTTATTTCAAGTTCCTTATTGGTCTATGTGTGTGTTTGTATGTTAGTGCCAATGAGTATGGCACTAACATACAAACACACACATAGACCAATGGAACAGAATAGAGGGCAGAAATAAATTCATGCATGCACAGTCAACTAATGTTTGACAAGGGTGCCAAGAATGCAAAATGGAGAAAAAATAGTCTCTTACACAAATGGTGCTGGGAAAACTGGATGTCCATATGTAAAGAATGAAATTGGACCTTTATCTTAAACCATACACAAAAATCAACTCTATATTGATTAAAGATTTAAATGTAAAACTCCTCAAGAAATACATAGTGGGAAAACTTCTTGAAATTGGTCTTAGCTATAAGTTTGTTTTGTTTTGACACCAAAAGTACAGGCAGCAAAAGCAAGAATAAATGAGTGGGACTACATCAAACTACAATATTTCTACACGGAAAAGGAAACAATTTACAAAACAAAAAGGCATCTTATGGAACAGAGAAAATATTTGCAAATTATATAGTATTTGATATGAAGAACTCATACAACACAATAGCAAAATAATAAACAACCTAATTAAATAACAGGCAAAGAATCCGAAAAAGAATTTCTCAAAACAAAGCATACAAATGCCCAGTAGGTACATGAAATGTGCTTGACATCACTAATCACCAGCTGAATGCAAATCAAACCACAATGATATAGTACCTCACACCTTTAGTATGGTTATTATCCAAGTTTCACGAGATAATGAGTATTGGTGAGGATGTTGAGAAAAGGGACCTTCTGTACAGTGTTGATGGAAATATAAATTAGTAAAGCCATTTTGGAAAACAAAACATTAAAAATATAACTACCCTATGACCCAGCAATCCATTTCTAGTTATGTATCAAAAGGAAGTAAAATCACTATCTTGAAAAGATATGTGTACTCCCATATTCACTGTGGCATTATTCACATATTCTAACATATGGAAACTCATGTGTCCATCAACAGATAAATAAATAAAGAAATATGGCATATATATATATATATATATATATATATGTATATATATATATATATATATATATATATATATATATATATACACACACACATATATGGAAATCCTATCATTTATGACAACATGGATAAACCTGGAGGACATGCTGTTAAGTGAAGTAATCCAGACACAACAAGACAAATATAAGAACTTGTATGCATGCATATAAGCATAACCAATGAATGCAAGGGGGGGTGGGTGAGGGCATGTGCCAGGATAGAGGGGAGATAGGGGAGACCAGGAGAAGGTCACTGGGGAAAAAAAGAAGACATATGTACTACTATTTGTAATACTTTAAACTATAAAATAAAATTAAACAAAGAACTTACATGTAGAATATAAAATAAATAAATAAA
Organism: Cnephaeus nilssonii; assembly: GCF_951640355.1. Taxonomy (NCBI): domain Eukaryota; kingdom Metazoa; phylum Chordata; class Mammalia; order Chiroptera; family Vespertilionidae; genus Cnephaeus; species Cnephaeus nilssonii. The sequence goes on from NC_137074.1 coordinate 10,237,663, forward strand.
TCTTAAAATAACAGAGAATATAATAACAGTGACTATAGGATCAGAAAAGGGAAAGATTTTGATCAAAGGGTACAAACTTTCAGTTATTAGGTGAGTAAGTTTTGGAGATCTCAGAGACAATATATTATCATTAACTAAAGAGTGACTTTAGTTAATGATAATAAATTGCACACATAAAATTTGCTAAAAGTGTAGATTTCAAGTATTCTTACCACAACAAACATGCTAACTATGTGAGGTAATGGACATGTTAATTATCTTCACTGTGATAATTGTTTTACAATGTATACATATATCAAAACATCATGTTGTATGCCTTAAATATATATACATTTTATTTGTCAAATGAGAAGATATTAAATTACTAAAATAGAAAAAAGTGAAATAATTACAGTATTTGAAAATAAAGAAAAAGAGAGTTTGAGATTAAGTGGAAGTAGTAAGTACATTGGTTGGAAAAAAATAACCTTAGTTAAAGGTAATTGCTGTTCCTGAGAAAAATCACGAAACAATATAATAGAAGAAACTTTTTCTTATATTAAGAAATAATTGGTACCACAAGTATTGCAGAAAATATGAATAAAATTTGACTGCTATTGGGCATATTCTGGCCAGTTATTAAACTTTCAGGATAAAAAAATCTTCAGGAACCCAAGCAAAAATGCAAGACATTTTCAAAGAAAAAAATTGCCTAGCTATATTTAGGACCAAAAGAAAATAGACTATTATCTAAAATAATCTGAGGAAAATAAAAGAAAGAATGGACTAAGAATGTCACATGAGCCAAGTTGCCATTCAACCATGAAGAATGGTATGAAGACATTCTCCCACATACCAAGAATAGCAACTAGCACTCCTTGAGTACCTGCTTTAGGCTAAGTCCTTTCCTGCATGCTTTACACATATTATCACCCCAAATTCTCATGATAATCTCATGAAAGTGGATGCAATTCCTATCTCTATTTTATAGTTGAAAAAATTGAGGTAAGGTAGTTAATTTGTCCAAAACTCTACATCTTGTTGATGACAGAGCTCGGGTTTAAACTCAGGTAACTTGGCTGAAAAAACTATGTTTTCCTACCACACCACACTGCCAATAACCCGAAATAATTTAGAGAGTCATGAAACAATGATGTCTTCTGAAAAAGTTAAGAAATACACTAACAAACCAAGCAGGTGGTAAAATTCAGCCAGTAAAAAGATGAATTAATTATGGTTACGGATGAGAACAGTACTTGGCAAAATCAAAATGTTAGTGTGGTAGTGTATATACTAGTACAAGCAACAAGAATGGGGAGCAGAGAGGAAAAAGGTGGGGATGATGTACCAGTGATAATCTGCTTATCTATCTCATAAGGGAGAAAATAGATTATGCTCAAAATTAAATTGTCATTGAAGTGATGCCTTCTATCTATTCACATTGTTTATAGACTTCTTTTTGTCTGAGAGTTTCATAAAAGTTAATTTCTCTTGATGTGAATAAATATCTGGAGATCACAGTTTCTTCAGTTTCAATGAAACTTCTCTTTCTTCTGTTAAATTTAAGTAGAACTCAATAAAATAATTTAGTTAACATATTATGTATCATCTGTATGATATAATCCCAATGTCATAATGTTATTTATCTGTCTAGTTGAATTGTGAAATATCTAGAATAATACACCCATAATGTAGTAACAACTCTGGATATTCATGGTAATAAGGCTTGAATATTTTAGTCAGTCTAGGTGTTCTATTCTTTGCTTGCTGGTTTCTGGCTTGAGAAGGCACAGGTAATTAAGTAACTCCCTTGAGCTGAGACCTGCAGTATAGCAGAGTCTAAAATTGCAAAGATGAGAAAAGTATAAAATCTGCAGCCCAGTAACTAGAAAAGCTGGCTAACGGATCAATCCTATGTCCACTTCGTGAATATTAGAATCATGTAGGCTAGTCCTTGGGGACACAGCATTATATATTGGTCGTTGGTTCAGTGCATATAGCATATTGTGGACCTTTTCACCTAACCACACAAGGGAGGCACAATCAAGGTCTGGCTTAAAGGCAGCCCTCATGCCCAGGAGAAGGGGACTGCTGCTGGTGTTAGTAGACAAACTGATAGAGGCAGTGACAAGGTATTTATAACAGCATGAGAAGCACTTGTTGTTTCTGGGTTCTCTGTATTGGAAAACAGAACAAGCCATGGGGGCCCCAGGGGTTAGCCAGGGACAAAAGACTCGGTGGCAGAAGGGAATTATGTCATCTGGGTTCTTACAGTGCAAGTTGCATGGATGCTCTCAAGCTGCTTCGAGGGCTCCTAGGTGGGGAAACTTGGCCTGACCTGTTGAAGGAGTGAGTCCGCTTGTCAAAATTTATTTTATTTTTAAACTGGTTTCTTTTTAGGTTTCTGACCCCACCGCCTCCATTTCCACCCCCTGCTCCAAATCCTTAGTTACCTAGCTCCTTGCTGTTTCTCTGCAGCTGGAATCTATTGCTCCCTCTCACCGACTTGGCCTCCAAAATATGTGGAACCAATACCACTTCCTGTTTTGATAGTATAATGCCACAGACATATTGTGGATTCATGTCAACAAAGCATCTGGTGAGATCTCTTCTGGTATTTTTTCCCCTACAATCTTCAACATTACAACTTACTGTTTTTTCAATTTCTTGTGGACATATTTTCCAGTTATATTGGAATGTCTTTAGTCTTTGTGATAGTACAGATTAGTTCCATCAGTTTTCCCACTGCTCCTGATACCATCTAGGACTTTGTCATTGATTAAAGTCAGCACTGGACTAGGATAAATGTTTAATCTAGTTTGAGTGGCTATTCATTGAAGAATGAAGCATCCCATATTGAATAAAAGGCTAATATTCAAATTGACCGAATGGTGGAACAACTGGTCGCTATGATGCGCACTGACCACCAGGGAGCAGATGTTTAATGCAGGAGCTGCCCCCTGGTGGTCAGTGCACTCCCACAGGGGGAGTGCTGCTCAGCCAGAAGCTGGGCTCACCGCTGGTGAGCCTCTCTCACCTTCGCGGCAGCACAAAGGATGTCCAGCTGCTGGCTTAGCCGTCAGTTGGACATCCCCTGAGGGGTCGCAGACTGCAAGAGGGCACAGGCCAGGCTGAGGGACACCCCTGGGTGCACGAATTTCATGCACTGGGCCTCTAGTTATCATATAATGGAACTCAAAGTGCCTCAAGTTCTGTAGATATCTTTCTGATAACATTTTAAAAGGCAATAATGCAGAAAGATAACTAATTAGTCTAGCATTGTATCCTATTGGAGGAAATATTTTTAGCCACTTTTTCCTATGCTTGGTCCACCTACTCTCACACATTTATTAACAGCTCTTGCTTCCTACCCTCTTCCTTCCACTCTAGGAAAGAGATTAATTTAATTATTCAAATCCAACGAGTCTGATTACACTCAACTATTAATGGGCATTTCCACTAGGTGTGCATTCACTGATATAACTTCAAAGTGATGAGCCCAGGATCCAGAAATTCTCACTGTCATCTCCCTGTTGCAGAATTGGAAGCAAAGTCAGGGATTCTCCTAAAATTTTTGTGGCCTTTCTCTGACTCTCATGATGTGTTAGGGTTGGTAAAAGGACTTAGCCCTATCCTCTCTGACCTAGGTAAGTACACCAGAGCCTGGTGATCTCAGTATTCAAAACGTGAAGGTCTTAGGGTGAGGAAGGCGCTAAGATGGTCCTTTCAGACTTAAAAGCTAAGTCACAGGCTTTAATTTATCTTTCAATCAGGGCTACTATTTGGAGAATGCAGGAACCAAGAACATGACACTTTTATTTCTGTTTTGGTTAGACCCTTGGGTATCTTATTTGATAACCATGTGGGAGGGAGTTTTGACAGTGACAAAAGATTTAAGCTTTCCTAGCCTGGTGTATTAGTCAAAGTTCTTCTAGAAACAGAACCAATAGAAGATTTATTATGAGAAACTGGCTGGTGCAATTATGGAGGCTAAGATGCCCCACGATCTGAGAGCTGAAGACCCAGGAAAACCAGTAATGTAATTCAATCTGAATTCAAAGGCTGGGAACCAGGAGAGCTGACTGATAGAAATCCCAGTGAAGGGGCAAGAGAAGATGAGATGAGATATTCCAGTTCAATTAGTGAAGCAAGAAAAAGAAGGGAGTAAATTCTCCCCTCCTTCAATTTTTGTTCTATGTAGGTTCCCGGTGGATTAGATGAAGCCCACCTGAATTGGTGAGGAAAATCTACTTTATGGAGTTCACCCATTCAAATGCTAATCTCTTCTGGAAATACCCTCACAGACACACCCCGGAGATAATGTTTAATCTGAATACCTCCTGGCCAGTCAAGTTGATACATAAAATTAACTATTATACTTCCTGATTGAAAAATGATTATAATACCATTGAAATCTATGCTGACCTCTAAGATACCTTATAACATTTCATGAGAAGTACTGTAATCATTCTATGTTAGCTTTTGCTATAGAAAGACAGAGGCGCACTATCTCTCAAGCAGTTGGTATATTGCTTGCACACAGAAGTTATTTCTTTTTAAAAAAAATATTTTTATTGATTTCAGAGAGGAAGGGAGAGGGAGGGAGAGAGAGATGGAAACATACATGATGAGAGAGAATCATTGATCAGCTGCCTCCTGCACACCCAACACTGAGGATCGAGCCTGCAACCGGGGCATATGCCCTGATCTGGAATCAAACTGGTGACCTCTCAGTTCCCGAGTCGATGCTCAACCACTGAGCTAGACTGACTGGGCCAGAAGTTATTTCAATGAATAACATAATTTTAAGGGTGTCATTACAAAAACATATTTTTTCAGATATTTGGAGCTTCCAAGGAAGCATTTAATTAAGCATGTTCTATATACTCTAAAAGGCATACGCATTTAGAGAGGAAGACATTGATGTTCTAAGAGGTTAAAAGGGTTGATCCAAGTTTCCATGCTTAGGAAGAGGCAGAACTGAGATTCAAATAGAGGTATGTAGAATGACAGAACCAACTCTTGACCTAGGACTACTAAGTTAGCCCAAGGGTACAAGGGGGTTCTAGTTCCTATCCAACATTAGTTCAAATGATTCAATACCAGTTCTTTTGGCTCTGGGAAGCAACTTGGCCATTCTTGGTGATAAGATATTTTGATTTGCTGATTGACATGAAGGCTAATTAACTAAAAAATGTCCTTATGAATAGTGTCTCCTTTTATCATGTTGTTTATTTTACTTTATTTATTTATTTTTTAAAATATATTTTATTGATTTTTTACAGAGAGGAAGGGAGAGGGATAGAGAGTTAGAAACATCGATGAGAGAGAAACATCGATCAGCTGCCTCCTGCACACCCCCTACTGGGGATGTGCCCGCAACCAAGGTACATGCCCTTGACAGGAATCGAATCTGGGACCTTTCAGTCCAAAGGCCGATGCTCTATCCACTGAGCCAAACCGGTTTCGGCTATCATGTTGTTTATTTACAAAAGATTTGGAGTAAGATGAGAGAGAGAAGCAGAGGAGGGGCAAGAAATTAAAAAGTCTAAAGTAGGCAAGACAGAAACATTTGTGAGGAAGAAACTGAATTCCAGCTTCCTATTATGTATATACTTTCACATATGGTTATATTATATATATTAAATCTGTTACATTAATACACTATAATAGATACAAATAATAAAATGTATAATAACACATAATAAAGTATTATATTATAACACATAATATAAATAAATCTTTGTATTCTCAGGCTGGTCATTTCTGCAAGGCAGAGGTCAAAGGTGTAGAAAATAGAATTAAGGGTATGAAAAACATAGTAGGAAAAATTTGTGTAAGAATAATCATATCATAATTTCCTAGATAGTTACTGAAATTAGGTCTATAGGTTTAACTCTGAGATATCTGGCAGTCAAAGGAAAAATGAGATAAAAGAATAGTTATTAATTTTATATTGTCCAGGAAGAACATTCATTTGTTAGTGTGACAAACATATTTAAACCCTATTGCTTGTGCATGTACTTAGAGTTCTCTCAATAATACGTTTGATGTGTAATCTGCAGCCAGTTAAACTCATGTGATCCTCTGGGTTTTATTCCGTTCTTCTATGAAGATTTCCCAGAGCCCAATATTCACACCTCTGGGTACCACAGAGCATGGCACAAATGGGTAATGAGCTAAATCTGCCCCATCTATCTGGGGTTACAGGTCCTGAGTTCCATCTTCAAATGAATCACCTTGAAAACTGACAGTATTTCTGTTCCTTTGAGGGAACATTCTATGTTTGCAATTTCTCTAGAACTAGAAAGCATAGTAAAAAGAAACAATCTGGTCCTAGAAAATACTACATTTTCCCAGGGGAGCAGGACGAGGAGAGGGAAATATATTTCAAAGCAAAACTCTATTTTCCTTGTTACATATCAACTAACCATATTTTTATTTACAGGTTAGTAGTTAGATTATAGAAATTCCAAGGCATCAGGAAGTGCCTGTAAATCCTTTCAATTATAAATACTTCACTTGAGTAGTTGAAGGTTCAGTTTTTTTAAAATTTATCTTTATTGTTGAAAGTATTACAGATGTTTCTCTTTTTTTCCCCCATTGACCCCCTCCACCCTACTCCAGCCCCAGTTTTTTATTTTTTATTTTTTTTATTAGTTGATATCTCATTGGCCTTCTAATCACTAACACTTAGTGTCAACATGTTATCTCCAGCCAGAGAATTTTCTCAGAAAATGTCTTGGGTATAATGAGGGACAAATGAAACATTAAGTATGTTTTGAATGGGAAGAAGTTAGAGAAAGAGGGTTTAGAATACAGTTTATTGCACAACTGTTGAACCTATAATTACAGGACAGCTCAGCCAAGGGTGTGATTAGTGTCTGATTCAATGTCAGATGTATGAATAATAAAAACTGCTGTAATAATTTCATATCTCTTGTAAGGCCTGACTTATAAACAGATTTGAAAGTTTGGACCATCCCTAAGTATTTCTAGATGTCCTTACAAAACCTATTAATTTTTTTTTTTTTACCTAGATGTAGAAGTCAATTGAAGAAATAATGAAAGCATATAACCAAGTGTGCTATATTATTGACCTTAGTACTGCAGAGGGGATGGGGATGTGTGGAGGTAGAAAAGGGTATGGGCAATAAATGGTGATGGAAAAAAAAAATAAAGAAAAAAAATTACTTCTCTAAAAAAATAAAATACAAATTATTTCTTAAAAAAACACAAAACAATAAAAACTTTAAAATAATGTTATGTTACATTAAATTTGTTTGATCTAAAATGACATTCTAGCTTTCTGGTCAGGAATGTCTTATAAGTATAGTGAGTTACACATAACAGGTCCTTTTTTATTAAGTCAAAATACGTATAGGCCTTCATAATTCTTCTGTCTCCTTTAATAATTAACTATATTACATTAAAACTAGAGGCATGGTGCACGAATTCGTGCACCAGTGGGGTCCCTCAGCCTGGCCTGTGGGATTGGGCCGAAACCAGCTCTCTAACATCCCCTGAGGGGTCCTGGATTGTGAGAGGGTGCAGGCCAGGCTGAGGGATCCCACTGGGGCACGATCAGGGCCAGGAATGGATGCAGGAGGTTTGCCAGCTGGGGAGGGATTGCAGGAGGGGTACAGGGCATGTCCGGCCCATCTCACTCAGTCCCAATTGGCCAGACTCCAGCAGCAAGCTAACCTACCAGTCGGAGATCTGCCCCCTGATGGTCAGTGCACATCATAGCGAGCGGTTGAGCGTCCTTAGCATATCATTAGCATATTATTCTTTGATTGGTTGAATGGCAGACCAGACAACCGAACACTTAGCATATTAGGCTTTTATTATATAGGATTAGGCTTTTATTACATAGGATTATATTTTGTATGGAACATGGCTATTGACAACTCAAATGTTATTTTGTGAGTTTTCAATAGTCATGAACTAAAATTTAATTAGTTGTAGATTGTCTGTGTAGCGCCTTCAAAATTATAGCATTATATGTGTATTATAAATATAAATTAAACACAGGCTTTAAAAATAAGTAACATAGTTATCTGGCTTTTGTTAATAATTTTGATAACCAGTGAGAAGCATTAAAGCAAGATTTCAAAAGTACAAATGGTGTGCAATTTTCAGAGAAGGTAAGAAACACAATTTCTTTTTCCCTTTGGTAGGCCCACAGCCAAGCCATGGAGAGATGAACCCATGGGAGACTAATTAGTTCTTGTAACTCATATGCTCCTGGGGCTTTCCCAGAGTACCACTTAGCCAGTTCCTGGACAAGGTAATTTACCATGTCTCTTACTGTCCTACTCCCAAAGTCACATTCATCTTCCCTTGTCAGAAGCATGCTGAGGTCTGAAGTTTAATGTTTGTGATCATGAAAGGTATTCTGGCTAGCAGAATGAGAGAAAGAATTGTGTTTCCAGTAAATTCATCTACTACTTTGAACTATTAAATTGCTACTAGCTGATGAAAATAACCAACTTCAAATGAGAGAATAACCTAAAATATGGCTATACCATCAGAGGTCTACCTTATCTTTTCACCAAACTTGTCTTTTCAAGGTCTGTGAATCTCATTAGTGAAGGATCAAAGTAGACTGAAGAACATTTATGGAAGATTGAAAAAGTTGGTATAAGACTGGAAAACATAGATACATATGAATATTTTAGGGAAAATGTTCATCAAAAGCATCTGAAATGTTCACCCCAATCAAAGAGAGAAATGAATAAAACTAAGAAATTTGATTGTGAAGAATGTGGGGAAAAATTAGATAAGAAAGTATTGATAAAATACATTTAAAGATATAATAAATACACTGTATTTTAAATAATACTCTGTATAAACTTCTTAAAACTGGAAATATTTTAGAATATGAAAAATTCCACAAAGTATTAATTATACACCACAGCACTCTTTTTAGTATTATAATTTTTTTCAAATGTACTCTTTATTTAGGAAAATGATGGTTGCCACTTTATACTTAGAAAACAATTTTTTCTTCTAATTAATTATGTGTTGTTGAACTATATATGTCAAAAATATTTACAAAATATTTACACTCTGGGAAAAAAATAGAGAAATGGAATGGTATATATACACATTTTTTTCTGACACAAACAACTATTTCATGATAGGTGCAATCATGTGTTGTATCACATTCCTCTGCCTTCTCTCTAACTTCACATTATCCTTTCTTATATTTCTGATGAAGTTACATTGTCCTTTTAATTATTGAATTATTTATTATATATGGCTGTTCTAGTCCAGAACAGAAATATGGATAAAAGGGAAGTTACAATGGATTTTTGGGGGTGCAAATGGCAGTTTCTGAAATAAACACTAAGGGTATTAGTGAAGGTTAGGAAAATTAGAGGTAAGGCAGGCTAGATTTATGATTTGTGTGCATGTTTTAGAGCTTCTGATTTATGGGCAGAAAGTTAGTGACGTATAAACCTTGGTCCTCATGGAGATACAGAGAAAGAGAGACAAAGGGGGAGACAGAGAGAGAGAGAACCTGCTGATAATGATTCAAGCACAAATTAGAAAACAACAAATTTTGAATTTAAAGTAAAGATACCTTCATCTAATTTTTGAGTAAAATCTATATAATTTGGTATTTTTAATTTGAAACATTTACATTAAAAATTCTGTAATGATGTGTTGAATACCTATGTGTTTTCTTCCAAGTCAAGCAAATGAAGTAGTATCTTAAAGGCCCAACAAATAAGGAATGACACAAAATCTATTTTTTAGAGAAGTATATTCCCACTGAGTTTGTATCTTGCCAACATAGGGTTCTATTACATTTTATTCTAGTTTAAGACATCTGCAACCACACATTCCATGTCATTAAGAAGACAGTATAGCAATATTTTCTCAAAGCATTGATATAATTGTATTAGTTGCTATTTACTCACATTTTTGGCCTTTCTCACACTTAATTTTGTTTCAGAAAATTTATTTTAATACAAAACATACCACATTACATTTTTAATGGCAACTGACAAGAAACTTGAATCTTATGAAATGTGCAGAATCTCCTGTAGCCCTTCATCCCTCAAGCAACAATCTCAGTTCTGGTCTTCAGTTTCTCTTGTCTTGTCCATTGCAATAACTATCTATTTCCCATCCAGTTATTCCAATTGACCCTCCAATGGCTGCCATATGGATTTTCCAAAATCCTATATAATAAAGAGGTAATATGCAAATTGACCCTCACAACCTCATGTCACAAGATGGCTGCCTCCACATTGTCACAAGATGGCTGCCCCCACATCATCACAAGATTGGCGCCCCCATGTCGTCACAGGATGGCCATGCCCACATTATCACAAGATGGCCACCATAAGATGGATGCCCCCACGTCATCACAAGATGGCCACCCCCACATTGTCACAAGATGGCTGCTCCCACATTGTCACAAGATGGTTGGCAGGGGAGGGCAGGTGGGGGTGACCAGGCCTGAAGGGGAGGGCTTTTGGGGGTGATCGGGCCAGCAGGGGAGCAGTTAGGTGTCAATCAGGTGGCAGGGAAGCGGTTAGGAGGCGATCAGGCTGACAGGCAGGCGAGTGGTTAGGAACCAGCAGTCCTGGATTGTGAGAGGGATGTCCAACTGCTGGTTTAGGCCCGATCCCAGTCTGACCGGCAGTCGGACATCCCCCAAGGGGTCCCAGATTGGAGAGGGTGCAGGCTGGGCTGAGGGACACTACCCCTGTGCACGAATTTCGTGCACTGGGTCTCTAGTATAAATATAATTACATCACTCTCCTTCAAGATTTCTTAAGTGATTGCTTACAACCCACAAGATAATAGAAAAAACTTAGATTGACATACAGGACCCTTTAGGCTATGTCCCTACCTACTGGCTCAGCTTCATCTGCCTCTAGTCTTGATCCTCTCTGCATTAGCTGTTCTGAGAGAGTTGGCACCCCCCAAAGACATCATGTTATGCTGCTTCCTTGGCTGGGACAGCTCTTTCCCCTTGCTGCTCAGTGCACTCCTACTCTTCCTTCAAGTTCAAATGCTAACTTTTCCAATTTACTGAGCAATACCAGTAAGCACTCCTTTTTTCTTCTTCTTCTTTGGAACCTTATATGTAACTAGATGCCTGTGCACTGGTGGGGGGCATGGCCTGTGGGATCAGCCTGCTGTGGGAGCACCGTTCATCCAGGTCAGCTGAGCAGCACTCCCACTGTGGGAGTGTACTGACCACCAGCGGCCAGCGCCTGCGTTGAGTGTCTGCCCCCTGGTGGTCAGTGCATGTCATAGTGACTGGTTGACATGGTCATTCTGCTGTTTGGTTGCTGGGCTTTTATTATATAGGATGCTATTTGAACACCAGCCATTATTGTTTTGAACTCTTTGCTAATCCAGCACTTTCAGATAGAGGTCCTTTAATAATTGCTTGCTGAAAGAATGAATGAAAACAAATAGCTTCTTAACAAACATTAGGGGTATGGAATATTTCATTGCTTGTCTTCCACCAGGCTACTAGAAACCTTTGAGATCACACACAATGTAATTGATATCCTCATATGCTCAGAAATTCTAGGACCATATTATTTTCCTATATGGAAAGTTTTCTTAAGAACATGTTATCTATGAGATATTTAGTATGTAATCAATCAAACAAACAAAAAACAAACAATACCCCCTCACAAAGGTTCTTAGACCATTTTTATTTACTTAATTCATTTATAAATACTATTAAGTTCCTACTATCACTATGTTCAAGACACCATGCTACGTGTTATGGATACAAAAAAAAATAGCATGTGGATTGTTTCCTTCAAGTATTCATGCTTCAGCTCTTGCTTGTCTCCTCTCTCTCCCCTTTTCCTTCATCTTTCCTCTCTACCTGAGGAGTCACTGTCAGATGGGCCTTCTGCTGAAACCTCTAAATGAATTGAGTAATGAAGGAAAACAAGCATCATTAGATCCAGGTTATAGTTCAGACTCTGCCTCTAAATTTTGAGGCTTTAGTAGTTACTTCACCTTTTTGAGCTTTGGGTCATAGATCTAAGTAGCCATAGTGATCTCTACTTTACCTGTGCACAAGCCACTTTGAGAAGCAAATGATGGAGATACCGCATTTCAAAGTCACTGGCTTTAGAGACAGGAGAGTAGAATTTGAATCTCTATTACTTATTAGCTGTGTGGCTATGTCTTCTTATGTTCAAAATGGGGTTATACTATCCGTATTGCTTTGTTAGGATTAGCACTATTGTTAAATAGAGATAAAGGACAGACATTTAGGACATTATCAATTAATATACATTTTATGTTTGTTATTATTTTCAGATATGTTTGGGGTTACTTTATCCATCCTATAGTTCTGTAGACACCTAAAAAATTATTAGGTGTCTACATCTTACCATTTATGAGATGACTCCTAGCCTCCTTAGCCTGTACACCAGTGGGATTAGGATTTTCTCCCATAATTCCAAACCTTTGCTGCAGAGATCAGTAAAGACACTGGGTACACAGCAATGTCCAAGGAGCCTGAGGCCATGTGAAATGAGGGCTACTCTGGAGTAAATTGTCATGTTCAAAAAATAAAGAATGAGTCAGACCATGCCTAATTCCACAGGAAAGAGATTAGTTGCAGCAGAAAACATGTGGAGTTAATTTGGTTAGAAAGGAAATATTAACATCTTGAATTCCACACAAAGACTCCTACCCTTGGATGATATACAGAGCCCATTATAGCTCTACATAATTGTAGTGGGTACATTGTAAAAGAGCAAATAAAGGATGGCTATTGTTACAGCAAATGCTTGTGTTTTATGTATATTCAAAACCTTATTCCACATATGTAGTCTTTACAGATATGGAGCCTAGGGATTGTGGGGGAATTGAAACAAGAAGAGATATTTACATAATGTTCCTTCGAGTTCCATTTTGGCTAAATTGTAAAATCTGATTTTAGAATAATGTATACTTGGAATGAGTCAGAAGAATATGAGTCTATAATATGGAAGTCAGCTGTAGTTGAAATAAATGAATCTTTCATTAAGTTAGGGTCCCAATTGACTGTGAATGTTTTGCCATTCAGAATTAGAAATTTGATTTCTGTAATATTTCCTGAAATGACTATAATTTTTTATACTTATGGAAACTCATGTCTTGACCACTTTTACTTTGTGTTTGAAGCAGGAAGAAAATAATTTGCTTCTGTTCAATGCTATCTGTAGACTTGACACCTCCCTTCCTCCCCCCCGCCACCCCCCCGCCCCCCCCCGCCCCTGGCTGAGCCTCTCTTTTGTCTCTTTTGCTCTGCTTTTTGCTTTGTGACTTTTCTTCTTTTCAGCCTTACACAAAAGGCATCCTTCCTCAGGTGCTATCTGCAGCATTTTTTGTTGTTCCTTGTTTTTAAGAGCCTCTGTAGGTGATTGTAAAAGGATCCTTAAAGACCCAATACTGGAACAGATAAATAATTAAGACTTTAGAGATAACCAAATCAGGACCACTATATGGTAAGTTAGCTAATCTCCAAAACTAGTTACATGAAAAGGAAATTCCTAATTTACTTGACATTTCCCAAAGAGTTTTCTACATATCTGAAGACCCTGGCATTCACTTATGTGGATCCAATGTAATGAAATTTTTTACTGCAATTTAAAAAAATATTCTTCCTATACCAATATATTGAGGGTTAGGATTCAACATATTCATTTTGACATGGCACAAACATTCAGTCTGTTGAACACTCTTTGAAATTTGTTATGGCAGCCCAAGGTGACTAATACTGATTTTGTACTGAGAAGTGGGTTGTTGCTATAACAAATGCTTAAAAATGTAGAAGTGTTTTTGGCACTGGGTAATGGGTAAATGCTAGAGGAATTTTGAGGTGCATGCTATAAAAAGCCTAGATTGCTGTGAATAGAATGTTGGTAGAAATATGAATGTTAAAGGCCATTCTTTGAAGTTTCAGAGAAAAATGAGGAACAGGACATTAGAAATTACAGAAAAGGTGACCCTTACTATAAATTGGCAAAGAACTTGACTGATTTGTATTCCAGTGTTTTGTAGAAGGTAGAATTTGCAAGCAACAAAAATGGATATTTAGCAGAGGCTAAGTTATATATTTAGCAAAGTATTTAAGGTACAGATTGGATCTTTCTTATTGCTTACAGTAACACACAAGAGGAGAGAGATGAATTGGGGAGGGAATAGTTAAGCAAAAAGGAATCAGAACTTGGAGATGTGAAAAATTCTCAATCTACCCATCTATATAATAAAAGCCTAAGCGATCATTACGGTGGAACCACCAGAACGACCAGTCGCTATGATGCGCACTGACCACCAGGGGGCAGACACTCAATGCAAGACCTACCCCCTGGTGGTCAGTGCGCTCCTACAGGGGAAGCACCACTCAGCCAGAAACTGGGCTCATGGCTGGTGAGTGCAGCGGCGGTGGCGGGAGCCTTTTCTGCCTCGGAGGCAGCACTAAGGAGCAGCTAGCCGAGCAGTAAGGAGCAGTGAGCAGGTGGGCAGTAAGGAGAGAGGGGGTCCCACCTGCAGGCTTAGGCCGGGCCTAAGCTGGCAGGCGGACATTCCCCAAGCGCTTCCAGACTGCTAGAGGGCGTAGGCTGTGCTGAGGACCCCCCTCCCCCAGTATATGAATTTTGTGCACTGGGCCTCTAGTATTCAAATAATAAAGAACACCAAGAGAGTGGCTAAATAATCACTTGGTAAACAGATCATGTGTGTAACTTGTGAACTTAATCAACCAACTCAGTGGAAGCCAGGAATAGAGATTGGGTTATACCAGCAGTCACTTCCAGCTGGGACTATAGTAGACACAAAAAATGAGACAAAATTAAGGAAGGCTGTAGGATTTCCCAGGTTCACAGCTGAAGTCAAAATTTGCTTCAGAATGAATCACACCTTAAGTCTTACCCAGACTTGATTTAGATGTTATTCAGATGATATTTTGGACTTTAGACTTTAGAATTGATGCTGGAATGAGTTAAGACTTTTAGAAGTGGTAGGGTGGAAAAAAATGTACTTTGCATGTGAAAAGGGTACACATTTGGGGGGCCAGAGGTAGATTGCTATGGCATGACTCATTTCCCCCCCAAATTCATATATTAAAGCAGTAACTCCCAATGTAACTGGTATTTGGAGATTGGGCTTTTAGAAGTAATCAATATTAAATGAGGTCTTGTGTATGGACCTAATCTGATGGGATTGATGATCTTATAAGAAGAGAAGAGAGAAAGATCTCTCTTCAATATGTGAGGACACAGTGAGAAGGCAAGAAGGCGCCTATCTGCGAGCCAGGCAGAGCACTCTCACAAGAAACTGAATCAGTCAGAACATTGATCTTGGACTTCTAAACTCTAGAACTATGAGAAAATAAATTTTTGGTTTTCAAGCCACTCCATCTATGGTTTTTGTTAAGGCAACCTGAGCTGATTCAGACATCCCCCTGTGGTGCCAACCTGCTTTGGACCATTACATGGATAGGCAAAACAGTTACATTGTTTTAAGTAAGAATTGGAGTTGTTTGCGAAAGCAGTCAACCTGCTCTGACTAATATGGTAACAGAGGAAAATATGTGGAAAGATAATAATAGTGAAAGGACATATGATGGTGCCAAGAACCCCAAGAAGCAACAGATTTACCACAGGACTTAAACATGCAGTATTATCATTGGGTCCGATGACAAAAGAGATGGTCATTATGTTACTTCATGTCACTTTTTGAGAAAAAAAACACACACTAATTCAGAAATTCTTCAAGAAGAATGTTCCAACTACGTGAGAGGCTCAATCAGATTTAGCAATTATGGCTACAGAAAAGTGCCAGACTTTGTATTTTTAATAGCTGCCAAAACAAGCCATTCAGAGCAAACTGTTAACAGAAGGATACATCCTAGTAAGCACTCTTCTTGGGGACTGAAACAAAAGCAGAAGAGCAGCAATGAGCTGAGACAGAGCACACGCATTCTTAAATTTGAGGTTCATGCCTGATAAGGAATGTCCGTTTAAACCACGGCTGCAAGTCTTGAGTTGGACATTTTGCTTTATTTCTCAAACAAAACAGTATGTTTTCAATAGTTTCCTTTAAAGGCAGAGAATATGTCATGCATTCATGTTACATATCATTTCTAAGTCTTCACATTAATCTTTTGCTAGAGAAAAACATATTTTTTTAAAAATTAGTCTCAATAGGCTGGGCTATGCTGCAATAACAAATATACCCTTAGATCTTAGTGGTTGTTCAAATCCAAGTTTCATAGGCAGAATAATGATCTCCTCCCCCCCCCCCCCGAGATGTACATGTTCTAATCCTCCAAACCTGTTGCATATGTTACCATTTAAAAGGGAATTTACATGTTTGATTAAATTAAGACTCTTGAGATGGGATGATTATCCTGGGCTATTTGAGTAGGTCCAATATAACCCTAATAGTTCTTATAAGATGGAGGTAGGAAGGTGAGAGTCATAAGGCAAGGTGATGACAGAAGCAGAGGTCGAAATGATGTGGCCATGAGCTAAGGAATGTGGGTAGCCTCTAGAAAGTGGGAAAAAACAAGGGACAGATAGTCCCTTAAAGTCTTCAGAAAGAATACAGATGGTCCAACATCTTGATTTTAGTTCTGTGAGGACCGTTCAGATGTTGGACTTCAAGAACTGTTAGATAACAAATTTGTGGGGTTATTTTAAAGCCACTACATGTGTGGTGATTTGTTTCAGCAACTATAGGAAACTAAAACAGCAACTTCATTCTTATTTACATCAAAAACACAAATGCAGGTGTGGTGGTGATTCAGGGATTCTGAGTCAGTTCCAGTAGGTAGGAAGGCATATGAACAGATTCCTAGTTTGCTGCAGAAAGAGTTATTGACCAGCCAGAATTGCCTTATGTAAGTTTCTTCTACATCCCACTGGCCAGAATTCAGTCATATGGCCCCAATCTAAGTATAAGAGAGCCTGGGAAACATACCCTGTGTGAACAAATAGGGAACTATTCAATGAATACATAAAAAATTGTCAGCAGAATCATGTATAAAACATTTTCTTCTCAAAATCTTTTAATGATTATTGCATATTTTCTTAAATTTAATATTGGAAGGAAGATAGCTGATACTAATAAGAATATCATGACTTTTTGTTTTTTATAAAATTGATATTTTCTCTAAATTTTCATAGGGTGCTTTTTACATTTTCTTTATACTTTATTTTTATCTAAGAGTTATTTCAGAAAAATGTATTTTATAGGTATTTGTATAGAACACAGCAAATCATTTAAATGGAATTATATTGCTATTGATATGGTACTCATATTTTTATCAATTTGTAGTTTTTAATACGGAGAGATATTTTCTTAATTTATTTTAGATTAGTACTTCTTTTTCCTCTGTGATTTCTAAATCAGGCTTACGTATGTTTCTTAAAATCAATCTCTATTCTTTTACATTTTGCATAATCTTTTATCATTTGATTTTTTGCCATGTTTTCCCCTCTACTTTCTGCAATAGTTTCTCAAACTTATCTTCAGAATCATTTAAAAATATTTCCACAGTGGCTATTGTACTGATTTTTAAAGTATAGATGTTAAACCTATTATAATTAAAGTTTAACATGAAGTACATATGTGATAGTGTTGTTTACCTGACATCATAAATTAATAAATATTTTATATTATTTATATAAGGATAACATTAGATTATGTGAAGTATTTAGGGATAAACCTTAAAACTCAGAAAGAATGGCTATCAATTCAAATATTTTGAACTTGGGCATATGACAATTGTTGAATTTTTCTGGGGATAGAAATACAAACATGAACAGGACATTATTCCTATCTTTGGATTGCATAGTTGGGTAAGAAGCAACAGCCATTTAAAGAGATACTTACAGCCCAGCTGGCATGGCTCAGTGGTTGAGCATGGACCTATGAACCAGGAGGTCATGGTTCCATTTCTGGTTAGGATATACTAGTATACCCCAGTTGCTGGCTCGATCCCCAGGGTGGGGCATGCAGGAGACAGCCGATCAATGATTCTCTCTCATCATTGATATTTCTATCGCCCCTCTTCTTTCCTCTCTGAAATATATATGTATTTGGCAATCCTTACCCAAGGATATTTTTCCATTGATTTTTAGGGAGAGTGGAAGATAAATGGAAAGACAGAGAGAAACATTGATGTGAGAGAAACACATAGATTAGTTGCTTCCTGCACATGCCTGGACCAGGGCCTGGGTCTGCGAGGAGCCTGCAACCAAGGTATGTGCCCTTGATTGGAATTGAATCTGGGGCCCTTTGTTCTGCAAGCCAACACTCTATCCACTGAGTCAAACCGGGTGGGGCTAAAATATATTTAAAAAAAGATACTTACAGGAGATAATATGTAATAGGAGTTAGAGAAGATTTTATGCTAATATATCCATTACCCCAATAATTAATATGTTAGTGTTGAATTTATAGGAAGCTGGTAAATGCACTCTGGGTTTTTCCAAGCTCTTCAGCTGGAACCTTTATAGGAAGCAGTCTCCAACAGCAGCTGAGGGGTCTCCAATTGAGTATGAACAGAGCATGTAACTTAAAATTCATTGTTATAATTTGAGAATCATGTTCAGTATCCAGTTTTGTTATTTCAACATTTGTGGGTCTTTGGATTTTGTAAAACATTAAAGCAGATCTCTTCTTATTTTTAATAATTATGATTTAATACAATTGGCAAACTATAAAACGTCTAGCTCAACATATCTAAAATTAGGTAACTCTCACTGATTTTAATGAATGTGCCACATTTTTCTCTGAAGCATATGGGTAAATATTGAAGCATATTTAAAAAAAAAGAGTCACCTAACAATCACCTCTTGAGAAGAATTTTGTTTTTGACACATCCTAATTTTTTTAAATGGTATATATTACAGAACTTGAGACCAGTATTAAAATTATTATTACCTCTTCCAAACAAGGGAGTATTTATATAATAAAAATGTCAAGGTTTAAAGAAAAATATTCTGGAGCACTTAAATAAGGCAAATGTTTGCAACTTTACCCTACACAGAAATATTTTTTAGGATGACTGAAATAAAATCAAAGCAAACATTTTCTTAATTATATGAATAATATTTATTCTTTTACTTCTACAGATTGAACTATTTAGTCATTATGGTGTCTATTATGTAATGAGGAATGATAGTAAATGGCAAACATCAGGTTTTAGTCATATTATACCTTTTGATATTCATAATAATGATATCAATGAAATTGATAAAATTAATAGTTGTTTGAGCATAATCTTTTACATTCAATCAGTTTCAAAATTTTCCAAACCTGGAGGGGTGTGGTTCTTTGGCTGAGCATTGACCTATGAACCAGGAGGTCACGGTTCGATTCCGAGTCAGGGCACATGCCCGGGTTGAGGGCTTGAGATCAATGATTCTCTCTCATCATTGATGTTTCTCTCTTTCTTTCCCTTTCCCTTATTTTCTGAAATCAATAAAAACACATTTTATAAATTTTTTTCAAAACACAAAACAATTATGTCATCTTTACAACTATATTTATGAGAAAGATAGAAAGGTGTTAAAATGTCTATTTTACACAAGAGCAAACTTATGACCAAGAGTTAAGCAATCTAGCAAAGATTATAAATAAGTTAGTTTTGGAATAGAAGTCCTTTTGTTTTGTTAGTCTTTGGCAGAAATACATAAAAATACATAAAGTAATTTTTTAAACAAATGGAAGTTCTGTCATATTTATCACCAAATGATACCCTTAATTTATTTCATTATTCTAATTTTATTGTTAGTTCCTTATTACAAACCAAAAAACATCTTTCAACTAAGTTCCTCACAACTAATATTTATATACAGCTCCAAGAAGTTCAAATGAACTCAGACTGGGTTAAATATTTTGTTTACCTGTATATTTAACTTTATAAGAAACTACCAAATGGCTTTTCCTATATGGCTATACCATTTTACATGCTTATCAGCAATGTATAAAAAATCCAGTTTCATATTCTTACTCACACTTGGTACTGTCAATCTTTTAAATTTTACCCATCTTAATAAGTTTTTAATAGTTATTTAGGTTTTGATTTGCATTTCTCAGATCAGTAACAGTGTTTTGTGTGCTTAGTAGCTCCTTGTATATTATCTTTTGTGAATTGTCTTTTAAAATCTTGTGTCTAATTCTTATTGAATTTTAGACTTTACAAATTAAAGATCAAGTGCTGTGTTAAGTATATTGGCAAATATTGAAAATATTTTATCTCAATCTATTGCTTGTTTATCATTTTGCTACAGTATATTATAGAAATCTTTAGTTTTGATTGAGTCTGATCTTTTTTGTTGCTGTCTTTTTTAATGGTTTGTGCTTTTTATGCTTTTCTTAAGAAATCTGTGCCTTAACAGATTTGACCAAAAAGAAAAACCTCTAAATATTATAGAATACTTAAAGTGCCAAATATTTGAGCCTGCTTTATTCATAGAGATGAAAAGAAAATGATATGTACAGTAGCAACTATTTAATCTGACAATAAGTTAATCCTTTCCTTGTCTCTTCTCAAGTAAAACCATTTTCATAAACAATTTATACTGCTGTAAATGTCTGTGTTTATTTATATAAGGAGTGTTTATTTTCCCAAGAAAGTTAACTTTCCCCTTTCCCATATGTGTCATGAAGAACTTGAAGGTTTCTTGAATGTTAGAAGCATATTGGAGCCTTTATAACCAGCTCAGACTCCAACATTGTACTGTGTGTACCCTGTGCATGCAAGTTAGTTCTCTCTAGGAGTGTGGCAGTCATTAAACAGCAACATCCAAGCAAGAATGATGTCAGGACTATAACTTACTTCTCAACTGTACACATACAAACTGCTCTGATGGCTACTGAGCAGGGCTCTTGGTTATAAAAGCATCAAGTTTTTAATTCTTTCTACAAAAGGATGGGAATCATCCATATCCAACAATAAAAGTGTGTTCATGTGTTATCTATCTTGCTAGAATTTCCAGACACTTGGCTGCATTTTAGATATGTGAGTGTTTTTCTGAAGCGAGACCAACTCCAATTCCTTCCTTTTAGGAGTATTACAATGAATACAACTCCCTCTAAAATAATTAAAATAGCATTTCTTCAGCTATGCTGACTCCTCCAATAACAATTGTTACCCCTCCTCCCCCTGCTTATTTGTTTTTTGTAGAGTATAATTGGGCCACCAAAGGGATCCAGTATGGGTAACATTTATAAAACTGAAAATAATGTTTGACCTCATTTTCATAGCCCGAAGGGAAACTAGTTTGCTAAGGGAATTTATTCACAGTGGTTTTGTTCTCTTCCATGCATCAGAGAAGCAACTCACAGAAAGTTAAGGTCTCTCTTCACTCTAAATTATGGGTAGACATTTTATATGTGGGAAAATATTGGATAGTTAGCATGGGATTGATGAGAACCTGGCATTTCCTAGGGATATGGGAATATCATATAGTGGAATCTTTAGAGTGGGCATAAAGTATCACACATAAAACCGATGTTAAACATTGGCTTTTCTTTTTTAATAACCTTTCTATAACATGTTAGGTCAACCATGGATTCTTATAGGAGGACTTGAAGCAGGAACTTGACTGAGTTATCTAATGATCATTCTGGCTTAGCCACCAACGGATACGAATTTAAAGAGGGTTGAATTGCTGAAAGGCACTTTCTATATGAATTTTAGGGCCATACATTAGAAGTACAAATTTTATATGCATAATATAAGGTGGTTAGCCATGGATACATCCAGATCCCCCTATTGCTTTATTTTTTAAATCAATATCTTATTATTATCAAGTGAAATCAGTATGCACATTTTGTCAGGGACCTTGATTTTATCCCAGGGCATTCATGGTGATGCAGAATGCTCTTCCTTTCCTGTGCAGATTCAAGAATCCACAGCCTGACAAGTGTGGCTCAGTGGTTGATTGTTGACCCAAGATCCAAGAAGTCACCAGTTTGATTCCTGGTCAGGGCACTTTCCTGGGTTGAGGGCTCAATCCCCAGTGGGAGATGAGCAGGAAGCAGCCAATTGATGATGCTTCTCTCTCATCGATGTTTCTATCTCTCTCTCCCTCTCCCTTCCTCTCTAAAAAATCAATAAAAACAAATTAAAAAAAGAATCCACAGGGATTGGGCCTAAACTGGCAGTCAGACATCCCTCTCACAATCTGGACCACTGGCCCCTAACTGCTCACCTGACTGCCTGCCTGATCACCCCTAACTGCCGTTGCCTGCCTGCCTGATAGCCCCTAACTGCCCTTCCCTGCCAGCCTGATCTTGCCCCCAACTGCCCTCCCCTGCCGGCCTGATTGCCCCTAACCCCCTGCTGACCTGATCTCACCCCCAACTGCCCTCCCCTGCCTGCCTGATCTTGCCCCCAACTGCCCTCCCCTGCCTGCCTAATCTCGCCCCCAACTGCCCTCCCCTGCCTGTGTAATCTCGCTCCCAACTGCCCTCCCCTGCTGGCCTGATATTGCCCCCAACTGCCCTCCCCTGCCTGCCTGATCTTGCCCCCAACTGCCCTCCCCTGATGGCCTGATTGCCCCTAACTGCCTCTACCTGCCTGATCTAGCCCCCAACTTCCCACCCCTACCAGTCTAATCTTGCTCCCCACTGCTCTCCCCTGCCTGCCTGATCTCGCCCCCAACTGCCCTCTCCTGCTGACCCGATAGCCCCTAACTGCCTCTGCCTTGGCCCCCACCACCATGGCTTTGTCCGGAAGGAAGTTGGACATCTGGAAGATGGCCGGTCAACCCAGTCTAATTAGCATATTACCCTTTTAGTAGTGTAGACAGATTATATAGGATAGGATTGCTTAAATGAGGGGGGAGGGAGCCTTTTTCAGCAGGAGGAGATGCTCTTGGCAGACAAAAATACGTAATCTCTATATCTGGACTAATAGCCAGCCATATGCACTATACTACCAAACCAGCCATTACGAAATTGAACCGCTTTTTTACACCTTACACCAAACAGCCGTTGCCCTTAAAACCCCTCCTCAGCCCCCACCTTAGGTTCTGCCTTTGCAGTTCACCTAGATTAGGTTCTGATTGGTTGGTTTCTATGCCAGTCAGCATCTCTGGGCCTATCTCTGGGCCTGATCAGAGAGGTGGGGCTGATCAACAGCTGCCCCAGGCTGCTGGCGAGCAGGCTGAACTGCTGACCTCTCGGAGAGATACAGAGGCTTCCCCAGCAGCCTGGGGCAGCTGCTGATCAGCCCTGCCTCTCTCTCTCTCTCTCTGAGAGGTCAGCAGTTCAGCCCGCTCACCAGTCCCCGTCCAGCCGAGCCTGCTGCGCGCACAGCCTGGTGTTCGGTTGTCCATTCAGTCATTTTGGACATTACGGATCTTGGCTCTTTATATATAGAGATTACAGCACCAGTGACAGCCCTGCATTTTAATAGAAATAAACTAATCTCCAAATCCCAAATGCAAATTTTGGAAGTAACATACCTTTGCATGGGCACTAGAATCACTTGGTAAATGAGAGCTTATATCCTGGCATCAAAACTAATATTCCTATAGCATCTCAGAAAGAAAATTGCCAAATTATTTTTGGCTTCACCAAGGTTTTTGTGTGTGCTTACTACTAAAAATAAGGTAAAAAATGTTAAGAGTTTGGGTTTCATTTTAAATGAGACTTAAGCATAAGAAATACAATATCTTTACTAAGCAGCTAGAGAAACACAACCAGCTCATCACTATTAAATTAGTTTGAAAACTAGGTTTGAATTTACATATTTGAGAAATCAGAACTCTTAAAAATAGTAGCGATGCCAGGGTAAACTGTGGCAGGTCTATGTGTTTTTCCTTTTTACATAAACTTACACAGTAAATACTAAGTAGGGGTAAAGGGCAGAAACATGGTAAATATTAAAATTATATGAGAACATTCTTACATGCTCCCTTAGGGCCCTAATCTTCAATAATTTACTCCTTAAGATGAGCCTCCTTAATTTTTTTATTGCCTCGAGCCAAAGTTTCTAACTTTTCCATGTTATATCTTCTCTACATTTCTTCTCATAGATGTAATCCATCTATCTAGAACACTTGTATTCTGAGAATATTAATTCTGAAGTGGAAATAAGGTTAGCCAACCCTCCCAGCTCTGCTTAATGTGGAGACAAAGAAACTTGAAACTTTCCAACTGTGGTAACTTCTAGACCATTCTCTTCCAGACTTTTGAATGGGCTCCAGAAAGAAGGGCCAGGCAGTTTCCTTCTGTTACATATCAGTATAATGAGCTTAGGTGATAAGCTCTCTGGAAATACTTGAAGAGTCGTCGAGCCCACTGGATTTTCTAAGCATCATGACTTTGTGATGTTCTTGGTTACAGTGCATTTTCAATCCTGTGGATTTGTGGTGCTGGCCTGTTAAGTCCATGATCAAGTTTTTTCCCTCCTTGTCTGAAAGCCTGGAATGAGGTACACACTTAATGAATGTGGACTTATCTTTTTTCTACTAAAAATGGAAGGTGGTTGTGACATAATATTTAGCCATTCACCCTTCATGAAGATTTGTTTTTTTTAGAAAGGAAAATCATGGTTAACTAAAACTTATTATCCCGTAAGTTATTTAAACTCACAAGCATGTTATTTAAGGCCAATTTGTATGCTTCATGGAGCCACTATCATCCACTGGAAAAAAAGGGAGGACTTTATTATTGATGCTTTCCAAAAACAAAATAATATTTATATACTCAGGCATTGCTAATTCTGGGAATGAATACAAATCAAAATATCAAAAATCAAAATATCAATATATACCAAAATGGGATTATATGTGATAAATATATCATATATATGGCATTAAAATAGTCTGAAATTAAAGAAAATATGTTACATGTGTTCTGCTGTCTTAGCATTTTCAGGACATTATAAAATGCTTCTGAAGTTGTCCTCGGTTTTCTAATATACACTATGTATTTTTTTTTTTTTTTTTTTTGTTAATCCTCACCCAAGGACATTTTCCCCCATTGATTTTCAGAGAGAGTGGAAGGGAGGGGGAGAGACACAAAGAGAGAAACATCGATGTGAGAGAGACACATTGATTGGTTGCCTCTCGCATACTCCCTGGTTGGGGCTGGGATTGAGCCTGCAGTCCAGGTATGTGCCCTTGACTGGAATCAAACCCAAGACCCTTCAGTCCCAAAGCCAATGCTCTAAGTACTGAGAAAAACCCAGCTAGAACAAAATATTTCTTTAAAAAAAAAGTTGTATTTTTCTTCATTCTCACATACTTTTCTCCCAAAGCTGTTATAACAATTTTACATAATTGTATTCAAAAGACCGTAAAGGACCCTGCAGTGTTGAATAATTGCATAGAAGCTTTAACTTGTATGTAAAGAAATATTGAATAAAAGCAATAAAAATATTTTTCGTTTTATTGCCTTTCCCAGGATACTTGGAAAGAAATGTTGTGTTATAATTATGTATAAAGTTTAAGGTCTTTAACATCCATTGACTTTTTCACTTTATTCTTTAAAGCCCATATTTTTATAATGCTCTTATTTTAAAGTAGGAGAAAGATCTCTAAACTCAGCAGCTATCATGATGTAACACATGCAAATTAAGAAAATCATTTACTCTTTAAACTGTAAAAGTCATTCATAGCTTCTGAATATACCACTCAGATCATTAACAGATAATAATATACAAACACATGTGTACTTTCCAATCACTTGAACCAGTTTATTTTTTCATTAGTAAAATGCCAGGGTGCATCAGACCTGCCAAGTCCCCATCTCTGGAAAATATCAGTGCGAGGCCAACCTCACCTCGCAAAACTTTAACAAGAAATTGCAGAACTTGGCTGCTTTGAAAGACTTCAGTGCTCTCCAGTGTCTTTTGTGGATTTTCTGCTTTTGACATTTTTCTTGAAGATAGAACATGGTTATAAATAATTAAATTTTAAAAGCACATTAACAAATGTTTAGTATGGTATTCATAACTTTCAGAAGATAGTCATATCTTACCACCACGTTATGGATAGAAGAACTGCAAAGACTTTATTTCTTATTCCTATAAGTAACTAGAAGCCTGGTGCACGAAATTCGTGCACAGGGAGGGGGGTTGTCCCTCAGCCCAGCCTGCACCCTCTCCAATCTGGGACCCCTTGAGGGATGTCCGACTGCCTGTTTAGGCCCGATCCTGGTAGGATCGGGCCTAAACAGGCAGTCGGACATCCCTCTCACAATCCAGGACTGCTGGCTCCCAACTGCTCACCTGCCTGCCTTCCTGATTGCCCCTAATCGCTTCTGCATGCCAGCCTGATCACCCCCTAACCACTCCCCTGCCAGTCTGATTGCCCCTAACTGCCCTCCCCTGCAGGCCTGGTCACCCCTAACTGCCCTTCCCTTGCAGGCCTGGTCCCTCCCAACTACCCTCCCTTGCTGGCCTGATCGCCCACAACTGCCCTCCCCTGCTGGCCATCTTGTGGTGGCCATCTTGTGTCCACATGGGGTCAGCCATCTTTGACCACATGGGGGCAGCCATCTTTTGTGTTGGAGTGATGGTCAATTTGCATATTACTCTTTTATTAGATAGGATGGATATTAGAGGAGTAAATTGTAAGTTTTTTTTCCCACTTTCGTATAGATGACTGAAATTAGAGTTGCTTCTATCACCACCACGTACACACAAGGTCAAGCTACAGATTTTTAAATAATTGCAGGAACATAACATGCTATAGCACTCTGTCCAGCTGAGATCCTTCTGTAGGGTGGTTTTCAGTTCAGCAACAACTGAGGTCACCTGATCTTGACACTTTCAATATCATTCCTCCGAAGGATCTTAGTAGATCTTTCTGTTTCAATTCCTTCCAGATGCCTGTTTATGTCCAGGAGCACTGCTTTTATTTAAATTAAGGACATTTGCTTAGGAGAAGGATTTAACCCACTTTCTCTAGTCCCACTCTTCCTTGGGAAGTTTAGTTCTCAGGAAAAATGTGAGTTCTCTGTTTTAATTCATGAAATATCTTGAGAGAAGTAATTATGCCTGTCCCTTGAGCCATGCAAGGGCTGATTATTTTTTCTCTTTAAAACTAAAACTCTGTGTGTGCAAGTGTGGGTGTGTATTTTGTAGGGGGTAAACTTTAGATGAGCATAAAGTCCTCTGTGAAACTGCTATTTAACTACGGACTGCTGATCTAACAGTGCAAAACTACACTCCCCCAAGAATAAAGAAAATATTCTCAACAATCAGTGACCCATTGCCACATGTTTAGAAACACTTATTAGTAATGCTTCTATGAAGAGTGTGTTTATGGCCTGACAATTTTTATGCTTCTCTATTTCCTTTTGTAACAGAACCCCATAGTATTAACCAGGACACGTGCTCAGGACCCCTGCTTAGCTTGCCTAGAGGTATGATCATATGTCTAAGTTCTAGCTGATGACTTGTAAACAGAAATGATGTGTGAAATGAAGTGTCAGGTCTTTAAAGGATAGCTTCAACTCTCTAATTTTTCTTTACTTCTTCCTGCTGGTTGTATGCCATCTTTGAAGAGGTAGACAAATACCATGCACTAAGGGGGTGATAGAGCAACCAAAATAAAGACACTATGATCCTCAGATTATGTAAGGACACAAGGGTAGCTTTTATAGCTAGATGAGGTTAGCCTATATTCTAGCTTATACAGTCAACCTTTCAATAACAAAAATTGTCAAACACAAAAATAGAGAAGATATAATAAACATCCATATATGTACCAGAATTAGCAAAGTTAACTTACTATAAAATACAATAATATACTATAAATAATTCATTTTTCTTCCCTTCTTATAAGTAATTGCTGTTTTGAACTTACTGTATATCTTTCCCATTTGTGCTTTTATAAATGTACTGCAAACATATGTGTCCAAAAAAACATAGTATTTTTATTGCATTCAAAAGTTTCATATGAATATTTGCCAATGTTATATCTGATAAGGGTTTAATCTCCAAAATTTATAGGGAACTCATACAACTTAACAAAAGGAAGATAAACAATCCAATCAAAAAGAGGGCAAAGAACCTAAATAGACACTTTTTGAAAGTGGACATACAGAAGGCCAAGAGACATATGAAAACATGCTCAAAGTCACTAATCATCTGTGAGGTGCAAATCAAAGTGACAATTTGAGTTAAAATAATATTAAGCAGCAGTATCTAACTTACATCTTCCGCAGGCAGTTTAATTTTATACTTTTAACTATACCATCATTTCATTTTTTATAAGTTATTATTCTCTAACTGAACCTCTGCTCTACTTATGTCTGAAATGCAGAAATATGTCGTTTTGTGATGGCAAATTGATGCAATTATTTTCATTTAATTATTTATATCTTAGAGGCCTTTTGGTAATCTACTGCTCTGCATTCAGTAGGATTGAAATTAACAAAGTTTCTAGTACAAACTATTACAAAATAATTCTGTTCATTGGAAATTAATGTCATTTTTAGCTTTAAGGTTGCAATTCAAAGAGGGAAAGATTATATTAAAAATTGGGGTTTAAGATAAACATTTATAAATAAACAAAAAAGGATAGTTTGTTCTCCATGTCTCAATATCCATGTCTCATAAAGCACACACAGGTAGACATAAACTGTCACATTTGTCTATTTGTATTGTCAAGGCTGGTAAGTTCACTCAATTTTAAATTTATAAACATTCAGAGTTTGTTTCATCTATAACTTTTGATTTTGTCTTTGTTTAAATCTACAGTTATTTAAGGAGAAACCTGGGATTCATTCTTACTACTCCTAGCCCTTACCATTCATGTCTGGTGTACTCTAGCATCCATGCCAAAGCATGTCCTAAAAAATAAATGTGATATGTCCTGGACAGAATGCAGTATAATATGATTAATACAAACTATTGAACATTTTCATATGTGCTATATATTGAAAAATATTTTAAAAGCAGTGGATGCTTCCCATATGGTGATCTCTGCAACCAGAAACATTGCATATTTAGCCCTTAACAGGTGAAGGAGAGAGCAGAAAGAGACACCGCTTGGAGACTGTAGGTGGAACATAGAGATGGTAGTGTAATGAATTCTGCCAATGCATTTTTCTCCAACTCCAGATTTCCCAGGACCAAGTGAACTTTTCAATACATTTTTTTTTTCAAGGAAAAAATCTTCTCTCTTAGAACGTTTTGGTGGTGGTTATTTCAAAATAGAAATAATGTAATAAAGTCGTAGACAGCATAGAGAAAATTTATGTGGAGCTGAATTCTTTGTTTTAATCTTCAAAACATATGATTAAGGAACATATCTTTTAATTAGGAACATATCTCAGTCATTTGACAAAGATAGAACTATGTATTTGTCACCCTGCTTCCTCTTCATGGACACAGAAAGACTACAATCCCCAAGATCCCTTGCATTGGTGTCAATAATGAAGTTCTGACTATTGGTGTGTGGAAGATGTTGAAGATATTTTCAGACATAGCCCATAAAGCAATAACTCATGTGATGCTCTGATTCTCTTTTCCCACTCTATAGTGATTCTGGAGGCCACTTGCAACAAGGGACATGCTTATAGAATGGAAACAGCCTGGTTTCTGAGTTGCTGCTTGGCGAAGAGCTGCTGAGTAAAACTGAGAGACCCTCACACTCATATTAGACTGTGACATGAACAAAAAATAACCTTTTCTTACAGTAAAATGTTGAAATGTATTTGTTATTGCAATATAACTACTTTATTCTGATTTATACAGAAAATAGAAAAGTAAAATATGTGACAATAGTGAAGAGATTCAGTCAAGTGGTAAAGACTCAGGTAGGTATTGGAGGCTAGAAAGATGGTAATAGGTATTATACAGAAAGAAAGTATTTAATAATATTTGGATGTGCAGCTCCTTGAGAGAAAGCCTATAAAGCTAGGACACATGGATGGTTAAAATGAAAGCATGAGTGTGTTATTATTGACGGTATTTGACAAGTTATTACAAAAGAAATCAACTGACAATTTTATGAGCATAAAGGAAAGAAAATAGAGATGATAGCAATGTTGTCACTTGCGGTGCTAGATTTCAAACACTACGGGATGGGATTACAAAGATTGCATGCCAAAGTCATGCTATGATCATACGTTGGTTAGATTCACATGGAGAAAAGAACAGACTGAAACCTGTGGCATTTAATACAACTCTCAACTAAATAAAGGAACTGAGGAAAAAAGAATTTAAGGGTGTTGCCTTGTACCAGTCACTCTTAAATAACTGAGAGGTAGACATGGTGATGGGAACAAGGAAATTAATGAGTCTTGTGATTTAAATCAAGGAAAGAACTATGGATAAGGTCTTAGGCATAGGGAACTGACTGGAAGTAAACAGAGAAGAAGCCTACTCAGTTTTTGACAGAAATATATTGCCAAAATCTGGACTGTTTAACACCAAAACTAAGACTTAGGATTTCATTATTAAGAGAAAGGTACCTCCTAAGGAATCCCTATTTCAGAGGTAGACTGAAGCAGATCCATGAACAGGGAGTAACTTCCCAGAACCTGCCGTCTAGGAGGACAGGTCTAAGGGAGTTGTTTCCCCAGAGAAACAGAGAAAAGGCCTAATGAAGAATCTCCCCCAACCTCCGAGTAAAGTGCTTTCATAATAGCTGCCAGTGAGATTTCAAGATTTTTATCAATGACTGCTGCATGTCTTCCGCATCCTCATTTCTGATCAGACATGTTTATTGTAGACACTAGAGGCCCACTGCATGAAACTTGTGCACGGGGCGGGGTGCGGGGGGGGGGGGTGTCCCCTCAGCCCAGCCTACTCCCTCAGTTGGGGCTTGGCTGTGGCAGGGAGCTCTGGGCCCCAGGTTTGAAGGCCGGCCACGCCCCTGATTGTGGGAGACCCAGAGTTCCACCACGCCGCCCCGGTCGGGGCCCCGAGCTCCCTTCCACTGCCGCACCCCAGCAGGAGGGAGCTCTAAGCCCCAGCTGGGGTGCGGCAGTGACAGGGAGCTCTGGGCCCTGGGTTTGAAGGTCAACCTCACTCCTGATCGGGGGAGACCCAGAGTTCCACTGCACCCCGGCCGGGGCCAGAGCTCCCTCCCGCTGCCATCCCTGGCTGGGGCCCAGCACCCAGTCAGTTGGTTGTTCCTCACTGCCCCTCCCTGCTGGCCTGGTCGCCCCTTGCAGCCTCCTGTTCGGTTGTCTGTTCAATTGTTTAGGTCGTGAGGGCCGCTGGCTTTTTATACATTAGGATTCTCTCCCTCTATCAGGTATGTAGGAACAGACAACTTATCATTTTAGTTGATAGGTCATTGGATATGCAGGGGTCATATCTGGACCCATGAGAGACTATTTCAGATTCCTGATGATCCTGGTCTTTAAACATATGCAATAATGTGATAGAAATGGATAGAATTGATCATCCTTAGGAAGGTGACAAGAATCTTCAGTACATAAAAGGAATAAAATAGTTTGGTGACCAGAATAGTAGACTGTTGAAGAGTCAGTGTCAGTTTTCCACCACATCATATACCTGAGTCTGGCCAATGTGTGCTTGGAAGCCTTGTATTCAAAGTGGCAGACCTACAACATTGCTAATTGCTAATTTGCTGTGTGATGTATTCATCTCTTCAGTCATGCTTCAGTCATGAGCAAAATCATGGCAACTTAGGGAGGAAGGGGCAGGATCAGTATCATCCAAACAAGGCATTGGTTTCTCAATAAATAGGGCTGATATTTAGTGTTTATTACACAGAAATAGACACACACATATATATTCACATATACATATGCAGACTCCTTTGTAATATAAACACTTATTATTAATTATGTATGAAGAAATGTTTCTTAGAGCAAGTAGTTCAGAAATGTTGGGAAAGTGTGAAATATTCCTAAAGACAATACTTCTGAAATAGTAACCAGTGGGAACTTGTGGGAAGGGCAATCTCATTGAGTTTTTCTCTGTAAAACATGTATAACAAGATGTAATTTTCCTGTTATTTGGAGGACTAGCAATGATGCATACAAAAGCCAAGAAGAAAGCCTGACATATGGGAATGATTGATAATTGTAAGTATTTGTGGCAATGCCATTTATTTTCAGAATGGAGAGAAATTATTAAGAACATGTTGTTTTATAAATGCTCATTCCTCAAATAAGATATCAGGTACAATTGCTGCCAATATCTGACCCTCATAGAATGTGTCATTTGACAATTGTCTTTCCTAAATTTTCATATCTAAATAGTAGAAAAGAAAGTGGCATTACAGAAAGTAATACAATATGTGTTCAATAGTTTGGACACAAAGTGATATTTTGTCTTATATTAGTGATACTTGGGGGTCCTAACTCACTTGGGTTCAGCTGTGAGGCTCAAGATATGTTGGATGCAGTGGACGGAAGGAGACAGCGAAGTTGCAGGTCAGGGACCCTCTATGGCTTGGCTGGGCCTCTGCTCAGAACTCTAGTACTTGCCCTCTGTTGTATAATTAGGAAGGCTTCTTGTTCCATATCTTAAACTGATGCAGATCCAAAGTTTCACAGCATGTAGTTATTTACAAAAATTGTCTTGGGGCTGAGTCACTTGGCTGTTACCTTTTTATTATCTATTTTCCCCATTATTTTGCCCTCTCTGATTTCCATTGTGCAGCCTTCCCTTGATTGCTTATTTTCTATCATCAGCTGTTTAGCATTGCAAAATATTTCTTAAAGTCAACTTTAATGAATCTGTTGGCACTATGCCATCTGAATCCTCAAATAGAGTAAAAAATTCAAGACATCAAATTCTATTGATTGAGATAGATTTCCTTCTAACATTCTGTATATAAAAGGAAACTATTTAAGCACACTTTTGAAAATAATAGATATCAAACTCTTGCAAAACAACATTTTTGTCAGCTAATTGTAAATGAATGAGAAACATATGGATTAAGTTTCCATCAAAAACACATATATTTATAAATTCAATAGAAATTTTTGGCAAAAATCTTTTTATTTTGCCAATTTCAAAATATTTGGAAACATTTGAGAATTATTTTCAAACATTAAAAGTCACAGCATATTTATTATTTTACAAACAAAAATAAGAAAGAAAAGAACTATAAAGTTACTTCTACAGAAATAATTATCAAGTGGATAGGGTTGTAATCTTGATAGCCCATGGATTATTTCAAATCTAATTACTTGACAGAAAAGAACATCATGTTTTGAAAATCAGAAGAATGTTGGAAATCTCACGAAAATATTGAAAACCCAAGACATGAAACTATGCTGCTTACTCTCAAAAGATAAATTTCATATTAATATGAATGAGTATTTATTGAACTTAAAATAAGAGAATAAAATGTACTGTGTATCATTGGTTTTAAACAGTAATTAACCAATATGACTTTAGATCTTATAAAATTAAACAAAATTCTGTTTTAATTGTATTGTAATCAGTGGTAAAAATGTAAGGTGATTCTATTAGTCATGACTTTTTGGTTTCCTTGTCTAAGATGGCTTAAGTAATCTTAGACAAAAATATTTCAAACATTTAAAGGAAAAGGAATATATTGGATACCACAATGCAGAAGTCCAGGTCACGGGCTAAGTTTTGTCATAAAAAATGTGTGCAGGCCCAGCCTCCGTGGCTCAGTGGTTGAGGGTTGAACTATGAACCAGGAGGTCATGCTTCAATTCCCGGTCCTGGCACATGCCCGGGTTGTGAGCTTGATCCCCAGTGAGGGCCCTGCAGGAGGCAGCCAATTAATGATTCTCTCTCATCGTTGATGTTTCTACCTCTCTCTTCCTCTGAAATTAATAAAAATATATTAAAAACATTTTTTTAAGTGTCCAGGGACTCACTTCCTGACTCTTATTCCCCCTTTCTATGTTGGCCTTTTTCTTAGGCAGTATTTCAGAAAATGTCAGTGAAAAGCTTCCAGCTCTTAGGTTCCCAACCATTGAGGGAAAACAAACATCTTTGGGACAGTTCTAACAAAAGAGATTAAGATACTGCAATACTTCTGTGTGATGTATTCATCTCTTCGCAGCCATGCTTCAGTCATGAGCAAAGTCATGGCAACTTAGCGAGGAAGGAGCAGGATCAGTACCATCCAAACAAGATGGACTGAGGGGGAAGGCATTGGTTTATCAATAAATAGGGATGATATTTCCAAAAGAAATGAGAAGGGATACTAATCAGACAACAATATCAGAGACTTACAAGGAGGAGTATTTTTTATTTTCTTCCAGTACTATCTGCAATTTCTATAACATCGGTGGCATTATTCGCTATCCTGATGTAATGTACTATATTGGTTGTTTTCTGAAATGTAATAAAAATGAATGATTTAATGTTTCCTGCCTGGTTAATGGCATTTTTCTCGAAACCAGTCTAGTGTGTTTTAATTGAACAGGGCTAGGGAAAGTGGACTCTTCCCTCTTTGAACTTTCTCTTAGATCCTTTTTGTTTTTCTTTAAGATTGCTTTGTGATTGTCTTCCCTTTTTTTCTCCCCAGCAATCTATCAATGAGGCTAGGGTAGGAAGTCTGGCCCTGAGCCTCCTGCCTCAGAGAGTTTGGGGCTGGGAAGACAGGCAGAGGTCCCAAAGATAGAAGATATGGATACGGTGATTGAGATCATATCTGCTTAGGCTTGAAGAGAAATCTTTCCTTGGGTTTCTTTTTTGAACTATTCTCCTCATCAAAATTGTAAGATTCCAGGAGCCAAGATCAGCCAGATGGGGTCAGGATCAGGGGAAAGGAGCCCAAGAAATATTCTGGTTAACCTCTAAAATATGTGTAATGAGTTGTAGAACTTCATGCTATGCAATAAGATAAAAGACTGACTGCATAGGGTTTTGGACACAGCTCTGGCTAGTGATAAAGTCTATCCTCTGTTTATCTTCCCGTACCACTTCTATAATCAGAACAGGGCTGGTTGAGGATTCCAAGATAGTGTTTGTCATTTT
Organism: Cnephaeus nilssonii; assembly: GCF_951640355.1. Taxonomy (NCBI): domain Eukaryota; kingdom Metazoa; phylum Chordata; class Mammalia; order Chiroptera; family Vespertilionidae; genus Cnephaeus; species Cnephaeus nilssonii. The sequence goes on from NC_137074.1 coordinate 10,272,548, forward strand.
TGTATCTTCTTTGATGACAGAAAGACTATTTATAGAAGTTACCCTTTATGGGATTTTACAAAGAAAAGAAGATCTCTATGGAAAGAGCTATATATTTAAAAAAGAAAAAAAGCAAAAAGGAAGAAAGAGAACAATAGAAAAAAACACACAAAACCCTTAAGTATAAAGAAATTTTTTTAGGTGTAGAAAAATCAGTATTCAATCAGTAAATTTAGTATTCAATTTGCTTTGTGGCTTCTTGAACAACTTTAAAAGGAAGATTTTCCATCGAGAGTAAGTTTTTATGGATGTGTTAAAAAATAAATTGAAAACTAAAGAATGTTTTTAGATTTTTAGTCAGATTTAAAAAAATTCTTTTTGCATAATGTTGAGTAATTTAATCCTCTGTGCTTAAATTATATTCTAATTTAACAGACAAGGCAAGCAAGGTCTTTGTTAGTGCTACTTAATCTACAAATCCTGTTTATGTTTTCATTTGTACTACTCTCAGAGTTAAGAAGTATTTCTGTAATTCCTGTTTTATTTTATGAGTAACTCAAGAAGTATTTACTCTGTCTAAATAATTATAATAATATTTGTTAGTCACTGTATCATTTTCATTTTCATTTCATAAAATTCTTGTTAGTAGAAATATATCAACACTGAAGCACTAACTACTCATTTGTGTAACATTTATTTTTCTAGTATACTAACAGATGCATAACGAGATAAACAATGACAATCATATTTGCTAATATTTCTCCAACACTTCTGTGCGTGACATTCATTGTTTTAAATATCTTACATGTCTAAACATGTTTTAGCCTCAAGGCAAACTATTGAAGTATTTGTTATTATTCACATTTTACCAGGAGGACACTGAGCACTGACAAATAAATACAATCCATTTTTTGCTGTTTTATTTCTTAAAGCTTTTTTGAACACTTATTAAAAGAATGCTTGAGACTGTGAAATGAACCTTACTTTTACACAATCTTTGTAAATAATGGATTTAAGCAATCATATGATATAAAATATACTACAATTGCTTTAAAAATAGCTTCCTAAAATTGAGGTACAAAAATAAATATTAAATATTTACCAAATGTATACATAAAATGTTTGGCAAACTTAGAATTGTAATAACATCATGTGATTGAAAATCCATAATCATTCAACAGACACCTATTAGGCATTTCCATTTTTGCTGATTTTTTATTTTCCCTAAAGGAAAAAGTCAGAAGGCAATTAAGAAACACACACACACACACACACACACACACACACACACACACACACACACACAGTTTAGAATCTATTTTCATTAAGATAAATAATTGTTTATTCTCAGGTTCTATTGGCAGTTTTTTAGCTTTGTTGAGTCATAATTGACAAAAATTTAAGATATTTAAAGGGTATGCCATTGTGACTTAATATTCATTTACATTGTAAGAGGATTCCCACTGTCTAGTTAATGAGCACACTATTTATTTATTTATTTAGAGTAAGGAACTCTAACAATTTGGGTTGGCTTGAAATTTAACCACTTTAAGATAAGTATATTATATAAGAATATCATATATATAAAAGCTTACACGGTCATTATGACTGGATGACTGGATGACCAGCCAGTAGCTATGATGTGCACTGACCACCAAGGGGCAGACGCTTAACGCAGGAGCTGTCTCCTAGTGGTCAGTGTGCTCCCATACCCAACCTCCTGCAGTCCCTCCCCCTGGCTGGCCGGCCCCAATTGACCCTGATCGGCCCTGATCGCCTGCCAGGCCGAGGGAGCCCACCCGTGCATGAATTTGTGCACTGGGCCTCTAATTTATATATAATATGGACTGGTTTGTCTTTTAAATTTAATAGTTATAGTAAATGGAGTTTTCTTATCATATACTAGAGGTCCAATGCATGAAATTTGTGCAAGAGTAGGCCTTCCTTCCCCTTGCTGCAGGCACTGGCTTCCGTCTGGCACCCAGGACCCGGGCTTCTCTCCGGCCACCAGCAGGCACCAGGGACCCAGGCTTTCCTCTGGCTGCCTGCAGGCACCCGGGACCTGGGCTTCCCTCACAGCTCTGGCTTCGTTCAGAAGGTAGTCCGGAAGGATGTCCGGTCTAATTAACATATTACACTTTTATTATTATAGATCATTGGAAACTGGCTTTCCAAATGATACTCTTCAGCATAACTTTCCTTCTAAAGCTGAAATAAATTATTTGGTGCACAAGGCTATGCCCCCACTGCATCTGCTACGTTCATATTACTTCCAGATGTCACATCACTCCCCTTCCTTTCACAAAACAGCTCCTAGAGAAGAATAACTCTAAGATTTGAAAAATAAGCAAATATCCAGGCTCTGATACTATTTACCAGTAGACTAACACAAATTGGAATGGATGCTCCAAAATTTCCTCTGTTGTAACTCCATAGTTAAAGTCTACACCATTCCTACAGTGTTGTCATCACACAATTAGTATTATTATTATGTCTGGGATTAGTGATTGTTAACCTCAAACATCTGATGTTCTGATTTAGCAGTTTAAATGTATCTAGACTTTTATTTTCTGGGATCACTTTTATCATTTTTAATCTGGAAGTGTATTATATTATATAAAGTATATTTATTTTTATTTTATTTTTAATTCTCAACTGAGGATATTTTTCCATTGACTTTTAGAGAGAGTGAAAGAGAGAGGGAAAGACAGAAAAAAATACCAAGTTAAAGAAACACATTGATTGGTTTTTTGCAACTGAGGTATGAGCCCCTGACAGGAATCAAACCCTGGACCCTTTGGTCCGCAGACCGATGCTCTATCCACTGAGCCAAACCTGCTAGAGCATATTGTATGAAGTCTAAAAGAGGCATAGCCTGTATCTTTGGGGAGAATACAATTAATGACAGGAGATTAAGTCTGTCTCTGAAACATTTCATTAGTTCACTATTTTCACATGATAAAAAACCATGTGAACATAGAATTACAGAGATCTCAGCACCAGATTCTAGCCATGCTGTCTTCTGAGGCATGTCATTTTGGGGGCAAGACAGCTAACATTTTACCGACAATATTTCCCCTTTATAAAATTGGACTTATAATAATTATTCACATTGAGGTGGAAAGAATTATATACAATGGTAGAAAGATACCTGGCTCATAATATATTCATAAATGATATTTATTTTCTTCCTTTTCATTTGCATTAATAGAAAAATATTATCCTGAAAGAAAAATCATCTAATAAGTATGAAAACTCATTAAAGTTGCTTGCATGGACTTCCATTTGCCCTGTTACTCGAAATGATGCTTTAATTTTTAATCACAACCACAAACTCTTGTAAAGATCATGCATATTATGAAAGGACGGGAAATGGATAATATACACATATAAAAAGAATTAAAATCCTCAATTAAATACACTGTATGTTGAAATAACCTAAATTTGAAAAAATATATTTACCATAACTTAAAATATAGTTTTGTTATGGTCCTATTCATATTAATTACTAATAAAGTATATGCCCTTGATCTGAATGTCCATGACATTCTTAATTATAGAAAAATTGACAAATTATTATATACATTTTGTGTTTATGTTCTTAGTCTTTGATATACCATTTATTATTCACAGTCTGCGAAATTGTTGCTGGAAAAAATAAAAAATGTGTTTACATATTGTTACAAACTTAAATTGTAGAAAATTTGAAGAAAATTTTAACATTATTTTAAAGAGATACTGTCTTAATACTTTCTAAAACATGGAATACCAAATGACAAATAAGTCATAATATTACTATATTGATTATTGAGAGTACATTACTAAATTTATAATTATATTGAATACATGTTATACAAATAGATGATTCTAAGCTGCTTAATAATCTAAAATTGTTTTCAAGAATAAATATTTATTTTGAAATATTGTCCTCCCACACTACTGATTTTGTGGGAAACTCTTTGCATGATATTATTAGGAAATACCATGCAAAAAGTACCTTGCAGTGAGGATTAAAGCATGCAGAGCCTTGACTGGTGTGACTCAGTTGGTTGAGCATAGCCCATGCACTGAGGAGTTTCCAGTTTGATTCCTGGTCAGAGCACATACCTGGGTTATGGTTCAATCACTGGTCAGAGTGTTTTGGGGAGGCAACCTATTGATGTTTCTCACTCTCCCTCTCTCTGTAAAATCAATTAAAAGCATATTTAAAACATGCAGATATATCATGGTAATTACAATATTCAGGGCAGAAATGACTTAAGACACTCATTTTGGTTTAGCATAGGGATAACTAGAACAAAAATATCTTCTTTCCCACTAACAGTAAGTCTGTTCAAAAACTGAAATTTATAGGCAAATAATTTTCCTTTACTTAACATAATTGAGATTTGCTCAATCTCGCATTTTCTTACAAGTGGAAAAGATCATAAACTTGATAAGAATCTCTAAAAGATGGAAATTAATTTAATTATTTTGCTTGTAAAGATGGAGATGTTCAAGACTATGAAACATGTGACATCACTCAGATTTAAGGAATAACTGAAACAAATGCTATGAACTGGTGCATAATGAATTATTAAAAAATAAAATTCATGCCCTAGCTGATTTTGCTCAGTAGATAGTGTGTCGGTCTGTGGACTGGAAGGTCCTGGGTTCAATTCCAGTCAAGGGCACATGCCCGGGTTGCAGGCTTTCGGGGGCGTGCAGGAGGCAGCTGATCAATAATTCTCTCTCATCATTGATGTTTCTATTCTCTCGCTCTCTTCCTTAATCTGACATCAATAAAAATATATTAAAAATAATAAAATTCATTAAATGGCTGAGTCCATATCAATTACAATAATTTACTACAGTAACTTAAGAAGTAGAAAGTCAGTATGGTTAAATTGTTAAAAATCCATTTTTAGATATAAACAAATATTTAATAACAGATTTTTCTGCTAAATATTTTAATCCCACTGGTTTTAGCTCAAAAATGATTATTAATTTGTATGAGTTGTTCTTTATTACCCAACTCCTATGAAGACTTCATGATAAATTGCCATATTGGGTCAAATTAATGGCTTGCATAATCAAGTGTTCTGTTTCTGAATGACACCAAAGGATGTTTAACTAAGATGGGGAACAAAATTGACCATAGCACTTATCCCTGGAGAATCCTGGTTGTATTTTTTTCATCCAAGATAAATTCTCTCTTAGTTTACTTTTTCTTAAGCCAGTTTCCTAATTATGTCCAAATATTTTTCATAGCCTTGTGATTTTTCTGTAAAAAATACTTTTTATGAACAACACACACACACACACACACACACACACACACACACACACACACATATGGATGCTCTCTTATTCACACTTTTTTGCTCTCTTAGAAAATGTATATATAGACAGGTTAGCATGAGTTTTCCATGGCTGATGGTGATTTATATTTCCTTAAGTGTTGTTTTATTCCCAGTTCCTTATTAGAGTTTCATCTGGGCTTCTTAGAGCTCAAGAGCTATTACGTATATAGCAGGTTCTACTAATTAAAGAAAAAGATTCCGTGTTAATTAATTCAGGCTGCTCTAACAAAATATCACAGACTGGGTGGCTTATAAACAACAGAAATTAGTTCTGGAGTCTATAAGTGTGAGAACAGGGTGACAACATGGTCGGATGTGGATTACTGAGCCTTGTGGGGTTTCTTTTATGAGGACCCTAATCCTATTCATAAAGGCTCCCCCTTCATGACTTAATCGCCTCCCAAAGGCCCCACCTCCTAACACCATCACTGTGGGCATTAGGATTCCAGCATGTGAACTATGGGCAACACAACCACTCAGACCACAGCAGATGCATAGAGACTGATAGCTTTTTACATAGATGACAAGGGTGGAAAGAAGGGTCCCAGGATGGCTCTCAATGGGAACTGACCCTTGAATGACATGGTTAAGGATGTGTAAAGGATCACCCAGTAAATAATGGTAGTGACGTCCAGAAGGAAAGAGCAACTTGCCCAATGGCATGGAATCCAAGGCGTGTTCAGGAAAGTGCAACATTCTTTTAGTAACTATAATATAACGACTTATAATATAAGGCACATTTGGGACGTGTAACTGGAAATGTAGGGTAGAAAATAAACTCATTCAATGCCATCATTACCAGTGTTTCTCAAACTTTAAAATGAGGAATACTTAAAATTGTAACCCAGGAGATATGTGTATATATACATATAGCTATCTTTTTAGAGACAAGCAAACCTTGCTCTGCATGTTCATTATGGTTCTACTAGAGGCCTGGTGCACCAATTCATGCATGGGTGGGATCCCTCGGGGTTGCCTGTGGGGATCAAGCCAAAACCTACAGTCTAATGCTGCCTATAGTTCTTACCTGCCACTCCGGCTCCTCCTGGCCCCACTGCACCTGCCGCAAGCTAGCGCCCAATCACTCCTGATCGGGAGAGGCTCGCACCACCGCAGTGGCACTCGCCAGCCGTGAGCCCTGCGTCTGGTGCCCTCCCAAGGGGAGTGGCATACGGGACTGGGCCGAAACCAGCTCTCTGACATCCCCCAAGGGGTCCTGAATTGCAAGAGGGTGCAGGCCAGGCCAAGAGACCCCATTGGTGCACAATCGGGGTGGGGAGGGACCACAGAAGGGCTCCAGGGCATGTCTGGCCCCTCTCACTCAGTCCCGATCTGCTGGACCCCAGCAGCAAGCTAACCCTACCAGTTGGAGCATCTGCCCCCTGGTGGTCATTGCATGTCATAGTGAGCAGTTGAGCAGCCTTAGCATATCATTAGCATATTACACTTTGATTGGTTGAATAATCAACCAGTCACCAGACGACTAGACACTTAGCATATTAGGCTTTTATTATATAGGCTAGGTCAGACATTTTCGACAGGTCTCACTGGGCTAGAAAATCTAACCAAATCACTGGGTACTAGTAGGACTGTTATTTCTTTCTAGAAATCCTGGGAGGAGAGTCTTTTCCTTGTCTTTTTCAGTTTCTAGAGACCACCAAAATTCTTAGCTTCCATCTTCAAAGCCATCAATGGTGGGTCAAGTTCTCACACAAACATGTCTCTGGTTCTGTGGCAAAAGAAGAATTGGAAGAGGTTTTATGCTTATAAAGGCTCATATGATTAGATTGAGCCTATCTGAACAAGAATCTGCTCATCTCAATTTCCTTACCCTTAATTACATCTGCAAAATCCCTCTTGTCATATAAGGTAACCTATTTATAAATTCTGGGAACTAGGATATGGACATCATTGGAGGCTTATTATCCTATTTAATGCAGTCAACATTCTTATTCCCTAAGATTTACATTTGTCCCACATGTGAAAAAAAATTTAAATATATTTTTATTGATTTCAGAGAGGAAGAGAGAGGGAAAGAGAGATAGAAACATCAATGATGAGAGAGAGAATCATTGATTGGCTGCCTCCTGCACGTCCCCCACTGAGGATCAAGCTTGCAACCGAGGCATGTGCCCTTGACCAGAATCGAACCTGGGACCCTTTGGTCCGCAGGCTGACACTTTATCCACTGAACCAAACTAGCTAGGACCCACATGTGAAATTTATTCTCTGAACCCAAGCTCCTCAAAAGTCTCACTCATTAGCATATAAACAAAGTGTCCAAACATCTCATCAGCTCAAAAGTCCCAAATGCCATCATCTAAATGATTGAATTCAGGTATGGTTGAAGCTCTCAGTGTCATCTACCCTGGGGCACAATTCTCTTCCAGTTATAAATCTGTAAAAGTAAAGAAACATGATATCTGTCCCTGAAATACAATGGTAGGTCAGGCATAGGATATCATTTAGAGACATTCCAGTTTTTAAAAAGAGAGAAAATTAAAGTGGGGTGGGGATGGGGTGGGGGTAGGGTCGGGGGAGAAGGAGTGCTGATCCCAACAATGTCTAAATCCAGCTGGGTAAACTTTGTTAGGTTTCAATGCCCGTGAAGAATCCTCTGTGATTTGCAGCTCCTTCCAGGCTCCGGGCTTCCAGCTTTTGAATCATCTTTCCCTTTGCACGACATATGGCAGGAGTTTGCAGCTGAATAGGTTTATCAGCTTGTTTCCTGCCAGTAGAATTTTAGGGGTCCCATAGCCTCCTTTCATTTCATACTTTATCCCTTTTTGTCCAAACTGGCAGTGTTTCTTGTAGTGTAAAATTTCCAAGAACCTTGCGGATCTCCCATGTATGCCATGGAGATGGGCTGCACTACATAAGGGACTTCCACAGCTATTTCTTAGATAGTTAGTTCTCTATTTTTGGCGTCTGCTGAGATAATCTGAGGGACAACACCCTTAAACTTTCTAGATGTTTCCTGGGATGGAGGGGATCTGAGAGTCGCGCTCTTCATCTCTTCAAAGAGCTCCTTGTGTGACTGAGTATTGTGACCTTCTGATCTTTTTGAAGTATTGGCAGAAAATTTTTACAGCCACACCCTCAGCTTGTTCTTCAGATAGTGCATTCCTGACAGTGTATCTCTTAATTTTAGCATCTTTTGCAATCTGGATAGGCTGAGAATTTCCCAAATCATCACCTCTTGGTTCCTTTTTGTTTAATCATTCTTCTCCCAATTTATCTTCTTCTCCTTGCATTTTACTGTAAGCAACGAAAAGAAACCAGGCTGTTTTCTCCATCCCTTTGCTTGGAAATCTCTTCAGCTAAATATTCTATTTCATCATTTATAAGTTTTGCCTTCCACATAGCTGCAGAAGACATTCTGCTAAGATTTCTGCCACTCCAGATAAGGAAAACCTTTCCTAGAGTTTTCAATAATGTGCTGCTTATTTCTTTCTGAACCCTCACCCACAGCACCTGCTATGTCCATATTTCTATGAACAGTCAGTTTGCAATGATTTAGGTGTTCTCTAAGGCAATCTATGTTTTCTCTTCCATGCTCTTCACTTCCTTCTCCTCTTTGCTAGGAGAGCCACTAACATCCACATTTCTCCTAACAGCATGTTCAAGGCAATCTAAACTTTTTGAATATGCTCCTCAAAATTCATTCAGGCTTAACTCCTGCCCAATCTAAAGCACCTTGACAACTTTTGAGGCATGTGTTACAGCGCTGTCTCACTATCGCTGCCAAAACAGATTCCCACATTGTAGTGCTTTTAAAAAACATACTATCTTATAGCCAGCAACCCCCCTTCCTGGCAATGCTCCCTACAGAGAATGAAGGTTCTCTTTGTTCCCTTGAGTTTCATTCAGTTGATGCCCACCTTTTCTAAGGAACAGAATCAACAGTGACTTTCGTCTGCCCCAAATTCCTATTTTGCTCATAGACTACACACTATTCAGCATAACTTACCGTGTGTTCTGCTGTTTCATTATTTATCTTCGTAATGTATGTCAAGTTATTTTAAGAATACCATTTGATATCTCAGGACAGAAACTTCTGGCATTCCTGGCATTTATTATAGTGTTTTTACACAGTAACCGCTCTGATTCCATTTGTGAATGATGATGCAAAACATGACAGACGACAGGATAGTTAAAGAAAGTTTGCTTTATGAAGTGAAATTTTTAGAAAGCCAAAATGCTGTACTAACATTGAGAGATTGTGCATGTAATACCTTATCATTACTCTCCAATTTCTAAGTGCAGTGATTATTTATGAAATATTTTAGTTTATAAATGCTTTCAACACACATCATCTCTTTGATCTTCAGACACACAAACACTCTTATACTAGGGAACAAAATAGAATAATATTTAGATTTCGTTTGTGTTTGCTGACTTACACAAGGTTAAGGAAGGTGCTGGTAGCAAACTTGAAGCATAAGTCCAAGACATATGATTATAAAAACCAGTATTTTTCCCACTGTACTATACTTTCCTCTTTCGTGCAAATGTTATAATAAACTGATAACTGACACACATACTAATCATCCCATTACATTAAAGTTCGTAAGAAGTAAAGATGTTACAAGAAGGAGTAATTGATTTTATAAACTTCCCTCTTGGTGTTATCAGTGAAAATATGGTAATACTGTACTTGTCAGAGAGAGTAATTATTCTAATTGCAAAAGAGGTCATATCATGAGCAGTTGAGTTAAATCATTTCACTGAAAGAGCACTGACTATTTAAATTCCTTTTTCTAAGCATCCAGTACATTTTGATAATTTATTCTTACAATGTCTTAGGGTGAGTATGTGTTCAAGTTTTTATAAAAGCACATAATCAACAAGAGGATGTACCTAGCCCTAACCGGTTTGGCTCAGTGGATAGAGCGTCGGCCTGCGGACTCAAGGGTCCCAGGTTCGATTCCAGTCAAGGGCATGTACCTTCGTTACAGGCACATACCCAGTAGGGAGTGTGCAGGAGGCAGCTGATTGATGTTTCTCTATCATCGATGTTTCTAACTCTCTATCCCTCCCCCTTTCTCTCTGTAAAAAATCAATAAAATATATTTTAAAAAAAAAAGAAAAAGAGGATGTGCTTAATGGAGAGCAAAGGAAGCCCCAACCTTAGAAAGAAGTTGTATTATTAAAAATGAAAATATTTTATAATTTATAATTATACTGCTAAATGACGAAATACTTATATTTACGTCACAGTTTTAGAAGTGCTGGCATAAGACACAAGACAGTTTACATCTCACAGCATTAGCAGCAGACAGAGAAAAAAATTAAAACGTGGAACATCCATAATTAAATGGGCGGCTAAGGAATGCTGGTTCATGTGCTTCCTTGTTACTTGAGAAGCAGCAAAGGAGAAAATTTGACATTAAAATGTATCAACTGGAATGCATCATCAAGAAATATTAAAAACTAGAGATCAGAGAGGAAATAGTTGATGGTGCCCATCCAAATATTATTAAAGAGAAACTCCATATTTCTTTAGCCATGATAGCAGAAGAGTCCTGCTAATGAAAGTGAATCTAGATCAGAGTCCCATTGCTTGATCCTGTGGTCAGCTGTAGCCATGTGACTCATAAAAATCTCTCATGTATTCCACGTCCCCCAGATCTTCTGATTAGAGTACAGATTGCAATATATACCTTTCTTTTAAGGACAAGTACTGGGTGGATATAAATCCCCAATGCCAACTCGTTGCAATTTTCCTTCTTGTTAATGAACACCTTTGCATTGACTTCTATAAAATAGTCTCCCATGAATTGTTTTGCTAAGTCAACTTACTGCCCTCAAGGAACAGATATTGTCTTTAGTTAACTTCTGCAGCCAAGCTATTTCTTAGAATCACATGCCGAAGTGCACAGAAGTGACATGAGGACTCCGGAACCAGACTCATGAAATGGTCAGCGCTCCAAGGAATCTAGATAGGACACTTCTTTCAGATGTTTGCTGGCACCACAGACTCTCGATGCTGCCAGCATGGCTGCTATGAATTTTTCATAACTGCACATGGTGTTCTTAACTGCTCCGTGTTCCCCATTCCAGAGTCAAAGGTCTAGGTGGGAACATCTGATTGGCAAAGCCTGCAAGAAAGTGAGGAGAGTAAATATCTCAAAAGTAGGAAGTGTGTTTGGATGCTAAGCAGCCAAAACATGGCAATCGTCCATGAAACCAAGGTAGATTTTGTGCTATAAACTGAGGACAACTCTTAAGGATCTGGACTTTTATGAAAGGCTGGGGGCCAACATTTTTTCTTTCATAAAATGAGCAGTTTTCAGTTTAACTATCATCTAGTCTGATGCTTCTCAAAGCTTCAGTTGAATATGGAAGGGTAATAACGACAAAGAATTTCCCTGACATATAGTCCATTTTATTTTTTGGAGGGGGGTAGTGCAGATTGCTTTGAGAAAAAAGTATTTCTTGTATCAACCTTTTAGCAATACTTTTAGAGCTACAGAGGAAATAGACTTAATTATTCTAAAAATAATTATCTCCTTTAAATTAAGTATATCCGTGACGTTTAAAAAATAAATTTCCAATTAATTAGACGAACTGTGTTTAAAAATTCTTCATATGATGTACTCTTGGCTCAATATCCCTGCTTCTGCCATTCCCCTTTGACACACAAAGACACACAAACATATACAAACACACCACCACAGACATATGTTCACACACACACACACACACACACACACACACACACACACACACACGTGATATTGAGAAATGAGAACTGAATAAGGTCTGACAAGTGAATGGTGTGGAAAGGCTAGCATTCTATATTTCTGTTGCTAACTAAGGTTACCTCTTTGGAGGCCACATAACACTGTTCACTCATGTTGAATTTTTTCTACATTTGTTCTTAAAGTGTTCTCTTGTGAAGTCATGTCTCTCCTTTCAAGGAATGATGTCTTTATCTCAGTGCATGATATGGGCTGAACCTGCGAATTAGATTTCCAGTGTGGGTAACATTTTGGGCATGGGTCCTGACCCTGTAAACCAGCTTGGGGGCATTCTTTTCCCAAATGCTGTCATCTGTAATTACGTTAAGCATAAAATACTGGGACGTCCTTTAAAAATCTCGATCAGATGACACTATGAAAGACTCTGATGGCATTTTGGAAACACAGATCCATCCATGTTTTGTGTAGGTGTTCTCAGCTGGTAAAGATATATCAATATCTCTGCAAGGCTTTTCAATATACACATTTCTTTCACACTCTAGAGGTCAAAGACTCTCCTTCAGAATCTCCACGATTCATTTGGTGTGAGAAATGGCTGGGTCCTAAGTCTTTTTTTCTAATCAAATTCATTCATTCATGCCAAATCCAACCCCGAAGTTAGTATTATGTGGCTATAGGGGAGGGTGGTTTTGTCACCAAATTGATATTTCTTTATGCAACTCCAAGGAGGAATGAGGATTTTCCATTAATTTAGGGCCAGGCAAATCCTCTAAAATAATTAAAATTAAATGCGTGCCTTTGAGGACCTGTCATTCTATGTTTTATCCTGCTTTTGATAAAGACATCACCCTCTACAGAGAAATCTTTCTCTCCACTATAAAATTACTAGAAGTGTGGTGATAAATGGCAATTGACACTCAAGTTCGGGATTGGAGAGTATTAAGGAGTGGTGGGGACTGTGGTAAACAGAAGAGTGCATTTTTTCATTGTTATTGTTGGAGAGCCATTACATAGATCGAGCCAATTGTTGTCATTCAGGAATGTGAGTCAGTGTTGCTAGATCTTTCAATTTTTTTCAGAAGAAGCCAGAAATCTGGGTTTTTATGTGAATTTTCCCAGTTTTAAACATTCGTAACATTTTAAAAGACCATATAGGAGCCAAATACAACATATCTGTTGGCCAGGTTCAGCTTGCAAGTTGCCAGTTTGCAACCTCTGCTCTAGAGACCTGCAGCTGGAGCTCAACAACAATAGCAACGTGCTCAGTAATCATTGCTCCCTGAGGACCTGTGGCTCTTAGCAAAAATAGATCCTTGATAAGTCTTCCCTGGCAGCCTGCCCTCATCTCTCCAGATTCCAAAGGTGGCAAGCCTCCTACGCTCCCTATGGGGTCTCACCGCATCACATTAACCGTTAACTTTCCCACCAGACCATGAATTCCTTAAGAGAAGGGAAAGCCTTTGTTCACACAAATTGCATAATGACTGAAGCATGTAAATTGCCACGAATAAACCCCACTTTACCAAGAATCCTTCTATAACAGAATTTTCAACATTTCTTGAAACACTGACTTACTTTTTTAAATTATAACATATATTTATTGATTTCAGAGAGGAAGGGAGAAGGAAAGAGAGATTGAAACATCAATGATGAGAGAGAATCATTGATCGGCTGCTTCCAGCATGCCCCTCCTCCCCGCCCCCACACTGGGGATCCAGGCCGCAACCTGGGCGTGTGCCCTGACCAGGAATTGAACCATGACCTCCTGCTTCCTAGGTCAACGCACAACTCTTGAGCTACTGCGGCTGGGCTGACTTACTTATTAATCTTTTGGCTGAGCAGTTTTTTTCCCCTCCTCCTCCTCTTCCTCTTTCTTCTCCTTCCCAGTGTCATTTTATTTTTTGTCCATCACCATTTATCTCCTCTATGCCTTCTTCCATCTCCTACCACCCCTACTCCCCTGCCTCAGAATAATTAGTTCTTAGCTGTTAAGAACTAAAGCATAGTGTAGAACAGAAACTAATTGATAAGATGTTTCAAGATACTCATTAGGTATTGAGTATCTACTAAGTGTCCCCAAACTATAGATGCAAAAGTAAGCATGCGTGACGTGAGCAACAAGTGTCTGACAAAAAGCCACTATGTCAAAAAAAGAACAAATGTCTGTCAAAATTGTCACAGAGGTGTCCACATATGGTCTCAGGACCTGATCCTCCTGCATGGAAGGCATCACGGCTGTTCTTCACTGGATCTCCTCTGAGGGTGCTCCAGAGACAGGTCTGACTGTGAGCCCTGTCATTCTCAGATTCGCTCTGTTGTGTTTTGCAGATTTTCAAATATCCCTGCTCATGCCAATTTTTGTAAATCCCAGGGAGGATCTTGGACCACATATGTGTTTTAAAATAACATTGGAAGAAGCAAGTTCATAAATGCCAAATTGTTATATAATATAAGCTTTTAGGAATTATAATTTTGGACTGGTGTCATTTCAAGAAAGCAATTCTGAAGTTACTGTAATAGTAATAGCTACTATTTATATAGTGTGGACTATTTATGTTAAATTAAATATTATTCATGTTTTACTTTGTTGAGTCCTCACAAAAAATGACCAAGGGATGGTTATATGTGTTGGATGCTTTATATGTGTTAGCATTTTATTACTCACCAATAAATAAATAAATAAAATAATAAGAAATGTTATTATTATTTCAATTAACACTTGGGAAAAAAACAAGACTTAAAGAGGCTTAAATATTTTGCTTAAATTTGCCTTGTTGGTTAAGAGACCGGGCCTAGATTTGAATGTTACCCCATGAAAAGTCATGAGTTTTCCATCACACTGCTAATTCTTTGGTTGGGGTCTAAAACAGTTTCACCCAGCGATTGCTATTCATGGGGCATTTCACCAGGCTCCCAATTACCTCATATATTCATATATACATTAGAAATAATTTGGCCACAAGTAATTATTTCTAACAGAAAGCTAAATGGTGGACTAAACAATATGGTAATTTGTTTTTTGTTAGACATCAACTTGAGACAGGGACTAGCATCAGAAGTTTACATAGGCAGTGTTCTTGGAAACATCACCTAGGGAATGTGAAGAAAGCAGGAGTCTGGGTAGAGGGAGAGTTGGTTGAGCTTTATTTTCAACTAGAGGCCGGGTGCACAAAATTTGTGCATGTGGAAGGGGGTGTTCCCCTCAGCCCAGCCTGCACCCTCTCTAATCCAGGACCCCTTGGGGGATGTCTGACTGCCGGTTTAGGCCTGATTCTGGGGATTGGGCCTAAACCGGCAGTCAGATATCCCTCTCACAATTCTGGACCACTGGCTCCTAATCATCCACCTGCCTGCCTGCCTGATCACCCCTAACTGCCCCCTCTGCTGGCCTGGTTGCCCCTAACTGCCTCCCGCCGGCCTAGTTGCCCCTCACTGCCCCCCCCCCCCTGCCACTCTGGTCGCCCCCAACTTCCTCCCCTGCCGGCCTGGTCACCCCATGAAGCCTGCTGTTCAGTCATTTGGTTGTCCCTCACTAACCCCCCTGCTGGCTTGGTCGCCCCACGCAGCTGGCTTGTTCAGTCATTTGGTCATCCCTCATTAACGCCCCTTGTGAGGGCATGAGGGTCAATTTGCATATTACCTCTTTATTATATAGGATAAGGACTCAGCTGAGTTTATGAGAAGCTCCAAAATGGGATGGTTCTTCAGAGTTCTCCTGTGTTGAGGGAGAATTTTAACCCTCACATCAACCAGTTACTGGATACAGGCTTCCCCAGGAAGGGGACATATCGTTGAGTGAGGAAGTGTTCTTCAGCTTATGCCATTCTGGAAGAGGGTTCAACAGCTCAAGAGACATAAGCTCATAATTTTTCTAGAAGCTGGGAGAATAAATCCTGAAATCCTGAATGGTGAACCAGGCAGCCCAGGATAGCACTCACACAAATAAACACCCTGACTTCCTCTCACATGACAAGAAAACGAAATATCAATGGTGGCCAACTTTGGGTTCAGCCATTCAATGATGTCAAGATTTCTGTATGACTGTTTTTCTTGGTCTTTTTTTTTAACATTGTAAGATTGCAACTCCAACTCTAGGCATCAAGCTGAGAACAAGGGAAAAGCGGTATATGCTGTACAGCCATACACAGACCATATGAGCATGTGGGTGAGGAGGTGGGAGGTGAGGCTTGGCAATGAAAAATAATACTCCCCTTCAATGGTGCTTATCCCAACTGAATCCATCCGATTCTGCAGAATATGATAGAAGATGAAGAATAAAATGGGGATGAAAATAGGATGAGGCTAAAGCACTGATTATGTGGAAATTTCAACCTTATAAGCAATAGGTAACAAAAAGGATGAAGAAATCCAGTTCTATCTAATGAGAACTAAACTGTGCTTTTATTTATACCAATCTCTGTTTGCACCATCAGAGACATTTCGCTTCTTTTTAACTGTTGCTCAATGCTGGTGTTTATTGGCATTGATATTGGATAAGAGTACATCTGTGATAAATTAGCTTAGTAAGGCTTATAAGTGGGGTCATAGAGTCCTAGTAATTTAGGGATGGAGAGACGTTGGTAAATATCTAATGCAAACTCATCCTTTTACACACAGGAAACTGAGATTAAGTAGGGGCAAGTTTAAAATAAATATAGGTATGACCTTTTGAAAATCGTTTCCCCCTCCTTTTCCAATGAGCAACAGTTATGTGCTTTTCTGGTCTTGGACTTCTCTGTGAGCAAATTTGATCAGAGTAACTGTCACACACACACAAAAAAAGTTGAAACAATTCCCCTCAGGGAAAAGAAATAGAGATATGTAACTCAGCAATTTTCATCCTCTTTCATCTCATGGCACACATAAACAACTGAAATTCTGTGGCACGCCCAAAAATCTGACACAAAAAAAAGGTATACTTTTGATTTATTCACACTGGGAGGCTATTGTTGTCTTGGCTGTTGTCATGTTTTTATTTGACAATCTAAGAGAAAAGGGGTCTGTGCCCCTGACTAAGTAGTCAGGTATTGCATGTTTTAAAAATTCTTGTGGCACACCGTTGTGCTGTGGCATACCAGTTGAAAATTGCTGGCTTAAGTAGTTATTGTGAGATTGAAGTTTACTTCATGAGCCAAACAAATCAAACATTAGAAGTACCATCTTTTGACAAAGTAATTATTTAAAAATAATACTTGATGATTATTGCTTTATTTACAGAACAATTAACATGTTTCTGAATCAGCAAAATAAAACAGATCTTTTAGCAAGCATCTGCTTACCTTGATGATTTCCCAATAGCCCAAATCGCAACAGATTTCAATGGCAGAAGTTTGTTTAAAAGTTTGTTCTATCCAAAGAGAAACTTTTGTTTCCTCTATAGCAGGGAAATACTGATATGCTATTAGGTTGATACAGAAAGCCAAGAGTTTTGCAAAAATTTCGACTGGCTGGTTGTTGTGTGTGATCCATGTGAAGGAACTATTGAAGAAAATAATCAATGGGATAGGTCAACCACTTTTGAAAATGCTACTTTGAGGATTGGATAGTTTAATAAAGTAACTTTTTTCTGGTATTGGATGTGCTACATTGGGGGGTATAAACAGAGTTCCAGTATATGAGTGACATGGCACAGGTGAATAGGCTAGTCTAAGCAACACAATCATTTGCATATTATAATATATACTGTATATAATTAAAGAAATGCATATTTCTAGATTGCTCTAGTCTAAGGAATAATTGATATTGACTTACCTGCCCACAACAACATTATTTATTGGCTAGTCAGAAATTCATGATTGATCATAAAATCCTTCTAAGCACTAATATTCTCAGCTCTGGAAGCCTTCATTTTATTTAAGATTTGAGGGCACATTTTTAATTCAGAATTGTTGTTATTAACTACAATTGAGAATTATGTGTTTGAACTTTATTTCACAAGAAAACCGAATCATGCGAAGCTTTGTTTAATTTGGAGAGGGGAAGGAGGCAGGAAAATTAGAATAAATAAATCTTTCTAGTTCTCTATTGATTTAAGGAGCATTTTTTGTAATATATATATATATATACACAATTAGATCAAAACACTCTCATGCCACTCTGTTTTTTGTCTGTTAAATCCCTTCCTTGATCATGTCTTCATAGTGACATGTAGGATCAGAATGGAGAGTGGGGGAGCTGTTTTGTGTTTGTTGCATCTTTATAATTGGTCTCTACTCTCAGCTGATTAAGACACAGACACCTCAAACCCCCACCCTTGACATTTAAACAAATCCTTCAGTGTTAAAATAGTTACAAGTTAATTCTCCGATATTAGAGTTAAAACCCTGAGATTATTTTAATCAAGGGCTACTCATGGAAACTGGTGTTAGAGAAGACTTGAAGGGCGGTGGATAGTCCAATAGCAACACAGCCATGTGACAAACCCCGGGCCAACATCAAAGCAGGCCAAGATATTAGATGGTTGCCACTTGGGATATAGCTTCCAAGTTCTTTATATATGCCACCCAAAGAAAAGTGGAGCGATAAAAAAATAGAAAGGCAAAGAAAAAAAAGCTGAATTAGTGTACCCCTTAATTTAATGATTTACATGCCAGAAATAATTTATTTTAAAAGGACATCTAATGTAAATGCATTTCCATTGAAGGCCTTCAGAGTGATTTTTCAAAATTAGTGTGTATAAGAATTTATACATATTATGTGTTTATGCATTATTTTTGTAATATTCAGGTAAATTATCCATCTTTGGTCTTTTAGTAACTATTTTTGAGCAACAGTGAATTTATATTTCCCTGGAGAAATAAAAGAATTGGAAATGGATCTGTACTATGAAGGTCTAGCCATGGAATAACAGCTATAGGAATGACTCATTCCATATAAACAGGTGATCTGGTGATTTTATATAAAACAACTTAGACTCAAACATGGACATGTGGAATGATTTATTAAATATCTTAGCATATTTTTACTCAATGGATTCTATTTTTGTAGTCCTGGTAAAATTCAGATGCTGTTGGATGTTGCTGTTGAATTAATGTGGCCACATCAGGGTAAAACAACTATAACACAACCCTGAAATGGGACTAATAAAATATCTATGTATTAATAGAACTTAATGATAACAGTTTCATGTATGTTCTTGCTTTTTTTCCTCACATTTATTCTGAAAGCTCCCTTTAGAAAACTCACAAGTTGATAGACAGTGAGATTAAATATTTAAAGAAGGAAAGGCGAAGAAAAATAAATGGGAGGAGTATAAATCCCAAGGAAAGCTTTACACTGTAGAATAAATAACAAATGTAAACTATCTAAAGAAAAATAACAGTGCCATGCAAATCTGAGCTATGGTTAAGGAGCCTCCCCTACCTCTCACCATGCACACACTGTTGGTGCAGCATTCACTGGGGAAAGTTCACAAATTGCTCATTTATTCCAGAGCCACACATGGTCTGGCAAGGTAGGAAGGGCAGGCTGTCAGTCCCTGGGAGATGAGTCCTAATCTCATGACTGAGGCTTCTAAGCTAGAAGATTTCAGAACAGCCAGTCCTCTGCAATAGTCATTTGACAGGACAGAGACTTCAGTCACAGTGCTGAGTGAGTTAACATGGAGCTCTGTGGGCTGCAACTTTTTGTCTGATAGGCCAAAGGAAAGGGCTCAGTTTTGGACAAGTTAAGCCTTATCTATCAAACATGAATAACCATTATTCCTCATGACTATGGAAATTATCAACTATTCATGGTATTTCAGATCACCGATCTTGTATAGTCTCTGTCCCTTATTCTTTATTTAAAATTTTTAAAAATTGATTTTAGAGAGGAAGGGAGAGGGAGAGGAGATAGAAACATCAATGATGAGAGAATTGTTGATTGGTTGCCTCCTGCACACCTCACACGGGTGATCAAACCCACAACCTGGGCATATGCCCTGACTGGGAATCGAACCATGACCTCCTGGTTCATAGGTCGACGCTCAACCACTGAGCCATGCTGGCGGGGCAAGTCGCTGTCCCTTTTACCACTTCACTGAATTAATAATGTGGTTATTTATTGCTATCTAGTTTATAATACTAGAAAATACTATTACTCAAATATGAGACATTTTAAAACCATATTATAAAATCAGGAAAATGTAATTTTATCAATTTATTTAAAGTTACCTTCTGCTTAAGAAAATGTTTGAATAGTAGCAAATTGGCTTAAAATAAATTTCTGTTAAAGGAGTTTTATTGGTTTGCATGTACCTGACTGAGTCAGGTACTAGGTATTTAACAAACTTTTTTTTTTTTCCTTTCAAATGCCACTATGACTCCCACTATCCTGCCTCTCATGACACTCGTGTGGACATATGACTAGGTTTGTCAAATAGAGTGTAGATCTTCATCCTTGGTTCACAAGAATCTACCTCCCACACTCTTCTCTCTCTCTACACAGCTGGCCAATCCGATGTCAATGCATGGGGTGTTCTCAGGATTTGTAAACTATGTGTTGAAGATGATAGACTTTCCTTTAACCTAGAGCCCTGAATACCTCTGTCCCCAACCCCCCACCCTCACCTGCTGATGTCAATTTAAACTAGCAAAATGTAAACTGCTGTCAAGGTAAAATCACTGTGATTTTTGGTTACCTGAAATAATACAGAGAAACCCTTGGTAGAGTATAGATAGACTTAAGGTAATCGTTTCAAATAAATAAAAAAATTAAAAAATTATATAAATAGGGGGACACATTTTTAATAATTAATCTATTCAAATCAACAATGGCATTCTATATTTTCTTATGGCTCATGAACTAGGAATGGTTTTAACATTTTTTAAAAGGTTGTTTTAAAAAATAAAGAAAAAATCAAAGAAAAAATATATCACAGAGACTATTATGTGCTCCACAAAATCTATCTGGTCCTTTGCAGGAAAAGTTTGCTGACCCCTCTTCTAAAGTGCCTGCTGTGTTTATAGTTGGTGCTTAATGTAAACTTATTGGACTGCTAGGAGGACTTATTAACAGTGAGTTTAGGGGACACGTGACTCAAAGGGTGTAAGGACTGAGAGGTGCTCTTGCTATAAACTTAAAATGTATAACCTAAACATCTCAGACAGCTTGTGGTTAGTTTTGTTTTGGTGATACAGGTAGATAATTTATTATATATTACATTCAATTTTCGTCAAAAGAAGCACCCATTTTCTATCATATTCTATTTTTGGAGGGACAGTAGGCCAGGTAGGAAATCTAAGTTTGAGTGAA
This sequence comes from Cnephaeus nilssonii, assembly GCF_951640355.1. Classification (NCBI taxonomy): domain Eukaryota; kingdom Metazoa; phylum Chordata; class Mammalia; order Chiroptera; family Vespertilionidae; genus Cnephaeus; species Cnephaeus nilssonii. The sequence goes on from NC_137074.1 coordinate 10,293,807, forward strand.
ATAGGCAAGTATTATAACTGATAAATAGGAATTTTTAGAGGTGATAAGATTTTTAAAAAATAGGCGTTGTAAAGTTAGCAATAGCAAATATTTAAAGCATGAAGCAGTAGAAAATAATTGAGTAATCAAAGATGTACTTTACGATAGCAAATTAATCACAAAATTTCCCAATTTCCACTCCATGCATTAATACTACTACTACTTCTACTGCTATTCAACATTGTAATCAGAAAACAATAATTTTAACTTTTTTTCTTATAGTTCTGAAGTATTAAAATAAGATTTATGATAAAAATTTAATTTGTAGCCTGAGGAATAAGAATAATTTCCTTAATAATTCAGGGAATAGAAGTTAGCTAAGTACATGGGGAATGTAATGTAGGTGGTATTGACTTGTTTTTCTTTTACACATGTCCTTTGAGTTCCATTCTACAATTAGATATATGTAATATATAATATATATGGAATTACTAATTTTATGTGCTTTTGTGTCTGACTTTTGCCCAGCATTCTGTTTTGAGTTTTATCCATAAATGAATTGCAAATATCAACAGTTTTTTCTTTTTATAGTTAAGTAATATTTCATTATATAAATATATGAAATATATTATTTGTTTTTCTTTTTAGTTGGTGATAGACATTTGAGTTTGGGAATATTAAGAGTAAAGATGTTATAAACATTTTGTATGGGTCTTTTGATGGATACATTTTTTATTTCTCTTAAGTAAATGCCTCAGAATGGTATTACTGAATAATATGGTATGTGTATTTTATTAATTTTATAAAAAACTGTCAAACTGATTTTCAAAGATAATGGACGATTTTTTACTTACAACAGAAATATATAAAATTTCCAGTTGCTTAACATTGTCTCTAAGAGAAAGGGTTCCCAAGATCTCAAAATTAGAAACCAGCAATCTTTTTAACTGTATTGGTACAGAATTGGCTCAACATTCTTTATGGGCAGGGACCATGTAAGAGTTCAAATTCTGGGAGGCCGGTTCATTGGGGATGACCTTCGAAGACAAGCTACCACAACCTGCTAGTATACATTTAAGTAGTAATATATTAAGTGTTTTCCTTAGCTATTTCTGTAATGTGAATTTCAAATAACATCCTTTGAATGTAATTTAACAACTCAAGATGTGTAGATTACAGTTAACTTTTCTACTTATGTATACCCCACTGCTTTTCTAATTAAAAAAAAATCTATTTTTTATTTATTTTAAGCTTCACCCGAGGATATTTTTCCATTGATTTTTAGAGAGAGTGGAAGAGAGATAGAGAGACAAAGAGAAATATTGATGTGAGAGAAGTACATAGATTGATTGCCTCCTGCCAGTGCCCAACCAGTTCCTGGGCCAGGGGGAAGCCTGCAACCGAGGTATGTGCCCTTGACCAGAATGGTACGCAGGACCCTTTGGTCTGCAGTCTGATGTTCTATCTACTGAGCCAAACTGGCTAGGACCCCCACTGCTTCTTCTGAAGTATTTTTACTTTTAAAAGCAAATTACAGAAGATGTAACATCACAGATTTGTACTCCTACTAAATTATATTTTTATATATTAACTCAATCCTATGTAATAAAAGGGTAATATGCAAATCAACCGAATGGCGAAACAACCAGTCGTTATGATGTACACTGACCTCCAGGGGGCAGATGCTCAACACAGGAGCTGCCCCCTGGTGGTCAGTGAGCTCCCACAGGGGGAGCGCTGCTCAGTCAAGCCCTGCGAGCACAGTGGTGGTGGTGGGAGCCTCTCCCGCCTCTGCGGCAGCACTAAGGATGTCCGACTGCCAGCTTAGGCCCACTCCCCGCGACCGGGCCTAAGCCGGCAGTCGGACATCCCCTTAGGGATCCTGAACTGCGAGAGGGTGCAGGCCAGGCTAAGGGACCCCCCAGAGTTCAAGGATTTTCATGCACCTGGCCTCTAGTAGAACTATAAAGCCAAACCACCAGAAAACAATATTTGAAACAAACATTAAATTAATCTATTTATATAAAATATCAAATTTATCCATTTATATAAAAATATACATAAATTTGGATGATAAACACTAAGACCCAAACAAAAATAGAGAAAACCTGGGACAATTAATTAAAAATGTTCAAGAGTTTATGTGAGTGAACATGAATAAAGTAAAAAAAAAAAGCCTAATTGTAAAATACTGTTATATTTATAAAAGTCAAAACAAACCAATCAAGAATAAAAGACAAGCAAATCTTTCTAAAGCAAAATTATGGACTTAGCCTTGCACTACAGAGGGTTTCTGCAGGTGTTTGCCTTTAGGAAATCTGTGCAAAATAGACACAGGGTGTCACCAAAGGAATTCTTCCCAAGTGTATAATTGATTTCTACTGAAATAAATACAAGAGAATTGTATAGATAAACAACCTAACATAACTGATGAATACTGTATTTACAGAAGAGACATTTGGTACAAAATGTTGTAACTAAAGTCATCTCTTAATTATTTAAAGATGATTACTCAATTGTGCATTAGTCAGCCTGGTTTCTTATTCACCACTATGCCTTTTAGCCCTCACTATGCTGTGCAGATTCTCAGTGCTCCGTTTATTTATGCTTTCTCTTCCCTTCTCTGGACATCTACATCAGATATCACCAAGCACAAGTCATAACTTTCCAACAAAGTCTTCCTTGAGTATGTTGGTCCAAAGTCAACTCTCTGTTCTTGCTCTAATAACTGTCAGTTGTATCAATTACTTGGGATTATTAGTCATCTAGCATTGTTATTTCATTGTTCCTGTACTACTAAGATTTTCTCATTGAAATTCTTCATATCCCTACGACTAGAGCCCAAGCCTTGTATCCACCATGCCTCTCATATTTCAAATAGTAAATGCATACTTTAAGGCTATAAATAAATATTTGTTTAATTAAACATAATGCAATCTAATCTTTAAAAAAATATTTTTTATTGATTTTTTTACAGAGAAGAAGGGAGAGGGATAGAGAGTTAGAAAGATCGATAAGAGAGAAACATCGACCAGCTGCTTCCTGCATCTCCCCCAGCCCCTCCACTGGGGATTGAGCCTGCAGCCAAGGTACATACATACCCTTGACAGGAAATGAACTCGGGACTCTTTAGTCCCTGGGCCGATGCTCTATCCACTAAGCGAAACTGGTTAGGGTCAATGTTTTTTAATATCTTTTTGTTATCCCAATTTTGACATATTTTCACTAACTTCTCAATTAGAAGTCAGTAATGTAAAAAATCATTTGCAAAATAATTTGAACATGTAATACTCATCTTAAAAGATTTAGATACTACAGAATGCATATACACATGCACAAACCACATTACAGATTGTTTAATCGGAAAAACAATGAAATTCTCTTTGCATCACTTAACCAAACCATGTGTTGTGTTCATTTTAAACTATGTTCTACAAAAGTACTGTGTTTAAATACTCATCAAAATAATAACATCTGCCTGGCCTGTGTTGCTCAATGGTTGAGCGTTGACCTATGATCCAGGAGGTCACGGTTAGATTCTCGGTCAGGGCACATGCCCGAGTTGCCAGCTCAATCCCTAGTGTGGGGCATACAGAAGGCAGCTGATCAATGATTCTCTTTCATCATTGATGTTTCTATCTCTCTCTCTCTCTCTCTCTTCCTCTCTGAAATCAATAAAAATATGTTAAAAAAATAACATCTACTAATAGTTCTTAAGAACTTAATCCCATCACTATATCATTCAGATTCACAAACTCCATGAGTTTTAAGGTTGAGCTGGAGAAGGCTCTTAACTCATCTAGTCTTGACTAGTAGCTTTGGGAGGGCAGGGATTGTGTCTGAGCATTGCTGTATCTTCTATAGAAAGGACTTTGAATAACATTTTATCTTTGAATGAAAAAAGAAATACCTCACCAAAACCCAAATATTCTTATTAACAATAAAACTTTCTTGTTAAAAATATAAGGAGGTGAAACCAAAAAAAGTGGAGACCCCATATGAAGCAGAAAACACTTATAAGGTAAATAGAGAGCCATGTTTTAACTTGCAATTATTTTATTTTATTTTATTTTATTTATTTTGTAACTTGCAATTATTTTAAATAAGCAGTTACATTTTATGGCAGAACAACGTCAAACTTACACAATCATCAATGAGGTGCCATGATAGTTCCATGAATCTAGTAGCAACTAATAAGCTCAAACAGGAAATTTTGGGCTAAGAGTCAAGGTCTGAATTTCAGGGTGAGATAGTTGTAGTACCTTACCTTCAGGCCATGTAAAGAGAAACACCCAAATAAACACAAAACTTGGTTCTTATGAAGCCAGAAAATTAATATTAATAAGTGTGGTTTTAATCTGACTATAGAAAATTATTATTTGCTGTTGTACCACTAACCTCCATTGGGGACCTCCCATTTATTATTTACCAATAACCTGTGCTGAATTCAATCTTGTCCTAGAAGGAAAAATCTGCATTGTGTACTAACACAATGCAGATTGCTGAGGGCAAAGTCCTTGATTGCATGTGCACCTTGTGTGTGTGTGTGAGTGTGTGTGTGTGTGTGTGTGTGTGATGTGTTTGAACCAGACTTTCAAAATATTGCTTTTAGGGTGGGAATTCGGATTTTGGGGGAAGACCGTATTTTTGAATACATGTTTAAATATGTTTAGATAAGTTTAGAGACTAAGGTGTCTTCAAAATGTTGGCCTCTTTGTTTCGTTCTTCTCTCCCTCTGCAACTCGGGGTATTTTAACCTTTCAACTTGATGTTATTTTCTTTTGAATGGATAGCTTGTACAGGTAATCCATACATTGCATTACTGCACACTAATTACCTTTTTAAAGCATGGTAGGAGCTAGTTATTGCAAGGGCTATTATTTATCCTAATTGATCCCAGCTGAGCTTGGGAGGGAGCCTGGCCTGAGAGTCTTCAAAGACTTGCCAAGAGACTGTCAGATTTGATAACTCACACCACTCCGAACTTGGCTCAGAGAGGTCAGTAACAGAGTGAACACTAAGCTCTCCCCGATATCCAAGCCTGCTGAAAAATGCAGACACGCTGCCAGCTGACGCGCAAGCCACTAGATTTTCAGCTTTGTTTTAAGAGGCTCATGTGTTCTTGGAACTAGGGATGGGCTGCTTAACAATGAGAAGACATTCCCATGTGGAACGACAGAGCAGATGTGACTGCCCGGTGTGCTGGGAGGCATCTGTGTTTGTTAAAACATGGTTTATGCCTTGGCCTAAAGATTTAGGATGACCTGGAAATATAACAAAACCTTAGGTTATGCTTCTTTGATTGAATAACTGAAAGCATCCACGAATTTGTAGTTTATTGTTCTATGTTACATTCATCCTTTCTTACATAAAAGTTCTCATTTGCAGATTATACAAACACTGTTGTTCTACATTATCAAAGCTCCAGCTGAATGATATTTTCAGTTAATTTATTACATTAAGTTGTAAGCGCCATGAAGGAAAGAAAACAATATTTGCGTCTTCACTGTGATGGCTTCTTTGCCTAACACAATCCCTGGTCTCATGATGAGCCCTCAAGAAATACAGGGTGGGGCAAAAGTAGGTTTACAGTTGTTTGCATGGAAAATAATACAGTAATTAATAAATAATACAAGAATAGACCATTTCACGTACTCACAACTGTAAACCTACTTTTGCCCTACCCTGTTCTTGTTGGACAAATGAATAAATAAACAACTGCTCAACTGAAAAATCTGGGCAATTTATTTTAAGGCTTTTTTTCTTTCTCTGAAATTCGTCAGTTGATGGATATGCTAGTTAACTAACATTATTGTGGTAATCCTTTTACACTTTATAGCATTATGTTATACACCTTGAACTTACACTATATGTCAATCATAACAGTAAATTTGGGAAAAAGAATACAATTTTAAATAAATAAAGAAATGTTCTCATTATTGCCACTTTTAAAGACATTTTGATAGAAATATACCATTTAAATCAGATATTTCCAGCAAATTCAACCTGCAGATTTTTAAAATATCATACTATTCATGGAGAATATTTTTAAAGTTGCCTGAAATTGAGAAGGAAATTTTACATTGAAAGATTTTTTTCTTCTCCATTTTCAGTTTATGTATATGTGCACCTTCTTTATATTTCTACCCTCATTTTTGAAATGGGGCTTTATTGTCATGATAGATTAAACTTTTTATTGTCATGATGGACCCCAAATTCTTTGCCTCTCCTAAGAGAGGAGGGGATATTTTCCTTCCTCTTGAATCTGGGTGGACCCCGTGACTGACTTGGACAGTAGAATGCCTCAGAAATGACACTGGGTAACTTCCAAGCATGGACCTTAAAAGACTTGAAATTTGCTTTGTCATCTCTGTTGGTATGCTCCCTGCAGGAAGCCTGATGCCTTGTAAGAGGTGCAGGTGACCACCATCTTGTGTGGAAGGCCAGTCTTTGCAAATGGAGAGAAGGAGAACAGAGGAAGGATCGCACAGATGCTAGACAAGCGAGTGAATTTCTTGGATCTCTGAGCAGAGTGAAGGGAGAGAACAAATGCCAGGGTCTATTCTTTCCCAAACTCCTGACCCACAAAAACGTGAGCAAATAAAGTGATTATCATTTTAAGCCACTAAGTTTGGGGGTAGTTTTTATACATGGCAGTATATAACAACATGTACTTTCAACATTAAGAATATTACTTTTCTTAATATAATAGTTTAAGTATGCTCATAATATATGTTTTGAGGAAAATAAGAAATAATCCCCTAATTTTTATCAGTAAGAGCCCTTGAGATAGATGGTTCATTCCAGGATATACCTATAATGTTAACATTTTGCACTGATGGTTAGAAATAAAACTGATTGAAGCTTTATCATGTCATCACAATACTTAATACTCAAAACTTCAACTTTAGAAAAAATGGCCCTCAAAGTTAGATGTTTCCTAGAGTTTATTCTATAAACATTTAAAAAAAAACCTAGAATGTAGTTACATTCTGTTTACCATAAAGACATACCCAAATTCCTTGGGTTATATAGAAAATTGTAACTAAGTAATTAATAAAGTAATGGGGTTATTTGCTGCATAACAATTGCAAATGTTTTTCATTATTTTCCTCTCTGACTTTCTATAAAATAATTCAGCAACTATTGACTTAGCAATTTCTATAATAAAGATAGGTTAGACCCGTGGTCGGCAAACTGCGGCTCATGAGCCACATGCGGCTCTTTGGCCCCTTGAGTGTGGCTCTTCCACAAAATACCATGGCCTGGGCGAGTCTATTTTGAAGAAGTGGCGTTAGAAGAAGTTTAAGTTTAAAAAATTTGGCTCTCAAAAGAAATTTCAATCGTTGTACTGTTAATATTTGGCTCTGTTGACTAAGGAGTTTGCCGACCACTGGGTTAGACTGAAGCTGTAAAAAATGTTATATCTCACCATTCTTTCTTACTTTCTGTATTAGTTAGGATTTAAAAAGGAGAGTGAGCAGGAACCCAAAAAGAATGAATTAAGCATGATAGAACTCTATTGTCTCATAAAATTCAAGCAGCTATCTGACAGCTCCATTCTGCAAATTCAAAAGAAGCTTAAGTTTCCTCTATTTGGTGGCAATCACTCTATTACTTCCTAGAATACTGTACTTCAGGATTCATTGTAGACCAGTGAAGAGAGAAAAAGTTGAAGGGGATGGTATACTCTTTCCTCTAAGGACACTACCTGGAAGGTGAACCCATGACTTTTACCCCAATCCCAATATGTCTAAGTCATATGACCACCCTAAATGAAGGAGGCTTGAGATATATTCTTTTTTTTAAGTATATATTTTTATTGATTTCAGAGAGGAAGAGAGGGATAAAAACATCAGTGATGAGAGATAATCATTGATCAGATACCTCCTGCACTCACCACACTGGGGATCGAGCCTGCAACCCAGGCATGTGTCCTGACTGAGAATCGAAGCATGACCTCTTGGTTTATAGATAGACACACTCAATCACTGAACCACACCAGCTGGGCTTGAGATATATTCTTTTATTCAGAGTATCTGTTTCTCAAGTTAAAACTTTTATTACTGTGGGAGAAGGGGAGTATATATATTTGGATATAGCTAGTGTTTATTACATTTTTCACTACTTAGTCAATCCCTATGACCATCTAGTAAAGTTGCCTTCTTCATGGTCAACCCTAGTCAAAATGCTGAAGCTGACTACTAATGCAACACTTATGTTTGGGAAATACCTATTTATTTTGTGTCCTCATTCTGACTTTTGCCTCCTCAAATTTCTCCACTGACTTACACACTACACCAATGTGGCACATTAATTACACCTGGAAAATGTTTCAAGCTGTATCCTCTTGCTCCCATCCTCAGATAAGTTAAAACAAAAATATTTTAAGAATTTATCATTTAATTGCTAAAGGATGCTGTTGGATAATATTAGGTAGAAGCAGGTTACTTTCATTAAAAAAAATTAGTTAAACTCCTTTAAAGTTAAATAGTCAGACTAATGATGAACACTCAGATACTGTATTACATAAATGGTGGAGAACTTTCATTAAAAATAACCTTTGGCTTTCTTCTATTGTACCATGGAATGGAGATGTAAAGTGAGTCCTGGTCAATTATCCTATCCAATATCATCAGGAATGATTTTTTTTTTTCCGCAAAAAGCTTTATTGTTTCATTTGGTCCAATGCATGCGAGAGGGCTTCAGGGTGCTTCAAAGAATGGCTAGTAGTTTTGGGGAGAGGCTCAGGCAAAAGCTAGACACCAGGGGAATGCAGAGGGGCCCCTCAAAGGCCTCTGGGCTCCAAAGGCTCCTAGTCCTGCTTGAAGGTGAGCATTTCGAAGAGATACTCACCCCACCCAATCTGGGGGTCAGCCTGCAGAGGTGAGTCAGGTGTAGCCCATCATCTTGATGAGTTTCACCTCCTCACCCCAGAAGTGGTTCTCCAAAAAGTCACAGAGCTGAGGGTCTGCGCTGGTAGAACCCAGGGCATGCAACTCCAAGAGGGCCTGGTTCAGGTTCCTCTCCAAGGCCAAGGTGGCTTCCATGGTGTCCTGAGTTTTGCCCCATCCATCCTGGGGAGGCTTCAGCACGTCTTAGAGGAGAATGTGGCCATCTTGCTTGTTTTGCAACTTTAAGAGATGCTCAGTGCCCTTGAGCTTCTTCTCTGTCAACTCACGAAAGAAGTGGCCCACGCCCTCAAGAGCCACATCCTCATGGTCAAAAGGTAGCTGTGGGTGGCCCACAGATGCAGGTTGGCTCGGATTGACCATAGCTTCCACTTGGGTGGAATAATTCTGATGAATTTGGGAGCTCGTAGTTGTTAGGCAATAAGGAGTTAAGGTAGAAAAAAAACCCCGGCATGTTGGCTGGTCTTGGAGGAGGTTCTGAAGGTGGTGACTGGATAAGATGCTGGAGAGTGGCTGGAGACTGGGGGAAAGGGAGTCCCTGGGTCTGTTCCATCCAAACACTGTTGAAGCAAGAGACAGAAATGGGACTACTGCCGGCACTGTGAAGAACTATTCACTTTTATCTTGGATTATTCTATCATCTATCTATCTATCATCTATCTATCTATCTATCTATCTATCTATCTATCTATCTACCTACCTACATACCTATCTATCTATCATATACCTACCTACCTACCTACCTACCTATCTATCATCTATCTATCTCTATCTATCTATCTATCTATCTATCTATCTATCTATCTATCTATCATCTATCTATCTATCTATCTATCATCTACCTACCTACCTACCTACCTACCTACCTACCTACCTATCTATCTATCATCTACCTACCTACCTATCTATCATCTCTATCTATCTATCTATCTATCTATCTATCTATCTATCTATCTATCTATCTATCATCTATCTATCTATCTATCTATCTATCTATCTATCTATCTATCATCATCTATCATCCATCTATCTATAATCTATATATCTAATTTATTCATATATCTGTCATCTATCTATCCATCTTCATCAGTTATCTATCTATCTGTAGCCAAAATACTGGGAGAAAACCAACCTTCAGGACAAAGACCTTTTATCCATACTTGCCTGTTCCCAAGGTGAATCTTAGAAAAAGCCATGTCCATTCATTACCCCAATGATTTCTAAAGCAGCAAGTCTGAGATAGAACCCAACCTTCCACTCTCATCCTGCAGTAATGAGTCAGCACCTCTGTAGAGACTTTGGGCAGACCTCTGACATCCACTCTACTCCAGCAAGAGGAGGCACACCTACCAGATGAAGCCTGTGGATGGTCTTTTGTAGACCTACAGAATGAAAATTTTAACATATGCCTGCATGTTTGCTTATTTATCAGTATCCTGTTTTCATCTGGAAAATCAAGCAACCCAAAAGAACCTTGTGATTTTAATAAGTATTTGAGAGAAAATATTTACAGCTATGAAAACCTTCACATAGCCTGTTAGCTATACTGTATTAACTATATTGTAATTTTTAGGGAAACGTAATTCCTATTCATTTGTCAACATTATATGTTTTGATGACCTCTCCCATGCTCAATGTGAATATTTTAAAATTATGTAATCAATTAGAAAAATGTAGGTACTAACACTCCATTTTTTTTAGCCACACTTTGTGCAAGAATTTCTTCCACATCTTCTCTGTAATTGAAAGTGAGTTTTCTCTGATAACTAAAAGTCTCACTACCTTTTTGATGGAGACCCTTTTATCCCCGCTAGGGAGATTCCAAAGATTACTGACTCATGGGCATCGCTTAAGACAATTCTTTTACTCCTTTCCTGTGATTTTTGTCATGATAGATAGACTCTTCAGCCTGACAGTAATCAACTTACAACCTCCTAACATTCTTATTTCTTCAGTAGTTGCTCCACTTCAGTCCTATAGTTAGTTTCATCATCCAAGTCAATGATCCTCCTAACACACTGGCTCAGAGTCCTTCAGTCCTTATAAAACCAGTCTCTCCAGTTTATCTGTTACTTAAAAACATAAATGTAGCCTTGATCGAAGTCATCACATCTCTGTTTCATCTCACTCTACAATTTTGAATGTTAAAATTTCTCCTCCTTAACAATGAAGAATTATAAGAACAGTAGTTCTTCTCTCCCATGTCCATAACTCTGGTAACCCTGTTTTTTTTTTTCTTTTTTTTTAAATATCTCCATTTTAACTTCTACTACTACTTTATTCTTCAAATCCAAAGCCTACTTCAGATTTAACTTTTCTTCATTGCTAGCCAGGAAGCCAAAAGCAGCCATGTCATCTCCCATATGTGGCCTCCAGGGACTCCGATACTCAGGACACACCACTGTGACTACATTGACAATCCTTTATTATATCCACTGTTTGTTTTTCTACATCTGTTCTCCAAACTGCAGTTGGTTAAAAAAAAATCAATAACATGCTGACCATATCCACTTCAAGTTCATGTTATTCTCATCATTCCTCATTACTGTTTAAATTATTATCATGTTCCTTTCAGCAGGTGTTTCAAATGATCGCTCAACTAACTGCCAATTCCCCTATTCCCAAAGAAGCAAATTTCCTCCATCCTCAAGAATAGTGAAATCGTATGACAAGAATCATTTTACCTCCATTGATCCATATTATAAACATACATCGAAGAGCTTGCTATTGGCCAGGTGCTAGAGACAGAATAATATTAAGTCAGGGTTCATCTATTGCAAAGTTCATTTCTGGAATGAGAAACACATAAACAGTGATTTTGACTTAACATGTTAAAGGTTACACCTGTGTTTCTTTTTTCTCTCTTCCTTCCCCCACCCCTTTATCTTTATCTACTTTTGCTTCCTACCTAGGAGGAACAAATGTCTCTCTTCTTTCCAATGTTCTCTTTTTACGGAACACAGTTATGCTATTACTGCACAAATGCTTGATTATTTTGACTGACTGCTTATAAGGGCTTTCCTCCTTCACTGTGTCTTTTTAGAAATCTGTAAGAATTACCAAGTATTAAAATAAAAGTTGGTTTCCATATATCTAGGCAACAGTTCAGCATTGTCTGTGTTCTGGTTAGTAGGACCAGAACACAGACAATGCTGATATTCCCTGTGTAAATGATAATTTAGAAGAAAATATCTCCACACAGATCAAATATATAACAGGACTAAACCTTTACAGGACACATAATATAAGACCTGTGCAAAAATTTATAAGAATTATAGATATATTTATATAATATTTTGAATAAATTTAAATATGTTGCTTAAGCAATTTATGGAAAGTCTAAATACTGTGTCCACTTTTCCCTAGATTAATTTATACCTTTGTGACAGGCAAGCAGCAAGAATATGAGGATTCTAGTATGACAGCTGCAAGGAACCGATTCTGCCAATAAGAAGGATGAGCTGGGAAAGGATCTCTAGTGCCAGATGAGAACGCAGCCTGCCATCACCTTGACTTCAGCCTGAACAGACAGCCCAGCCACAGTGTGCCGGACTTCTGACCTTCAGAACTGCGAGCTGCTAAGTTTGTGGTAATGAATTACACAGCAATAGAGAACTGTGGTGACATTTAAATATTCCCAGTCAGTCTTAAGAGAACATTTTTAATTTTAACATGATCAGTCTAGTAATTAGGAATTATGAGCAGTTTTTTAAAGCTATGAACACATAAATAAAAGTTTGAATAAAAAAAGTGAACTGACAGATCTTATAGATGGAATTAAATGTGTTCTATTGTCTCAATAATTTATGTGTATTGTGGAAGAGATCAGAAAGCCCATAGATAACTTCTGTTTTTCTAAATTCTTTACTTAAAAATCTTCAAGATCAATGAGACAGACATTTACAACTCCAAAAATGTGTTTGAAAATTAATTAGAAAATAAAATAAAATTAGGCCCTAACCATACAAAGATAAATTATAATTGGATTAAATATTTAAAACCCAAATGATTAAACCACAAAAATCTAAGAGATAAGCTTAGAAATTGCAATGACTTTCTACATACAAAATAATGAAATAAAATAAAAACACTGCATGGCAAAAAGCAGAAGCAAAATTAAAAAGACAAAGAAAAATAGAAAATATTTACAAAGAATATCTCTTTAAGATAAAAGGAGCTTTAAGGAATCATTGGTAGCTACAAAGTAGTCATGGGGATATAAAGTACAACATAGGAAATATAGTCAATAATATTATAACAATTATGTATGATGCCAGCTGGAAATATTAGGGGGAACACTTTGTAATTGTTTAACAACTCTGCTGTACACATGAAACTAATACAAAATAATATTGAATGTAAACTGTACTTGAAAAAAAATTAAATTATTGAGATAAATGGAAAAAACGTCGGATAGAATAGGTTTCTCAGAGCAGTAGTAATGGAAATGTTTAGAAGTATGCCAATAATAAACTAAACTAAATGAAGAACACTACTTTCCATTTATGGAATTGGTAAACATGACTTAAGTAATAATGCAGAAACAGATATATTGCATGCAACTTGAATCGAGTGCTAAAATGTTCATATCCTTTGAAGAAGTAATTTAACTTCTGGGAAACCTAATTAAGAAAATAATCAGAAATGTGGAAAATTATTTATCCACATAATAAAACTAATAAGATACTGGGCAGAATCTACATATTTCACAGTAGGAAAACTGGTCTAATAAGTTACGGTATAACTACATGGCAGAATATTGTGTCTACTTTTAGATATTTTAGAAAAAATTAATTACATGGGGAAAATGCCCATAGTTTTTTTAAGTGGCAAAGTTAGACATAAAGTTCTATGTCTATTGGGCAACTATATCCAAAGAAAAATAATGAGAAAATGCCCCATAATGAATGATTCTTTCAGGATTTGAAGACGAGAGGACTTTTATTTAAATAATTTCTCGTTTAGAGTTTTCTTTCTTTCCTAGTTTCTGTGTAGAACATCCTTATTAAGTTTTTAATCAGTAACAGATGTACATAAATGACCACTTTAGTTGTTGCTGTACCCTTGCTACTAAGAGTGTGATGTGGTCCACCAACAGGGTATCCCCTGGGTGCTGGTTAGACATGCAGAGCCTCCTGCAGGAAAAATGCCATTTTGAAATCACATGATCTTCAGGGATAATTTTGAGACTTGAAGAGGCTATTTCCCCCCTTGCTTCCTAACAGTACACATGTTCATTGGTTTCTTCCATGTGTTTTATTTCAATATCTTAGTGTTTTAATTATTCCTATGTCTAAGCAGAGCAAAGCTTTTCTTTTTTTTTAAAAAAAAAGAAAAATCATATTGCTATTTTGGCCATGGATTTTAGATAATAATGGCCTTTTTTGTAAGTCTCTTTTTAAAATAACAATGTTAATGTTAGCCTTATTGGGCCAAATATTCTAAAATAATTTTGCTATGAATGGAAATATCAAACATTATCTTCATAGGCTCATATACAGCTCATTTAGCAAGGAATTCAATGAAATGTCATGTTCTCTAAAACTTCGTTTTCTAAAATGGAAAACTTTATAATTTAAAAACTTGAAGAGCTCCATTAATTATCCATTACTGAGGACCCATAGTATTAATCTCTGTGTTAAAACTTATTTCTTAAATTATCCACTAATATACTGTGTCCTTGGTTTTTACAGAGAGATGTCAACACTGAATTAATCTAATGACATTGACCATAATGTTATGCAATCTAGCATAAATACAATATCTCAAAATAAATATCTTTCTGCTAGAAAAAAGACTGCATAAGTGTTCTTGCAAAACTGTGTTATTGAAGATAATGTTGTGTATTAAGATGTTCTTTATAGTTTCTGAACTTAGAGTGAATTTAGTACTAAAATAACAGTAATTTATTCATCCTGGATGTCTTGTACAGATACCTTTCTTCGCCTACATGCTTTTTTACTTTCTTCTTCAACTTAAGCAGATTCCTCAAGTGTAAAATGGGAGGGACCATACTTGACATGGTGGTCCATGAGAATCAAATGGGATTACACATGTTCCTCAAGGAACTTTGTCTGTCAAAAATGGGATGATATTCTGTAAATAGCAGCTAGTATTACTAAAAAGTTCCCACTTTTAAAGTATTTGGAAATATAACTAAACAGAAAATTTTGGAAGTAGATATACATACAATTATCATTATTATTTTATAAGTTATTTTATGAACTTCTTAAGGAATTCCACTCTATTACAATATGTTTTTAAGTGTTTATAATGTTTTGAGATGTAAGAACACTTACTAAAAGATGCCTATTAGTTTCTCGACCACTCATCTTAAAACTATGTATTTATAAGTTAACAATTAATCACAGATTGTGTTTTAAGGCTGTGTAAGTCAAGGGGAAAGGGAAAGCCAGTGGACACATTTTGTTTCCAGTTGCTACTATCCTAGGATTTCGAAGACCTGGGTTTTAGGTCAATTCTTCAATTAAACAACTTATTTAATTTTCTCTGAGCCTCAATTCCCTTATCTGCACTATGATAGAATGAGACCTTCTTGCTAACCTTCTTCGGACTCAAAAATTTCAAAGATTTACTTATATTCCTCTAATATGAATTTGGCTCCTTATAGTCAAGAATGAGCACTTTTATTTCTTTTATATTGCTCAAAGTTTACATTGAAAGGTTTAAAATACATTTGCATTTTAGAAGTCCATGTCCTGAGGAATATTTCAGAAGAATACAGCTATTCATCATCAGCTATTCCAGGAACATACAATGTTTTTTGAATTTTGGTCAGTATTCTCAGAGGTCTTTAGCTCCTACCTGATCTTAGACCTGATTTCCATTTAACCATTTTTCTTAGTAAGCTAGAAATGTTGACAATATTACTTAAGTTGGGAGATTTAGATCAAGTTCACACAGGAAACTAGATTAAGTTCACAATCAGAAGGCTGACTTCATCTATCATTCATTTTTATCTATCTATCTATCTATCTATCTATCTATCATCTATCTATCTATCTATCTATCTATCTATCTATCTATCTATCTATCTATCATCTATCTATATCTATCTATCTATCTATCTATCTATCTATCTATCTATCTATCTATCATCTATCATCATCATCTATCATCTATGTAACATCTATTTGTAATCTATCTACCTATGTTTCATCTATCCATCTTAGTAGAGTACCTAATTTGCTATGCCTCAAACAAGCCAGTGCATTCTACAGAAATTATGTGCATGACAATAGTATGTGCTTCTGTTTTCTAGACATACAAATATTGAGATTGATAGCATGGCAAGGAGACCCAAACTGTCCGTAAGGAGTATTTGTTGGAATTGGGGACTGGGATATGGTCATGCATAATGATGAAGTTCTAACTGATACAATAATATTTTATTTTTTACTTAAATGTAAAGCAACATATTGAATCACTTTGTGAATGAATGTATTTAAAATAAGCTGTAGACCACGGAACATGTACTAGCAGGATGATGATTATATTTGGACCAGATGGACTTTCTGGGTGGTCTTCAAAGAGAAAACCAGTAAAAGATCCATTGCAGCAAGGTAATTTAAAAGAGTTAATAAAAGCATGGATTGATATTGTGTGGTCCATATTACATTAAAAATAAACTTTAATATTTTTGTAGAGATACCTAATACAAGTATTTTTATTTGGCTTACAAAAGCCCTGTTTATAAGATAACTTAATGGACTACTTCAAATATTTCAGACTATGAATTTCGTCTAATCAGGTTTAAAACTTGGACTAAAATCAATTTCAATTTATTTGAAAATTCAGTTTCCAAATTTAGGGATCAGCCAGATGTTATATGTCAGATTTATTCTTAGTTCCTTAAGAAAAGGCAGCAAAACTGATGTAACACTTTCCAAAGAGATTTGCTCTATACCCCTTCTTCTTAATACAACGTTTATAAGATCATCTCGATATAAGTAAAACCAGATGTATCATCACAGGAGATTTATTTTAATAAGTATAAACTCATACCATCACTTTTAAAATTTAAGTAACATCATCATCAGTTTTGTGTATAGATGCTATTTGTGAAAATGTTTAAAACTATGAATAAGAATGTCTTATCAGGTTTAAAACTTGGCATATGGAATTCTTTGGTTAAAATTCTCTTTTCAGTTAACAATATCAGAAGGCATTTCTTGACGAGAAGATCAGGATGCTCTTCAAATGCAGTTAGTATAAAGTTTTTTCACTATTATTTACAACACATGGACATTAGACAAAAACATAGCTAATATATTACAGGTATAACTGTAGCTTCAACAACACTATTGCTGAGAAAGGGAATTGGTCTTCTGGTCCTGAATTCCTTGCTCTGTTCACCAAATCATAGAATGTGCCCTCAGGATCCTTTCACATGAACGCAGTTAATTGAGAAAAAGCAACAACAATGACAATTCATGTAATCAAAGGTAATTTCGAATTTGATATACTTCCCTGATTAAATTACAAAAGAGCTTCAAGTTTCAGTCTGGCTGTGAGCATATTTTTTTATTGATTTCAGAGAGGAAGGGAAAGGGAGAGAGAGATAGAAACATTAATGATGAGAGAAAAACATTATGAGAGAGAACTATTGATTGGCTGCCTCCTGTGTACCCTAGACTGGGGATGAAGACAGCAACCAGGGCATGTGCCCAGACCTGGAATTGAACCTCAACCTCCAGGTTCACAGTTTGAAGCTCAACCACTGAGCCACATCAGCTGGGCCTGACTGTGAGCATATTTGCTGGTGGCAATATTTTTCTTAATTATAAAATATGAAATAAATAATAATATTGTGGTATGTCTGTACGCAGTAACTGAACACAGTTACTGAAGTACTTTTGGATACATTTATACTCTCACTGGTGTAGAGATAAGTCATTGGCTTTTGGCTATGCTATGTCCTTGTCAATAGTTACTCTTTCTTTTAGAATTGCATAGCTTAATCAGAGGTCCCTAAACTGTAAGATTTAGAAGGACAATAATCAAGATTATAATCTTACCATTTTTAACTGCATCAAACTTTTAGAAATTATTTTAATAATGACTTTGCAGAAAAAACTATTTAAAATAATATTATCTATACTCCTAAAATCTTAACACATGATGAATTCTGTTTTAACATCAGTATGTTAATTTATAGTTCCCTGCTAAGTAATACACATTTTACAAAACGGGCTTTAAATTTCTGAATTAGTACATTTCACTGCCAGTATATTTATTCTGTAGGATATTTTTATTGTATATTTTATTTCTTAAATGTATTATGCATAATGTATACAAGTGAAATAATGTAAGTGATCTTTCAGGACTGAAAGTCATTTTATCATCATCATCTAATCTAGAATGTCTGATTCACCATGCCAAAAACTTCCTGCCTGACAGGAGCTCCCAGACCAAGCAGAATTTAAGAACTAATTAGCCCCAGGATGAATCTATTAAATGTTGTCAAGTTAATAAAAATTCTATCATTCTCCATGCATTTGCGCTGTTTATTTCATATTCTATTTTTGCCAAGAAACCTAGTCAGTATGAATTAACTTTTATACAATAACTTCAATAAGGTCTTTAAAAAATGTAGTTACATAAAACAGGCCATTTAAACAGGCTCTCAATTAACAACATGATTCTTAATACGAAGAACAGTATCAAATAGTTGGTCTTACGTAAAAGCAGAGCAATTTACTAGTGAAACCATACTTCTCATTTAACTACAATTGGAGCTAGCATGGACTATTTTTCTAAGGAGAGCTTAAATTGAAAGATGATAAATAATCCCTTCAATTTAAAAATGAAAAAAATAAAGACCCTGAGAAGTTCATTCTCTTTAATTATAGCAAGAGGGAAGTAAATCAGTAAGTCCACAAATGACTGTTATTTCTGTTAGAACTTAGACTTTGATGTTAAATTCAATGGTATTGCCATAAACCGGTGGCTCTTGAGCTCCAGCATGCATCAGAATGGTACAGATGCTGGGCTCCAGTCCCAGGGTTTCTGTTCCTTACATCTAGGATGGAGTCTGAGAATTTGTATTTCTAACTCTTTCCCAGGTGGTGCTGATGCTACTGGATTGCAGACCACATGTGGAGAACCACAGATATGCACAATATGATAGGGTCATATAAATTATAAGGAAGTGCATGGAAATGACAGTTGCCAGATTCAGAATTGTGTGGTGTGTGTGTGTGTGTGTGTGTGTGTGTGTGTGTGTGTAGAAAATGATGTGGGAGGAGTACATAGAACATTCAACTGTATTAGAAGAAACAATTTATAAGAATTAAACAGAATGAATAGATGAGTATATGCTGTATCATTGTCCATAGCTTTTGTATGTCTTGAACATTTCACAATTCGTTTTTTTAAAAAGAGGGAAATGTTTTGAAGACTAAGTTTTAAATTACTAATTCTGTATAAAATGGAGTATTGCCGATCAAGTGCATTCTATTTGCCAAAATATACAGAACTGTTAGCTTTCATTTCTTTTAATCATATAGTTTAACATAAGCTGAAAAAAGTAGAAATCCTTCAAAAATATAGTTACACAATTTACATAATAGAGAAATATATTTGGTAATGACTGTTCTTTTTCTGTTCATTAGTTTACTCAACAAATATTTATTGAGTGCCTAATCAGAAAATATTATAAGCACTGGGAATACAACAAGGGCCAAAACAAACAAAAATCCTGCTCTCATGGAGCCTACATTATATAAAAGTTATTTTATATTTGCTCAGTAACAAGCAAAACCAGCAAACAAACAATGCATCACTTGGTAGAAGAAAAGACTAGTAAACATAAACTTTAAAAATAAATCCAGTTTTGAGATAAAAAAAAACACACACAGCCATGAGAGAATAAAGGTTTAGAATTTTCTCAGGATATGCTAATAAGGAAAAGTAAGTCTTATTGCAAATATATCAAATTAAAATTAAATGTTTAATATAATTTTCATGAGAAATTGGGTTAAACTTATAACTAGATGTTCTTCCTTTAAAGTCACAATTTTCAAGTCACAATTTTCTCCCAGTGTTTTTCTTCTAAATGTCTAAAACAGTAATACATTAACAGTTTTTCCTCCCTCTAGGAGTATCTCACTTGCACATACAACACATTTTTCATGGTAACATTTCCAAGTAGAGCCAATGATTTGGGAGTGAGGGTAAAGTTATTTGGATGGCTCCCCCACACACCAAAATGCATCCCCCCCCCCACAAAAGAATAATGCTCCCTTTCAGTTGGGAGTTAGTGAACTAATTCAGGAATAAAACATAATGTATACATATTTCTTTACTGCTTAACTAATTTATTTACTCAACAAGCATGTTTTGGACATCTAATAACTTACTAGCACAGGGCATAGTACTGACAATAAAACGATTAGTCAGATATGGTCCTGTTCTCAGATAGCTTTGAGGTGGATGGGAGAGATATGAAAATGGGAAGAGGAGAGCCCTGATATAATTATGTTGTGGAAAATCTTTGAATAACATCAAACATACTCTACACCAGTGGTCGGCAAACTCATTAGTCAACAGAGCAGTAAACTGCGGCTCGTGAGCCGCATGTGGCTCGTGAGCCGCAGTTTGCCAACCACTGCTCTAGACAGAACAGTCAAGGATTCCCAGAGGATGTGTTGCATAGAGCTGAGCTTAGAAGATTGAATAGAGTTAGATAAGTAGGGAAGGTAAGGGCAATTTGAAAGGTGACTATAGCAATAGAGAAATGACTGCAGCATTTGCTTTGGTCATGTTTGTGACCAAGAAACTTGAGAAAAAAATGATTAAAGTACTGATTTGTATTTGCATGTGTGTATGTGCCTGTGTGTGTGTGTGTGTGTGTGTGTGTGTGTGTGTGTGTGTGTGTAAAGTGCTCTTTCCGGTTTCTGCTAAGTGTTAAAAATTTAAGACGTAGTTCAGAGAATTAAATGCTCTACTGGAAGTCAGGCACTGCCATAGTTTTCAGGCATTTAAACATGCAGGAGACACAGTCTTCCTTTCAATGAGTTTATACTCCCACTAGAGGCCCGGTGGAAGAATTTTGTGCATGGATGGAGTCTCTAGGGCTGGCCGGCGATCAGGGCCAATCGGGGCCTTCCTGCCACAGGGAGGGACCAGGGGAGGTTGGCCGGCCACGGGAGGTTGGCTGTGGGAGCGCACTGGCCACCAGGGGGCAGCTCCTGCATTGAGTGTCTGCCCCTGGTGGTCAGTGCGCATCATAGCGACCAGTCGTTCAGGTTGTCCCAGTGTTCTGGTCACTTAGGCTTTTATAGATATAGACTAGGGGCCCAGTGCACGGATTTGTGCACCTTGAAAGGAACTGTGGGTCACGAGGCTGCAGTGGGCACAGGGTCAGGTCTCGGCACCTCACCAGTCGCCTCCCACAAACCGGCGGTCGGACATCCCCCAAGGGTGCAGGCCTGGCTGAGGGATCCTCCCCCGCCCCCGTGCACAAATTTTGTGCACCAGGCCTATAGTATGAGAATAAAAGCATGCTTTCTTTTAAACTTTTATTTAATCAAACTGGAATACTAGCAAGTAAAGAGAGGTTATTCACCCAAATATAGTATAAACTTTTTTATATAAAACATACATACAGTATAGGGACATGCTTATAACACATTTCCCCCTTGATAACAAGTTATATTCTGCTGGTGTGCTGCAGTTCATGAAGACGTCTCTGTGGGTATTAAAGTTCTGTGTTTTAAATGGAGTCATGTAGCACTCTAAGTTAAATCCTTTAAACCTTAAATTATTGTTTCTTTGTTAGCAATATTAAAATGAATAGCATTCATAATTTTTATTAATTAGGTTTCAAATCCAATGAAACTTGAAACTATGTTCGGCATCCTTATAAATTGTTACTTAGCTGTCATTGCGAACAGCTTGATCAGCATCAAAAATGAGTAAAGCTTTCTTTTTACTTATAAAGTTCAGGTTTATGCTTAGTATTATGGTCATATGGCAGACTTCAGAATCATGATTAGTACCATACTGACATGAAGATTTCATGTGAAATGATTTTATCATAAATATACCTTTTAAAATAGTGTTTTGATAGAATAATGAAGAAACAAGGATGATAATCTACGTTGTTTTAACTTTGAAAACATTTTTATTTTATTCTAGTGAGGGAGTACAGATATCACAAAGAAACTTTTAAATTACATTGTTGCTTATTTAGTAGCAATATTTCAGGTATGGATAGTCCATGAAGAAAGAGCTACCCAGAGCTCCTCACACACACTGCTCCAAAACTAAGGTTATGATTTGTACATAGCAATTTACTAGCAGAACCAACACTTACTATGCTAACTAAAATGCTAGCCTGTTAAGACATTTCTTGATGTATTATCACATTTATGACTCAATCTTATGCACATCAAATAAACAGACTTACATATGAAAGATTAAAAAATCTTATTTTTTTTAATGTGTAAGACAGAAACCTACGAAATCAATTCTCAATACCTACTAAAATGCTTTCATGTTCATATTGAGGAACAAAATGTGTGGCAATTTTACCAGAGACTAAATACCCTCTTAAGATCCTTTCTTTCCATATTCTCATCCCCAAGTAAAAAATTTTGTAAGAAAATTAGTTTTCCATCAAGACTTTTTCCAGCCTGTTTCTAGGTTGGTACTCTCATTGACAACCTCCTGGTACGCATGTTTAAATATCATGTTTGATTATTCCATGAATATAAATGGAAGCAGATCCTCATTTGATTGCCCTTCCCAACATAATTTTCCTTCATTTGGACATGGCTTGTGAGTAATATTTTCTGCATCAGCTTCCTCTTCAGATCACTGTAAAGGCTGTAGTGTGCTTCTCTTCTAGGAGGTTTCCCTTTAATCGTCTGATATTTCCCGTTTCTTACTAAAACAGCTAAATTGCATTCTTCCAGTGATAGTGAATTCCACACTTGGGAGGTGAGGGGGTGCCATAGTAACTCAACAAGAGAGGTTGATCAGTGAACTATCTCCATGCCCATTCCTAAATAGGATGGCAGACATTCTAATATAAGGCAGTATTTAGTTCTACTCCGTTATATTCATGCTTAACATTCAAAGTGTAATCTGTCTTGATAAGTTGGGAACAATTGAAAATCTTGTTAAATTTATGTTTTGAAATTAATTTTTAATTTCCTAAAATAATAAAACAGATTATTGAGCTGTCTGAATTTTTCACCCTGTCAAGATCCAAGGGAAGTCTTTAACATTTGCCTCTTAGAATAAGCCCGTAAGCATGCTTTCTTTTTGAAAGTCTTATTTCGTAAGCTTGGTTGAAAATGCCTTATGTCCACTGATAGACTAAGTTAGAACCTCTTACCCATCCTGCACACTCTCTAGTAGAGCTTACTGCTTTCCAAAAGAAGTTTAATGTCTTCACTCTCCAATATACCAACCTTTTCTTGTTCTACCACTTTAGCCAAAGCCAGTAGAAATGAACGCACTCAAAATGAAATTCTAGCATATTTTGAAGATACAGTTTTGTTTCTGAGGTTTGTTTTGTGCTCCAAATTTCAAGTATCTGAAATACAGGTAATGCTAGAATCTATGTACATATGATTCAGGTGCCCTGGTACAAGATTACATATGGAAGTGACAAGATTTAGGGCAACTGCCTAAATCAATGATATAACATCCTTTTGTATCTAATTTATCTTCTCTTATCCCTCCTCTCTTTTTAATTATTATGTATTTTTTGTGGCCAGATTCAGCTAGATAGCCTTATTAATAGTCAATATGTTGCAAGTTTGCATTATGGCAAGATTAGTAGGTAGCAAGTTAGTTGCTTGCACATTAGAGAATATGATATGTCTTCAAAAATTTAGAATCTGGATATCAAAATAATTTTGAATTATTTTTACAGCTATATCTCTTCATATTTCACATATATCCCTCATTTGACACAATGTAAGTTTGCTTTTTTAAAAAAGAAAAACATTTAAAACCCACAAGATATTTTGAGGTAATTACATGCTGTCATTGCATTTTTCCAACTTTCAAGAAAAAAAGTAATAATGTAAGAAATAGATTTATTTTCACACTGACTCAATGTTTTGCTTTCATTGTGGTGTAAGGCTAATGCAATTTTCAAGAATTTTAGATATTTATTTTGTGTGATTTCCCTGGACCAAACTGTATCCTTTTTGAATTTTGGTACTTTATAATGGGGAAAAAATTTGCAGCAAATTAAACTGGTTGGATTTTATAGTTCTTCTTTAGAACATCTTCCCATCTTTCATCAAACGGCAATTACCCACAGTCCACACACTATATTACTTGATTTTTTTTATGAGACCTCTAGCTACAGAGAAAAAATAATAATTTTCCTCCTAACTGTTCTATTATAGAATTTTCCTTTCACAAAGCATCTATGTTCCCTATTAGAGTGATTAAAATCAGTTTCATGTAGTGCCAACAGGAGGATCATGTCTCTCCCTCAAAGAACTATTGTAAACACATAATCTCTTTTATTTATATTGCTCCTACTGTATAAGGCCTCTTTTATGATATCGCTGACTCCAGGGTCACATTGTCATGTCCCGGATCTTTATAGGTGCATAAGGTCTTTCATCTTGCTCCAGTATTTGCTTTAGAAATAGATGAGATTTGATTTTTGACTTGGGTAGTCCACACTACAGACAGTAGCAACTGACTTATCAGGATCCAAACACCCTCCCTGCCATCCGTAGGGAGTTGGCACATCTACATTAGACAACAGATCAGATTATAAGCTCTTCTCCAACCACATGGACTCAAAATATTATTCGAGTTCCTTCATAGCCTTCATCACATTAGGAATGTTCCAGAATACACTGCTTTCTAGCCCTGTCTCCCTGCCCCCTATAATGAGTATTTAAGCAAATGCTTTCAAAACATTTGAAAATACACTTTATTATTAAACTTCCCATCTTGGGCAGAGTGCTACTAACAGTCCCCTTCATGGCACCCAGTTTGCCAGTTTACCAGTAGAAAGTCTCCTGGGGGAACACTGTCTCTCACCACCCACCCAACCAAATCTATTGTGTAGAGGTCAATGCTTCTGTATCAGAGGATTGCCTTCTAACTCAGCAGAGCCAGATTTATGTTGTTTAACCTTGCTTTAAAAGGACAGGGCTACTCAAATAGAAGAAGCAGACACTCCTTTTCCACTAGGTAGGAATTCTGAAGGATGAAGTGAAGAATATGTCAGAATACCAGAGTTCAAATCCAGGTTTTACCATGTATTAACTATGTGATTTGGGGCAGTTTTAACTCTCTGGGCCTCAGTTTCCTCACCTTTAAAATGAGGCTAATATGTTACTTATGTCATGGCATTGTTAGAAGAAATAAATGTAAGATAAAACAAGGCCTAGTTAAAAATAAGCAATTAATGATTATTAGCAATTGTTATCTTTTTAATATCATTAACTCTGAGTTATTCATCCTTTTTTCTCTCTTTCTGTGGGAACAAGGGTGAATAATAAGAGCAGTCTAGAAAATTAGTAGTTGACATGTACCTTGATAAAGGTTTACCTTGGCAATCTTTAGCATATTATTTTTACTTACATCATAATACATGTATTTACTCTATATAACTAGTAAACAATCAATATCCAATATAGTATTTTGTATACTACTCAAACATATCAACTGAGTTCATTACATGTTAAATTATTAACTAATTAAATTTTAATCACTTGATATTATGCAGGTAATTTTTTTGCTAGATCATTATTTTATTGTTGAATTATATCTTTGTGATATTTGGAGACATTGGTTGGGGTTCTCATAGGGCTAGAGAATGTGTTGGCTTTTTTCTCCCCAAATAAAAGAATGGAATCTGAGCTTTTGCTATCTGAATATTCACTATCCTAAACAATTTTAGAAATGGATTATATATGATAAGGATTGCATTTGTTGTCTTAGTTGGTCTCCCTTATGCTATTATACTCTTTGTTGATTTTCTTTCACCTTCAAATCCTCAAGGAATAAAGTACTGCTTTTCACTTGTTCACTAATTCTACATTCAATTACACACACTATGACCATTTTTGTACTTGCCCCTTTAATGACTTGCTTTCTTAACGTTGACCAGTCCACACATAGTCTCCACATTCTACCTTTTAAGTTGTACTAGCATCCCTAGAATTTATTACTTAATTTTTATCTCAGTTTCATTACCCTAGATCAGTAGTCGGCAAACTCATTAGTCAACAGAGCCAAATATCAACAGTACAACAATTGAAATTTCTTTTGAGAGCCAAATTTTTTAAACTTAAACTATATAGGTAGGTACATTGTTATTAACTTAATTAGGGTACTCCTAAGCTGGGCTTTGCTAAAAACTCAAGGGGCCAAAGAGCCGTATGTGGCTCGTGAGCCGCAGTTTGCCAACCACTGCCCTAGATCAAACCCTAAATGCACTGTCTGACACTACAATAATATCACAAATGTGTGGTTTTTTTATTACATATGAAGACTGGTCAGACTTTAACTGTTAAGGATTAAAAGAAATATTAAACATAATGGGCATAAATTTGTTTGAAAATCTAGTGCTTGTTTTGGGAACTTTAGTAGAGAGTTTTATACAAATAGATGAATAATAAAATCTGAGTGAAATATTAAATCCTAGATTATTGAGAAAGACAGGTGAACATGATTTATTTCTCATGTTTAGTTTTTTCTTTAGTATCCATAGTGCTTAGCAAAATACTTTGCATATTTCAGATGTTCAAGAACTCCTTATTTCAGAAAACAAAGGAAAATATTGCAAGTATATTAAATTACTAAAATTCACATTAGTTTACATCTTTTAAATGTATCTAGGACAGCCTAGCTGGTGTGGTTCAGTGGTTGAGCATTGACCTATGAACCAGGAGGTCACAGTTTGACTCCCAGTTAGGGCACATGCCAGATTGTGGGCTTGATCCCCAGTGGGGGGCATGCAGGAGGCAGCTGATGGATGATTCTCTATCATCACTGATGTTTCTATCTCTCTCTCTCCCTCTTCCAACTCAATAAAATCTATTTTTTAAAAAGTATCTAGGACACAGGGAATGTATTTCTTTTGCTTCTATAGTTCATTTTAAGTATTTAAACAATAATATAAATTTATTGTTTTCTTAGTTGTTATTGACTAGAGACCCAGTGCACGGATTTGTGCACCAGTGGGGTCCCTTGGCCTGGCCTGTGAGAATCTGGCCAAAACAGGCTCTCCGACATCTCCCAAGGGGTCCCGGATTGTGAGAGGGCACAAGCCAGGCCAAGGGATCCCACCAGTTCATGAATCCGTGTACCGGGTCTCTAGTATGCATATAAGAACTTTGGTTAATCTCTTCTCGCCATCCCCCCTCCCCATTTCCCTCTGAGATTCATCAATCTATTCCATGTTTCCATGCTTGTGGTTTCTGCTCCTGGATTGAGCATCTGCCCCCTGGTGGTCAGTGCACATCATAGCTACCGGCCATTCGGACAGTCAGCCAGTTGCTTAGGCTTTTATATATATAGATTGTCATATATCTGCACATATACATAGGTATTTGCTGACTATATTATATACATACACATATATGTATATGTATATGTATATGTACTATAGTCAAAGATAAGTTAATGATGAAATTGAGTATTGCTTTGCTTTTGAATTCT
Source organism: Cnephaeus nilssonii (assembly GCF_951640355.1). Taxonomy (NCBI): domain Eukaryota; kingdom Metazoa; phylum Chordata; class Mammalia; order Chiroptera; family Vespertilionidae; genus Cnephaeus; species Cnephaeus nilssonii. The sequence goes on from NC_137074.1 coordinate 10,321,370, forward strand.
TATTTTTGGTCTGCTTTGTTTACAGAATATCTGTCTCTGTATAGTATTTGATGAACCTCCTGAGCTAAAATTAGTAACTTCTGGAAAAGAACTCAGTCTTGGTACTTAGCCATATTATTCATCTTATATGGCTAATGCTTTTATAATGCAGTGATTCAAATACATGTGGCTTTTTAAAATTTTTCAGAAAATATGAAGTCATACATCACAGATTAATATTCTTCTCTTGACCCCATCCCCGCCCCCCCCACACACACATCCATACACAAATGTCTCTCTTGTGGTTAGTGATATTAATCCATTCCTGTGGTTTTGCAGTCCAGGGGAATATAGTGCAGTGAGCCTCCTGATTTAAAACCAAAGGCTTATGGTGTTCTTTGGCTTTCTGTCCCCTTGGCTTTCTGCAGAGGACAGCATCCATGGGAGGGATTTGCTTTGTTTTTCTAATTATCAGCAGCTGGGTGAAATAGCATCCAAAATTGGGGGAAAGCAACAGCCATGCAAATAACAGGTGTTCCCAAGGATCAAGTTCTTAAACAACCTTAGGAGTCAGATGAGATATGCCATGCAGCTGAACTGTCTCTGATGATAGATTCAAACATCAGAAATTTGCATACAATAGATGATTTGGTTCAGTTCCAGCATATTAAATAGATTTAGCAATTTTTCAGAAGGCAATTGTGACTAAAGAGAAAGAAAAGTATCCTAACATGGAATGCCTATACAGAATAATTTTATTTTTGCTTGGTTTCTTACTCTTCCTCTCTTTGTCACATATCCACCCCAGTACACTCAGGCGTGCGCGCGCACGTGCACACACACACACACACACACACACACTCACGCACACACACACTCATATGTTTATATATTCATGTGTATGTACACATAAACACTGATAACTTTGTCTAAAGTGTTGCAATGACACACAGGGTCATCCGTTATAATTTAATTTATAAATTAAATAGATTTCAAAAGACCATAAGAAGGCATCATGAAATAGCTCCTTGGGTCGATCCTGAGTTGCAAGACTCATTAAATTATTTAGAAAAGTATTTTGAGTTTATAAAAGCTGACAAATGTTAGCATGATATTTTTAGATAAAGGTACAAACAATTATCGCCTCATGAAAATAGCCTTAAAAATATAAGCATACATCAAATTTATAACAAAATCATTATCCCAAAAGAGATAATACCTCATATAAGGAGCCAATGTTAAAAATTAAGCAACCTATATCTTCTACCAGAGGTTTAGAAGATGGGTGAACTAACCCTTAAGCTTCAATCACCAACTGGGTTCTTTCAGTAACATGTCACAACCTGCTATCTTATAGTGACTCAGTATATCAAAGGCTAATCAGTGTCAGAGAAGCAGTGAAAGTAAGAAGAGAGAGAATGACAAGAACACACAGTTAAATAAAGACACTCATCCTTTGGCTCACGTTTCTCCCCACTCCAGCACACTAACGAGAGCCAGGAGGAGATGGATCAGAGCCATAGCTTGCCTCACCCAGCCCTAGCTTCCTGCAAACATCTGGGTCTCAGCTCAGATCCAGGATGGGTTGAGAGAAGCTCATTCTTACATTGAATTTGAGATGAAACTTTAAAGGGTATAAACCAATAACGAAATGCTGTGAAAACATTTTGAAAACTGCTCATATGTCAGTAAAGGATAAGAAAGGATGATTGACAAAGCATAGTTGAAAATAGTGATTGTGGAAAAATCAATCAAATTACTGAATTGAAGTTGTGTACCTCTCTACTCTCATATGGATGAGATATAACTGCTCTCTACCAAAGAAACCTGGTAGAGTCTTGAAAATTCCTTAAAATAACCTTGTATTTTCTCTTTTACCTCCATACCATAAATATAAAAAGGCAAAATGTAAACTCTGTATTTGAGATTGTTATTACTCAATGACTAGATTCAAGTTCCATTTATTCTGTCATTTTTAATATGATCAACTCTGTTTAAAACACGAGTTTTCTATGAGTTTTCATCATATGTACATTAATTTTCTATGTGAACTTGTCTTTTTCTGTTACTATTATCCTATATAATAAAAGGGTAATATGCAAATAGACCAAATGGCAGAACGACCAGTTGCTATGACGTGCACTGACCACCAGGGGGCAGATGTTCAATACAGTAACTTCCCTGGTGGTCAGTGTGCTCCCACAGGGGGAGCACTGCTCAGCCAGAAGCCAGGCTCACAGCTGGTGAGCACAGCTGTGGTGACGGGAGCCTCTTCCGCCTCTGCGGCAGCACTAAGGATGTCCGACTGACGGCTTAGGACTGCTCCCCGCAGGCAGGGACCCCTCCCTCAGTGCACAAATCTTGTGCACTGGGCCTCTAGTTTTCAATAATAAGGTACAAAGAGAAAATATACTCTTCCCAAAATATATGCTAACATCTTATTATTTTACAAAATTTTTCTTTTCAGAATTGTTTTATGGGGAAGGGTTGTTACTGGTAGCAGGCACAATATTACAATACAGTTTCTGCTAAGACTTTCACATTTATCTTTTAACTAAAGTCTATGTTTATATAAATATTCTTAAATAATAAGATCAACTTTCTCAAAAATCTTTTCTATATAATCTGAATCATGTACTGGTCTATAGGTAACATCAGTGAGTAATGCTTATATCAACAAAGTTTTTATTAGTAACATTTCCCAGGAAGAAAAATAATTTTTATAAAGACTTTTACCAGGCCTAGCTTGTTTGGCTCAGTGGATAGAACATCGGCCTACAGACTGAAGGGTCCTGGTTGCATTCTGGTCAAGGGCACACACCTTGGTTGCAGGTTCCTCCCTGGCCTGGGTCCTGGTTGGGGCTTGTGCAGGAGGCAACCAATCTATATATTTCTCTCACATCAATGTTTCTCTCGGTCTTTCCCTCTTTCTTCCACTCTCCTTAAAAATCAATGGGAAAACAACCTCGGGTGAGGATTAACAAAGCAAAACAAAACAAAACAAAACAAAACAAAACAAAACAAAACAAAACAAAACAAAATGACTTTTTACCAAACTTACTCAGCTTCATAAAAGAAAGCTACTTTTTAAAATATAAGAGTTTAGGGAAAATGTGTTTTAAAAAAACCCTGAATATTCATTTTGATTGACCTAAATAACACCTATAGAGAGAAAGTGAATTTCTTTTTACCCTAACTAGAGAAGTGGTGATCCCACCAACCTCTCTTTACTATGTGGCATCTTTCTTCAAATCTTTAATTTAAAGATTTTAATTTTTCATATCTTCAAATTTACGGATTTTCTTCTCTTGAAATTACAAAATTTTCTGTATCAGTAATCTCCACCTCCTAGACTCTCTCAATTTAAATTCTTAACTCCTCCAAGATCCTGAGTAGAATATATCTGAATATAAATGTATCCATGAAAATAAAGCATGCAGTACATAACCTTGAGTGCATTCACATATAATACACACTATCTTCAGCCGTTTACAGGTACAATTGCAATAATATGGCTCCTATTACATGGAAAGTGGTAAGGCCAACATCTCACATTTATACTCAGGGTAAAATTTGCATTCACAGTATTGCCCTGAGTAGTGTTCCTTGCCCTGACTTTCCTGTCCTAAACGTTTTCCAAAGCCTACGCCCCTGCTGAATTTTGGCCATGTCTAGCTGTCACTCAAGATTTTTCAGCCTTTGCAATTTTTCTTTTCCTTCCGTCCGCCATTTCCTTGTATCCCAGTTCTTCCTCTCAGAACACAGACTTTTCCGTTTATTTCAGCTTTCCTTATCTTCTGAGCTCTGGGTCCCGAATGACTCTGTTTTTCTAGTCTTTTGTTGAGTGGTTAGCTAACCAGGCCCATCCCTCCTCTGCACTTAGGCTCTCCTCGGTTAGTGAACCGGATGAGCGCTGTGTTTTCTTTACCTCAGCTCTAATGAACTTTATCTGAACTGTGGTGTTTAGTTCTTCCTCTGACTGCAACTTCTACCCTTGCAAAAAAAAGGCAACCATGATTTGAAGGTTCTGGTTAATCAAAATGTCACTCTACTTAAGAAAACGGTCTAACATAAATGAATCCAGCACCCAAGAAAAAAACATAATTGCATCTTAGACCTGACTTTTGCAGAATAAAAATAAATAAATAAAAATACAGGTTATAGCAGTGTTATTTTATTCAGTCAACCAAATCAAGGCTGCTTTCCTTTTCTTTTTTTTTTTTTTCAAAGGGCTTGAGCTCAATAAAATGTACACGATCCTTTGCCAAACAATTAAAAGAAAATTTTTTTTAAGCCCATGGGTATTTCAAGGGAAATTCAACCCACATGTTTCTGATTCATTTACACTTAATTCATTAAAATGTTGTTTACTAAGAGCTATTTGATGTCCAAGTGCCTTATGAGTCTTTTTAAATGACTTTTTATGCCATTTTTTTCCTCAAAAACAGGAAGTGGTATTTGCTATTAACTCAAATTAAAAAGGTTTGGATTTCATGTGAATTACATAAAGCACACCGAGATATTGTATCTCTCCCGGGTCATCTTTGCTATGAGAGAGCACCAAACAGTAATCTGAATAGACTGTGTGTTGTTAATGAAATTCCAAATTTCTCCAACATAACACAAAAGTTTCCCAACAGAGGGACACTTCCAAAGTCAATCTTTAAAGGGGCACATTAAATAAACCAATTTAAACCAATATTCCTATGGACATAATATTATACAGGATAGGCAGTGTTATAGCAGAGACATCTAACATATGATAGTCTTAGGATACTTTTGGAGTCCGTTTATTTAAATCCAATTTTTCCTTCTTTCTTTTATTTCACCCAAGAAAGGGACTTTGTGCCCTAGTCAGTTTGGCTCTGGATAAAGCATCGGTCTATGGACTGAAGGGTCCTGGGTTCGATTCCTATCAAGGGCACATGCCCAGCTGTGGGCTTGGTCCCCGGTAGGGGGTGTGCAGGAGGCAGTCGATCAATGATTCACTCCCATCATTGATGTTTCTATCTCTCTCGCTCTCTCCATTTCTCTCTGAAATCAATAAAAACATTAAAAATATTTACAAAATAATATTTCCAAAAAAAAGAAAGAAAGGAATTTTGTATTTAAAAAAAACAAGGAGAGGGAGAGGGGATGGAAAGGAGAGAGAGAGAGAGAAGAGAGAGAGAGAGAGAGAAGAGAGAGAGAGAGAGAGAGAGAGAGAGAGAGAGAGAGAGAGGTATTATAACAGATTAAGCAAACAGAATGTGTGTTCATTGACAATAAGAAACACTCTAGTATAAAGCATCACTTAGTCATGCTTTTTAAAATGGAGGGAAGACTTCTTTAAAGAGATAGTTAGGGAATATGCAGTATTTTCTTTGTGAGAAAGAAATGTTGGAATGCGTGAACAATGAGTCTGCACTTCCTCAGACATGCTTTTTTACTCGCATAGCACTGAAGACTCTCCTCCAGAACTCTGCCGGTCCAAGTGGAACCCAGCACCAAAGCCACTGTGAAGTGTTCTGGTTGGTTTAGTTTCCAATGTAGACAAATCATAAAGGAATCCAAGTAGCACTAAATAGAACCCATACTATTTGTTTGGATCAGATCTCCTGCAGCCAAAATAAAAACTATTAGAAACACTAAAATCATAGAAAACTCACTCATAATCAAGTGGCCTGATTTTTCTAGGGCTGGACTCAATCCCACATAATACATGTGAGATCCGTAAGACTTCACATTATCTCATAAAAGACTTTCCTACTGCTTCCAATGCTAACTAGCTGAGGTCCTAAATCCTAAACCATTGCTAATTCTTTCAAGGATTCAGAAATATTAATGAAAAACACAATAAAACAATGTGTAATATTCTGCATTGTACTGAGAATCATTATTTTAATTGAGAAATGTTTAGCATTAATATAGCTGTGAATTCAGAGTCTGTTAAAATATCATGAGTTATTCTGCATGTGTCTTTTCATAGTTGGCTATATATGTAAGGCAAATACAATAACTGACTTTGGAGTAATAAACTGTTTTTAAAAATTGAATATTAGCTGCAATTCAAATAAATTCTTATGGCATGATTTTATTTGAGAGAAGAAAGTGCTAGGATGAATAAGTACCAATGAGTGATATGTAAAAGTACTCATATTAAAGTATTACTTATGCTTTGAAATTCCCAACATACCAGTCAATTTCACAATAGCTTATGTTGAAAGTCATCCTAACAGTCAAAGAAAATCAGGTGTAGAACAGTTAATATTTCCTTATCATTATTTTTAGTGTCTCATATAGAAGCCAGTTATTGAGTGGTTTGAGAAAGATCTGAGAGGGTGCTCATTTTAGGGCAACCCTTTGGGAGGGAGAATTATAGATTTTAATTTGAAAATATTGTACCTATGTTTTAATTGATTTTATTTTCTACTTTTATTTAAAATTCTAGAGATATTGGATATTAAAGAAAAAGCACTTGAGAATATATATAATTTTTCCTTTGAAAAGAATCCAAATGTTATTACAGTCCCAAACTCAACATGAAGACATTTTTCCATATAAGGTAAATATATTCCCTTCTTATGCTGCTTTAGTGTTATTTCATATCAGAAACTCAGGCTCTCTAGCACTTGCCTGCTTTATGGAATTTACTATAAGTTCCCACTGTTCAAGATTGAGTCAGTTTCATTCTCTTTTCTCCAACCTTCTCCACATAATTCAACCTGCAGAGATGTGTTACTGGTCTGTGGAACATCCTCCAACATATGCAGCAATTGTACAAGGGTCTGTGTCCTTGTTGTTTTGATCTTCTCAAGCTCAAATAATGAAAATGTCATTATTGGGGATCCTCTTGGAAAGACCTTAAATCATGGGTAATTCTAACTTGTTGTGTCAAGAATGATTATCTATAGAAAACAGGAAGGTGAGGAGAATGCATAAAATTGGCCCACATGTGTTTAACACAGGAAGAGTGCAGGATCTGAATACACATATGTATTTATGTCTGTAGGTAATGATAAAATATAGATATCTTCATAGCTTCCAAAATGTGTTCCTGAAACATAATTTTATATAATATCCACACTCCCTTTATAAAGAACAAAATAGTAGTTGCAAAACTTTCCCCTAAATTACACATGTCCTTACTCTCACCAATCTAAAAGCAATTGTTAGACCATTCATACAGGATTTGCCATTGGATGACCCCAAACCTATGCTGCTGCCCTTAATACATTACCCATTATATAAGACAAAGGATAGAAGCGAGCAAGAGGGAGAGCGAGTTTATTTTGAGGGATCATTGTCACTGGCACTTCACTCATCCACCACCATCTATGGGAGACTAGAAGAAGACATTTTTCCTTTAGCTTCAGTCAAGTGATAATGGGACACTTGGGGTAGGGGAAAGCAAAAAACTCTGAGAACTTGATTTGACCGTTGGACTCCAGGAGACACTGGGAATGTTATGGCATGCTGAACAAGGATAAAGTGAGCTATATACTAGTATACATTTTTTATTTTATTTATTTATTTATTTTTATATTTTATTGATTTTTTACAGAGAGGAAGGGAGAGAGATAGAGAGTTAGAAACATTGATGAGAGAGAAACATCGATCATCTGCCTCCTGCACACCTCCTACTGGGTGTACATGACCTCCTACTGGGTGTACATGACCTTGACAGGAATCGAACCTGGGACCTTTCAGTCTGCAGGCCGACATTCTATCCACTGAGCCAAACCAGTCATGGCTAGTATACATTTTTTAAATAATGGTACAGCAAATAAATGAATTTCCCAAGGTCTAAGAACATGCTTGGCTTGTGTTATTGTAAGAAGGATCTTGATCAAGTGGTTATCCAGACAGCAAATGGAACTCCAAGGAGGAGAGGCCTACTTCAAAGAATAGTAGCTGACAGACTCCAGAAAGGATCTGTGAGGAATCTTCAGTAACATCATATCGAAAGGCATTCACCAAGTCCACGGAGCACCAACACCCTGACACAACTCACACATAAGCCCATGTGCGGTATTCCAATATCACTTACCTGGGTCCTACTGAGGGCAAGGTAAGGTAAGGAGAGGGAGAGGAAGTCACTATAGGCTCCTAGGACTTCAGGATTGAGTTAGAGGAGGCAGACATGTTAAATAGATTTAGGACAGAGGAAAAAAATACTGGCTTATTATGCATAGTAATACATCCAGGGTATTTTATTTGTATCTTTTAGAAACAATACTTTAACTTGGAGGTGTTCAGACACACATGAACCCTCCCTTCATAGTATAAAATATGTCTGTGTTTTGGCACTTACAAATGCTGGAGCATAGTAATTTCTTTTTCCGCCTCTCATCATATGTATATGGTGTTATCAATCAGTTGATCTATGCCAAATATGCCAAAGATAAATGCTTGCTCAGTCCATGAATGTTTCAACCAGATTATTCCACAAGCCAAACACATAGAGAGAGACATTTAATAAAATGTGGGACTTTTCTATGAAACCTTACTTTTCTTATGTTAAAAAAAATAAAGGTTATTGAAAATGTTAGGGATTTAAATGTTTTGTTTTACATAATACATTCTAAAACTAAAATTGCATTGTAAACACAATAGAAAAAGGAAAACATACAGAAAGAAATGCTCAGTGAAAAGGCATTTTATATGTTATAAAGATATGAATACATTTTAATATCTGAGTATATCTAAAATATTTAATTCTACAAATGTATTACAGTTTGTTTTTGAAGAGTCAAGAAGCTCAAACTACTTATTGTATCTCTAGCAAGGCAGGTAATGGATATTCACAAATCTGGTCCTAGTTATTTAAGAGGAGAACAAAAAGATAGCAGCAGAAATTAACAGGGCAAGGCAGCCAAAAAGACAAACAGTACAGAGTTTTCATATTTTAATATTATTATTTGGTTCAGATTTAAAATTATATTATTTATTCCTTTTGACTCTGTTAGTCCCCTAAGGGCAAACATACCCCACCTTTTAGAATTATCAATCAAAAATACTTCACTCATATGTGGAATCTAATGAACAAAATGGTCCAGAGACATAGAAACATGGAACAGACAGATGAATCTCAGACGAAAGGTGGGGGTGGGTGGGTAGGTGGGAAGAGATCAACCAAAGAACTTGTATGCATATATGCATAACCCACGGACACAGACAATAGGGTGGTGAAGGCCTAGGGTGGGAGAAGGGAGTAGGGTCAATTGGGGAAAAAGGGGGACATATGTAATACTTTCAGCAATAAAGATTTAAGAAAAATAAAAGGGCAAATAGAAAGTGAAAAAAAACCAAACACTTATCTTTGGTCAGGCACTGTTTTCAGGCTATCACTCTTTCACTATTTGAAATAAGGTTTAACCAGAAAGTTTATGCAGAGTTAAAAAGTGACCAAATATTGAAAATGACTCAAAGTGAATTTGATTTGTTTAGTTCAGGTCTGTTAAATATCAAGGGTGCAGATGCCAGCCTTGCATAAGGTCAGCACTGAAATCAGTCAGCTATCGCTATAGATAAACACCAAAGAGGCAAAGATGACATTTTCAATTAAATGGTCTTGAGAAGGTGGAGGCTGGGCCCCCTGGAAGTAAAATCCATAAATACACACACATACGCCCCAAGTCACTTTTCAGGAAATAATTTCTTCAACCACCAATATACACATTCAGAGAATATTAACATGGAGGAAGATAGGAGAGTGGCAATTTCAGTGGAAGCAAAACAATGCCTATACAAGTTGGCTCTTCTCAAATGGAATACCTGGGTTAGCAACAAAGACCACATTGGAAAGGGAGTTAATTATCACCAACCTTCTGAAAGCAAGGGACAAAACACGCACTGTGGGATTCCAGATCCGTCAGCAATCTCTCTCCCAGGTCACTCATCACAAGGACCCTGGCCTCACCAGCGCGGGCCTCACCCACTTCAAAGACCACAGGAAAACCCATCTCTTCAACAAAAGTCTCCTTTCAGCCTATGTGGAGTGGTTTTTTTTCTTACTCTTCATCCCTGAGGTTAATTTCAGGGTTCTCTGATACAATAATCTTAAACAATAGAGAATGCAACCTAAACACTTACAGCTGACCTTCTTTTTTTAAAAATGAATAGAGAAAAAGTTAGCATGATTCAAGTTATGTCCTAGGTGTTGATTTTTATGAAAGCCTATAATTCAAGAGATGGAACTGTTTAATTTGGTTCATATTGTGGCTAAAACAGTACTCTGTAGGAATAGAAAATGAAAGGCAGTATGTATGAGTGATGGCTGGGTGTCAAAGACTTCTGATCCATGACATACATCCCAAGAACCCATAGAACGTGCAATTTAAATAGATTGCCATGAGGACTTGTATGCATCCATATAAGCATAACCAATGGACACAGACACTAGGGAGGTGAGGGCATGTGCTAGGGGGTGGGGAGGCTGGGGAAAGGTCAATGGGGGGAAAAGGAGACATATCTAATACTATATGTAATACTTTAAACAATAAAGAATTTAAATAGATTGCCATAAAACATTTATAATCACTTTTCAAATTACCTTGGCAATATCTTGGTGTCAGCAATATCATATTTATTTATTACTAGAGGCCTGGTGCATGAAAATTTGTGCATTGGAGGCAGGGGTCCCTCAGCCCGGCCTCCCCTCTCTCACAGTCCAGGAGCCCTCAGGGGATGTCCTACTGATGGCTTAGGCCCTCTCCCCGAGGCCTAAGCCGCAGTCTGGCCTCCCTCTGCGGGAAGCGACCCAACAGATCAGGGGAAGGCACTTGGACCTGATCAGGGGAAGGCGCCGCTCCCATCACCCTACTGCTGCTGCCACTGCTGGCCCTCCTCAGCCCTCGCAGCTGCTGCCGCTTTGTCCAGAAGGACGTCTGGTCTATCCGGTCTAATTAGCATATTACCCTTTTATTAATATAGATTACTTTCTCTTGGCCCATTTCCCTTTGCATATTCTCAGGAAACAACATTTGACCTGAACACTTTCCCTTTTTGTTTATATGTAATAAAAATGACTTACAGTTCCCCACATGACAGGCACTGTGCTCATCTTCACCACATGAAATAGATACTAAGTTTGACTCTGTGGTACAGATGAAAAAACTAAATTGTACAGCAGTGAGGTAGCCTGCCCAAGGTCCTACCACAGCGAAGCCGGCAAGCAAGACTCCCACTCAGCTGCTGTTTCTCTTTACAGCATGTTATGCTGCTCACCTACCAACAAACTCATGCTCTTCTGTGATCCCTTTTCTGGCCTCTAGGACCCCAAGTCCTTTGCTACATCCCTGAGGCATTGACCATGTCACATACTAGAAACCTATATCATTCCATTTTCCACTGTCAGTTATTCAAGTGGACTAAGAGCTTCTACTGGACAAATCCCAAATCTTGAAGGACTTAAACCTAATGTCATCCCATGAGTCAAAGCTTAGTGATTTCATGGTTTTGCAGCCTTCCCTGAATCATCAACTGGTACATATAAAATTAAAAAAAAATAGTTTTGAATAACAGTGTCATTGATTTTAATACCATTATGTTACATTTAGTATGCGTGTATATAGAATGTTTATTGTCATACAAAGCATGAGGAAAACTATTAAAATGGGTTATTCGCTTTTAATCTGATGATGGTTACCCAAGTCATATCTATAAAATGTAGGCACTGATTACAGTCATATAAGAAAGTTTCAGAAGCCCCAGTAAAGGATTGTTGAACACAAGAGGCAGATTATTTTTCCTTGACATGCAGAATTAGTAAAAGAAATAATGAAGAAAGTCCTCTCCCATTAAAAAAAACAACAAACATTAGAAGGGAAAGATCTCTGTATTACTCTTCCTTTTGATGTTAAGAATGAGAACTCCAAACCAAGATAGATTATTTTCCCTGGCACTAGTCAATCATGATAATTTCCTAGAAATTTTCAAATTCAACCACTAGATGTCATGCAGAGACCACAAAGTAGACTACCTTGAAATTTTTCAGGTTAGTCATACTCAATTTTGTAGGCTTCAATATTTAAGGTGGTTTGGAAAAATTTTAAACACCAGGCATTAAAGATGCAGATCAATAGAATTATTCCACCTGATGCATACACGTACTCTATGTCAAAAACATACAGAAGGAATGGGCTACTACCTCATCCACTGAAATGTGTTACTTCAGGAATCTGAACAGTTAATGTAAGTGGTTTCAAGAGAAAGATTCTACAGTCTCCATTGGGCAGTAATTATGTTCTTTACCAAGAATTACCCAGAGAAGTCCCAGAATTCAAACTATTGCGGGGGGCGGGGGGGGGGGGGGCGAGTCATATAATAGGGAAAAAAATAAAAGGATTTGGACTCAGGAAGCTTATGGATTAAATACCAGCTTGACTGTGTGCTAATTGAGTAAATCTGGTATAATACTTAACATCTGTGAGTATCTGTTTTGTGGTCTGTGCAGTGAAAATAATTCCTAACAAGCAGTGATTGTAAATATTCAATAGAATATTGTATATTTATCATTTGGAAAAATTTGGGGCATTCTGTACATGCTTAATGAACAAATAGTTTTAATTTAGCATCATATTCAAAATTAAAATATGATGTGAAATATTATAATAGAATTCTGAAACCATAAAAGGGACTTATAATTTAGAAAAAGAGGCAAGGATGGTTTACACATGAGGTGAGTAGTTAATTCAGTCTAAGGGGATAGATAAGGTTCCAGGCCATAGGAATGGTATAGACTTTCCTTGAGAAGGGAAAGCAAGCACAGTTATTTATTTTATTTATTTTTTAAAATATATTTTTAATGATTTCAGTGAGGAAGGGAGAAGGAGAGAGAGAGATAGAAACATCAATGATGAGATAGAATCATTGATCCGCTGTCTCTTGCATTCCCCACACTGGGGATCTAGCCTGCAACCCAGGCATGTACCCCGACCTGGAATCAAACTGTGACCTCCTGGTTCATAGGCCTCAACCACTGAGCCATGCTGGGCGGGCAAGCACTGTTTTTTTAAAAATATATTTTTATTGATTTCAGAGAGGAAGGAAGAAGGAGAGAGAGAGAGAAATACCAATAATGAGAGAGAATCATTGATTTGCTGCCTCCTGCATGCACCCTACTGGGAATGTGCCCTGATCAGGAATTGAACCATGACCTCCTGGTTCATAGGTTGATGCTCAACCACTGAGCCACACTGATTGGGCCAAGCACATTTTTTTTTTTTTTTTTTATAAATAGAAAGAAGTTTGGTTATACCTGACATGGGAATTGATGGTGGGTGAGTAGTATATGTATGATTATAAGAATAGGATTTTTTCATCAGTTAGGGTGAAAATTTTGAAGGTTCATATAAACCATTCTGAGGAGTTTGGAAGTTTTATTTTTTGGTATCCTATATAATAAAGAGGTAATATGCAAATTGACCCTCACCCCTCACACAAGATGGTTGCCACAAGATGGCCAGCAACGGAGGGTAGTTGTGGGAGATCAGGCAAACAGGGGAGGGAAGTTAGGGGTGACCAGGCCAGCAACGGAGGGTAGTTGTGGGAGATCAGGCAAACAGGGGAGGGAAGTTAGGGGTGACCAGGCCAGCAGGGGAGGGCAGTTGGGGGCAACCAGCCTGGCAGGAAAGGGCAGTTGGGGGGGAGCCAGGCCTGCAGGGGAGGGCAGTTGGGAGGACCAGGCCATCAGGGGAGGGCAGTTAGGGGTGACCAGGCTGGCAGGGGAGGACAGTTAGGGGTGACCGGGCCGGCAGGGGAGGGCAGTTGGGGGCAACAAGGCTTTCAGGGAAGGGCAGTTAGGGGCAACCAGGCCAGCAGGGGAGAACAGTTGGGGGGGGACTAGGCCCGGCAGGGGAGAGCAGTTGGGGGGGACCAGGCCTGCAGGGGAGGGCAGTTAGCGACAACCAGGCCAGCAGGGGAGGGCAGTTGGGGGCAATCAGGCCAACAGGGGAGCAGTTAGGCATCAATCAGGCTGGCAGGGGAGTGGTTAGGGGGATATCAGGCTGGCAGGCAGATGAGCGGTTGGGAGCCAGCAGTCCCGGATTGTGAGAGGGATGTCTGACTGCCGGTTTAGGCCCGATCCTCAGGATCGGGCCTAAACCGGCAGTCAGACATCCCCTGAGGGGTCCCAGATTGGAAAGGGTGCAGGCTGGGCTGAGGAATTTCGTGCACCGGGCCTCTAGTATGCAATAATGTGTTTTTGAAGAATTTCAAGTTAGATGAGTAACAGAATTAGCTGCATGCTCAATAAAGATATTTCTGTTTTCAGTGTATAAGTTGTATCTGAGGGATCTAAAGTTAATTGGTTACCATGGGTTAGGGTTAGCATAGGGTAGTGTCCTTGTCACAAAGAGATGGAGTGGATTCAAAAGAATCACATGGATAAAAGGCTATAGAAAATGAAGAAGATATGATACAGAATTCATTGTTTTTGCTTGGGGAGAGAGAAATATATTAACTCAGGTGGTGAAGAAAAGAAGATACTACCAGTTTAAGGATGAAGAGGATTGGAGGCCTTAATCCATTAGGTAATTGGAGATATATATATATATATATATATATATATATATATATATATATATATATATATATTTGGATCTCAGAGGAGAGTTTTAAATTTGGGAGTTAGTAACTGATAAGTGAGAGCTGAAGCCACTGGAAGAAGATCAGGTTGTTCAAAAAGATTGCATTAAATTGAAATAGCATCTGGCTTTAGGCATAGAGACATTTCAGAAATTAGTAAGTGAAAGAGGAAGGTCTACAAAGAAAACTGGGTATATAAGCACAAAGAGAATTTCAAGATCACTTCTGAGTGTTTAGAATTGGCTAAGCCTGCATTAGTGGAAAAGAAGAATAAGAAGATAGGAAAAGGGAGAAGTTGACCAATAAAATTTTCAAGGAAGTGAAAGGAGACGGGATCCAGACTCGGACTGCTGATTGGCAAGATAAAGGATTCCTTTCAACCTATAATTCAAAATATAAACAATAATGAGCCAAAATAAGTAGAAGGAAGGCTGACAAAGTTTGCAGAAGTAAAAGTAAAATATTCCACCCACCATTCCACAAAACCAATTTTGATTCAAGAGAAAATTTATAAAATAGAAATCATAGCCTTTATTATTAAGAACCATACTACCATAAAAACCTCTCTGTAGTATATGATATGAGACTTATATATGTATATATAATTATGCCTATGTGATATCAAACACATATAACATACACATGTATTATATGTATACAAATATAACATATTATATACATAACTTTGTTGACACATACCATAATAAAGAATCTCTTCTCTTTATACATGTTTTTCTTATATCAATGAATTCTGAATCAAGTTATAAAGGTGGGGCCAGTTTTTCTCAAACACCGTAATTCTCTGACTATGTAGTTTTATTTTTTTAAGTTAACTATTTTAATGGAGAAAATTAAAATTAATTTTTATGTCAAAATCATTTTGATTTTTCCATATTAAAATAACATTGAGAGCACTACTATAGAAAAATAATGTTAAAGATAACATTAAAATAACATATTCTTATAATTAAATGGTGCACTAAAATATAAAGCATTTTGCTTTATATTTTAGAACCTTTAATATGATGAATTTGTAATGTGTGATATACCATGTAGGGTAGGATAAGAAATATTTTAAGTATAAAAGAGGAAACAATGAAGAAAATTAATATTTTAGCAATTAAGGGGGTGTTGAGGTATTCAAGTTATGTTTTGTCTTTAGATTGTCTTCATTTTCAAGAATCTTTCAAAAAAATAATAAACACCATTGATGGTTTTTATAATTCATTGAAGTAACTGAACTTCTTGATAGAATTGTTTACAATGATTAATCGACCACATACTTCTTAGCAAACTTTTACTCCCCAACAGGCATATGCTTGCACCTTAGGTCCCTGTTAATAAGGAATTTTGTGACCACTGCTTAAAAAGTAAAAGTAAAGGAAGGCAGAGAAAACTGATTTTATTTCTATGCAGAGCTTGATTTTAAATATGCACACCCCAACTACGTAATCCTGTACACAAGGATCTCATTGTTTATTTTTATAGTTGCTGCTTTATTTAAAAATTTGTCTCTAAAGTTTATATTTGGCAAGACCAATAATTAAAATAAGCTGGTTTATATTTTTCTTATTTCAAGGTGTGCATGTGTATGTGTGTGTGAAATCAACTATGTCCAAATTCTAATTAGACCACTTTTACCTTGGTAATGTGCATGGGTATGTGTGTGTGCATGTTTTCATTTCTTGTGGTTTATCCAGATGAAGGTATCGGTCTTAAGAGACATGGCTCACCATGTGAGAGTGTTTATATACAGTGGGGTGGGGATCAACTATGTCCAAATTCTAATTAGACCACTTTTACCTCGGTAATGTTGGAACTCTGGAACTCTTTTTCAATTTCTTTACTCCCCTCTTTTCTCCTGCACTCTTGCTCAGAAAAGCATGCAAGCTCAACTCAGGTGTGTTTATTAATAAAAATCATTTAAGTTTAGGTTTTGGAAACTCATTGAAATTAGAGCCCATTTTTTTTTATAAATGTCTACTAGAAAACATTTACTTTTAGAGAGAGAGAGAACGAGAGAGAGAGAGAGAGAGAGAGAGAGAGAGAGAGAGAGAGAGAGAGAATTTGGTAACTATGGTTTTATTTAAGCTAAATGTATAAAAGTGATGGATGGTCCAAAGAAAGCAAATATAATAATTCCTTTACAGTTTACATGTTACGCTCAGGGAAAATAAATTATTTTAAAATAAACTTTATTTACAGAACAGTTGTAGAGTTAGAGAAAAATTGTGAAGGTAGTACAAAGTTTTCCCATATATTCCACACCCAGTTTCCTTTGTTATAATCCAAGATCCATATCAATAGATTATTAATTGAAATCCACAATGTATTAATATTTCCTTAAAAAAAATCTAATGATCTTTTTCTTTTCCACATCCCATTCAGGATATGACCTTTAGTTGTCATTCCTTGTTAGGTTCCTTTTAGCTACGCCAGTTTCTCACACTTTCCTTGTTTTTGATGACCTTATCAATTTTGAGGACTACTTGCCAGGTATTCGTGGAGGATTCTCATTTATTGGAATTTACCTGCTTTTTTGTCTCATGATTTGACTGGCTATGGATTTTTGAAAGTAAGATTGCTAAAGTACCATTTTCATCGCATCATATCAAAGGTGGTTTCATTGCATACTAGCAACGTGAATTTTCACTACAGATGTTGATCTTAATCACCAGGCTGATGTGGTGACTTTCAGGTTCTTCACTGCCAATTACTCTTTTTTTTAATTGTATAAATTTTAATAAATTTATTATGAATAATAATTATTATAATAAATAGACACATGATATCCCTGAGTTACTATGAAGTAAATATATTTTGGATTGCATCCCAAAAGGCTTATTTTCAGAAGTATGAGAAGTTCAGTACATCTTTCGTAGGAAGTCCTATGACATAATCAGCAAAGACTGTTATTATAGTCAGGCTTTTAAGTATGTTCTTATAATTATACAATGTATGTAAAATAATTTATCTATTCTTCTCACTCCGAATAAAACCTAAAATAAACCTATTCATGTGTTAATCAGAAACTTTTTATTTTATTTTACTTTTATGTTATTTTTATTTTTTTTTAATTTCAATTACTCTTTATTACCTCTTTCCATACTGTTCTGTTGGGAAGAAAGTAATGCACACTTAAAGAGTGGGGGCTATATTATAAGAACTTGACAGAATGTTTGGAATTTTTGGATTGGGAGGTTTCTTTTCTCTTCTCCACTAATATATTAATTCACTTATTAATTCTATCAGCACGGGCTCATGGGTATTTATTTATTTAAATACTTTTGTTTTTAATTCAGTACTACTATATTTTGATTAAATTTGGAACTGTGGGCACTAGGAGCTCTTTTAGTGGGCTTCTGTGAGCTTTGAGCTTTGACACAGTCCCATCAATGTGGAGTTATTTTCGGGGGGAGGAGACCTTCTAACTTCCTGCCACTACAAGATGTTTCATCTTCACTAGTATATTTCCTGCCCAATTCATGGTTCCTTTTATTAGACCACTAGAGGCCCGGTGCACGAAATTCATGCACTGGGGGGAAGGGGGAGGGGGAGTGTCCCTCAGCCCAGCCTGCACCCTTTCCAATCTGGGACCCCTTGAGGGATGTCTCAACATCCCTCTCACAATCTAGGACTGCTGGCTCCCAACTGCTCGCCTGCCTGCCTTCCTGATTGCCCCTAACTGCTTCTGCCTGCCAGCCTGATCACACCCTAACCATTCCCCTGCCAGCCTGATTGATGCCTAACTGCTCCCCTGCCAGCCTGATTGCCCCTAACTGCCCTCTCCTGCAGGCCTGGTCACCCCTAACTGCCTTCTCCTGCAGGCCTGGGTCCCCTCCAACTGCCCTTCCCTGCAGGCCCGGTCGCCCCCAACTTCCCTCCTCTTCCGGCTTGGTCACCCCAAACTGCCCTCCCCTGCAGGCTTGATCGCCTACAACTGCCCTCCCTTGCAGGCCTGGACCCTCCCTACTGCCCTCCCCTGCTGGCCATCTGGTGGCAGCCATCTTGTGTCCACATGGGGGTAGCCATCTTTGACCACATGGGGGCAGCCATATTGTGTGTTGGAGTGACAGTCAACTTGCATATTACTCTTTTATTAGATAGTATAGAGGCCTGATGCATGGGTGGGGGCCGGCTGGTTTGCCCTGAAGGGTGTCCTGGATCAGGGTGGGTGTTCCCTTGGGGCGTGGGGCAGCCTGGGCGAGGGTCCTATGGTGGTTTGCAGGCCAGCCACGCCCCCCAGCGACCCAAGCGGAGACCCTGGTATCTGGGATTTATTTATCTTCTATAATTGAAACTTTGTACGTTGAGCAGAGTCCAGGGCAGGACAGGGCTGCGGGAAGCTTGGCTTCCTCTATAGCTGGTGGCAACTCTAGCCTCCTGCTCGCTCCGTGGCTGCAGCCATCTTGGTTGGGTTAATTTGAATACTCACTCCTGATTGGCTGGTGGGTGTGGCTTGTGGATGGAGGTATGGTCAATTTGCATGTTTCTTTTTTATTAGTGTAGATGGTCTTAAAATTCAAGATCTCGGTGTTAGCAGTACTTATTGCTAATCGGATGTCCTGGCTCCTAAGTGGAGAAGTTGGAGAAGAAGATGTAACAAAAGAGGCCTTGCTTCTAGGCCATCTCAGCTGACAGAGCAAAAATATGTGTGCATACTAACCTATTTGTATACTATATGGATAAATATATCTGTATTTGTATTAAGCTGTGTGTGAGTTCATATTGATGTCTCCAACCCTAATGAATCACCACAAAGATCATTCTAGCCTCTTCTCCTTGCTTATCTTTAAAGTACCACTCAACATGGACCTGTGTTCTACAGGGTCCTGGGTTCCCGGGTCCCAGTCAAGGGCACATGCCCGGGTTGTGGGCTCGATCCACAGTAGGGGCGTGCAGGAAGCAGCCAATCAATGATTCTCTCTCATCATTGATGCTTCTTATCTCTCTTTCCCTCTCCCTCCTTCTCTGAAATCAATAAAAATAAAATATTTAAAGTACCACTCTGCAGTGAGAAACCTAACTCCCAATATCTGAAATTAATTTACTCAGTTCTAGTATATAGTACATGTATAACACTTCAGAATTGTTAACCTGTTCCTCTTTAGTAGGAAACAATTTTATTAACTAGAGTACAATGCTTATGAGACAAACAGAACTCAGTCATTTCCACTTGATTTCTCTTAATTATTTAATTTTTATTATCGTTTCCATTATTCTGCTTATTTACTCATATTTTCTGTTGTGTACAGCAAATTAAACTGGTTGGATTTTACAGTTCTTCTTTAGAACATTTCCCTATCTTTCATGAACTCTTAATATATGAATCATAGTTAATTTAAATGTCCTATATAATAATTCCAAAACTGGTATAATATCCAAATCTGGTTTTTATTTATTTATTTATTATTATTATTATTATTTATTGATTAAAGTAATGCTTGCTACTTGGATGTCCTTCAGGCTGACATTTTTCCTTACCTTTAGAATTTTTGGTAATTTTTAAAAACCAGTATGATGTAATTGACAATAAGAGTGAGGTAAAACCCATTTAGTTTGAAATATTATGATAATCTGGTTAGGATTTAGTGTTTATATAAAGTTTGCTGTAACTTCAGATGCCAGAGGCTCAAATTCCTCTAGTGACTTTATTTTGTCTCCTATGTTGCCTTAGAACTCCTATAAGAAAGCCTCCTCAGACACAACCTGAAGTTTTCAGCTTTTTACCTGTAATTATTTGTTATTATATTGGAGTCTTGTTTTTGTGGATGTAAAGTGTAGGCAAAAGGAATACATTTTATTCTTTTAGGGGACTGAGCCTATGTCCCTGAGCTGTAAATGTTAATAGTGTTTCTTATTTTTCCCCCACCTACTTAGGTGAGAAAATAGCTAAAGGGAATAGGGAAATGTAATGTAAGCCTATGGTTAAAGTCTTTTCTGCTGCAGAGTGGACAAATGCTCTGGTCATTTTTAAAAATGGTTTATTTCTCCCCTCCCCCATACTAGAGCTACCAAGGAATCTTTCTTGACTTTTGAATGGGAGATCATGGTGGGGCAACCGGAGGTAAAACCCTTGAAAGTCTGGCGCATCTTCCTAAGACTGGGGCCCCTCAAGAATTTCTCACTCATCTCATAACCAAACTTCAGTGAGTCATCAAAATTATCATGTAAAAATCCTACCAGTTTATGACTCCAGTGGCTTCTGCTCCAAGTAAGCAGATCTGGGATATTGATCCTCTGCATTTGACAGTCTCCTCAAATCTCAGAGAGTCAGTTAACTCTGTGAACTCGGCTCTCTGATGGGTCCAAAAAAAGTTGTTTATTTTTAATTTGTTCAGTTTTTTATTGTTATAATAATGGGAATAAAAAAATGAAATATCAGACTGATGAACAAGAACAGACCTGGAGACAAGGAAGCATAGATCAGACTGTCGGACCTCAGAGGGAAGATAGGGGAGGGTGGGGAGATCAACCAAAGGACTTGTGTGCATGCATATGAGCCTAACCGGTGGTCACGGACAACATGGGGGTGGGGGCATATGTGGGGAGGGGTTTGGGATGGGAATGGGGGGATTAGGACAAATATGTGATACCTTAATCAATAAAGAAATTTAAAAAAATCTTAGAATATAGACCAAATTGACATTGATAGGTAAAGTTAGTCATAAATGTAACATAAATAATTTTAGGCCATAATGACTTAAATAATTTGAAAGTGAACTTAAGGGGGAACTTTTTGTTTATATTTTTTTCTAGTAATTCTTAGGTGAACTTTTAATCTAGCTTTATTTATCAGGCAGTTCTATGTTCTGAGGAATTTTATTTTATTTATTTTTTTCTCTTCCTTAGATTCTTTCTTTATTTATTTAATCCTCACCCAGGGATATTTTTTTCATTGATTTCTAGAGAGTGGAAAACAGGAAGGATGGGGAGAGAGAAACATCCAAGTGACGGGCACATTGATTGATTGCCTCCTGCACACACTCCTAATGGGGCTGGGGAACCTACAAGAGAGCCATGTGCCCTTGAGGGGAATTGAACCCAGGACCCCTCTGTGGGTTGACGCTCTAACCACTGAACATGCCGGCCAGGATGTGACACTTTATTGATGGTGGTGCATGGTGAGGAGACCTGGAAGAGTATGTGGGGCCAAGGGGACCCCTGTGGGAACAGATCAGGTATTAAATTCTGACCATTACTGGCCAGGGAAGACAGTGTTGCCACTGAACGCACAAGGGATGAGGAGCTGCGGGTACTCAAGGGGCAGGTGCTACTCCACAAGCACGTGCAGGGAGACTGCGTCAGTGACCAGGCCCTGCCTTCGCATCAGCAGGTCCAGGTCCTTGACTTCACAGTCTTGCGGCCAACATGAGCAGCAAATACCTCTAGGTCATCGCAAAGATGTTGGAAATACTTGTCCAGGCACTTCTCCACCATCTTAAGAGCCTTCTTCTCCATGGACATTTTAGCATTGAAGCTGAAGAACTTAGCATGGTGGCTCAGTCCTATCTTGTAGGGATCTTGATGGAGTCTGGGGCCAGCAATTTTTGCCGGGGTGGCGGGGAGGCCTGGCCAATAGAGGCTCCGGAAGTTCTGAAGATAAGACTGTAGTGCTAGTTGGTGGGGCTGGCTCAAGTTGTCTGGCCTGAAGAAACTCTGGGATGCTGGAGGCCAACTCGGGACTTGATGTCCTACCTGCAGTGTCCTTATCCTCTTAAGATCCTTCTGGCTCCTTGGCCGCAGTAGCCCCCAGGATCCCTCTGCTTCTATCACTTCTGTGTGTGTCTCAGGCTCTTCTGCTCTGGCAGATGCGTGTGTTCCTGCTGCCCCCCTTCCCTTCACTCATGCGCATGCTTTCTCCCATCATTTCCTCTACCTCCTCACCAGCTCCATCCTGGAAGGGCTCCAGTTCATCTTCTCCAGATACTCTTGCTGGTGTTTGGGAAGCCCAGGGCAAAGGCATCAACCTCCTCTGTCTTTCCTGCCAGGAGCTGGGCTTGTTTTTCAGGACTGTTGTTCTGCAGCCCAGGCCCACGGCTCCATGTCCTGGGACTGACAGCCCTCTCAGCAGGGAGAGAGAGCCAGGAGAGGGAGTGGTGCACACTGGGGGAATGACCAATCAAAGGCTGGGTACACTCCAACACTGCATCCATTGGCAGGGTAGCATCAGGGGTTCTGTCACCTGGAAGAGCCATGGCCACAGAAGTGTCTTGCAGATGCTGCAAAAATACATGCACATCGACAGCTCAGCGTGTATGTAAGAGGTCTGCGAGCCAAACCCGGAGAGGTGTGGCACAGGTCAGATTGAGGGAGCTGGTGAGGGAGGAGGCACCAGAATTCCCATGAGGCTCTGTAAAAGGACCTTGGGGGAGAGGCAGCCTTGGGTCCATTCCTTGCTGAAACTCTGACAATCTCAGCCTCTGCTTCCTCTTGCCAGAAGCTAGCAGACTTGGAGCCAGGGTTGTGGGGGGTTTGAGCTCAGGAAGTTGCAGCTCCAGGCTGCCTGGCTGGAGAACTGAACCACCTGTGTGCTGGCACTGGCTTCACCACTGACTCTGGCAAGGCCATGGAAGGTTGCGGGGCGGTTAGTAGGATGTTCTCAAGCACAGTCCGGGGTGTCTGTTGCTTCAGATGTCCATTGGTTTGAATGTGGGCCAATCTGCCAATAGATCTGGCTCTGTGCGAATGCCGCCTGGCAGTTGTCGTTGTTTGGCGCCTCAATCTCATTAGAGGAAGGTGTTTTGAGCAGGGTTCTCTGGGCACCAGCCCAAGTGCTCAGGCGTCGCCGCGGGGTGCACAGGGCCTAGGTATTCAGCAGGCACTGCAGCAGTGTAGTGTTTTAGGCTCACTGTCGGAGACATAGCTGTTTGCCCGCCTCCCAACTGCTGGGGTAGCCCAAATATTATTTTTTTAATGTGTTTTTAGTATATATTTTGATAAATACTCCTGATGGAAGTGGTGAGAGAGACATTAAATTAATAGGAAAAAAATCTCTTAGAAGTTATAATTTAAGTACTTTGTAGATGAGTTGTTATAGTGTTCATAATTAGGTAGTTAGGGATTTTTGTTCATCCTGATCATGATCCAAAGATCAAATTCTCAACCCAAGACACTAATATATCCAAATGATTTTTTTCTTCTATATTATAGGCATTTAGGTTATAAAAATGTGCCTAAAATACCCTCTGTCAACCCTTGAAGAAAGTCTTAAGAAGAAATTTATATGAACACAATGAAATTTACAAATAATGTATTATAGAATTGTATCTTTGAAATATACATAATTTTATTAACCACTCTCACCCCAATAAATTTGATAAAATTAAAATAAAATTTTAACAAGTCTCAGGTAAGTTGGGAAGAATATAAACATAAATGTTTCCACCTTATGTCAAAACAAGTACAATATCTTAAGAAAGACCAAATTAATCATGGAGTAAACATGGAATGTATACAGAATGCCAAAGCAAAAATAAAGATAGGCTTAAAGCATAGAAAGGACAAAATAATTCATTTGAAGAAAATAAAACCAAAAGAGAAAAACAGAATCAAGTTTACCACAAGTGTTTTATGCTATAGAAAAACTTAAAGAGAATGTAATTTTAATGAGAGATGTCTGTTTTAAAAAAATATTTTTATTCATTTCAGAGTGTAAAGGAGAGGGAGAGAGAGATAGAAACATCAGTGATGTGAGAGAATCATTGATTGGCTGCCTCCTGCGTGCTCCCCACTGGGGGCTGAGCCCACAACCAGGCATGAATTCTGACTGGGAGTGACCTTCTGGTTCATAGGTCAATGCTCAACCATTGAGACATGCTGGCCTGGTGAGACATCTTTAAATATAAGATGATTAAGTGTGTGAGTGAGCTGAAAGGAGAGATTGTAGAATTAAATGAATAGAGGACCAAAGTGACACCATTACAGAGTTAGTTAAGTAGAAGGAATCAAATTAGACAGTGTGGAAAATTAAGATGGTAACAGAAGAAAGCCATGAAGCAGTCTCAGTGAAATGAAGGGGAAAATGATAAAGTAATCTGAGAGATGTTCAGGTTCATAGTATATAGGAAATGTTGATCCAAAATAAAGATAAATGGTATGATGGGAGTGAAAATCCAACAAATGGAATTTAAAAAAATACATAGTACTAGAAAATATTTCCAAAATTGAAACTAATTCTCACAGATCAAAAGTACACTGTTTTTAAGAAATTCATTAGAATAACCAATTTCATGACATTCTGGTAAAGTGATTGAATTTCAAGGATAAAGAAAGAATTCATTAGGTATCCAAGAACTTACAAAGGGAATAAATCTGGTTGGGCTCAAATACCTTCATGGAAAAGTGGTGTGCCAGAAGATAATAGAACAATATGTACAAAATTCTAAGGGAAAACTATGTCTCAAGAATATTATAACCAGGAAAATTATTATTCAAGTACAAAATGGCAATACTGGTGTACTTATTCATATAAAAACTCAGAGAATATGCTATGCCTCATCCCATCCTAGAGTGAAACCTCATAAGAGACAAATGAAGAAATCATAGTAAAATAACTGAATGATGAACATTGAATCCAGGTATACATAAGATAGAGAATAAATAATTGTGAGAAATATTTTTATAAGGTAAGTCAATGTATATTAATAAAAAATAACATATTTAAAATAATAACAACTCTTTTAGATGAATATATTATAACTAGCAGCCCGTTTGCACAAAGATTCGTGCAATAGACCTTCATTCACCTGGCTGCCTGCACCAGTTTTCTGCCGGCACCGGGGACCCAGGCCTTGGCTGTGGCCACTGCCTTCTGCCTTCTTTCAGGGTCGGGGCTTGGCCCCGGGTAGCAGCCTTGGGCTCTGCTGCACCCCAGCGTCCCTGCTAAGGATCATAGGAGCCGACCCCTGGTGGTTGCCTGCTATCCGTGCAGGCTCCCCGCTGGTGCCCAAGGCCAGGAAAGCCTCCGCCTGAGGCTTTCCCGGCCTTGGGCTCGGCCGCACCCCAACGTCCCGGCCGCACCCCAACCGCACCCCAACGTCCCTGCGACGGTTTCCTGGTGGGCATGGCTGGTGGGTGTAGCGAAGGTACAGTCAATTTGCATATTACTCTATTATTAGGTAGGATACAGTTTTTAACTTTTTTAATGTATAGTTTACAGGGGTTCACAAACTTTTTAAACAGGGGGCCAGTTCACTGTCCCTCAGACCATTGGAGGGCCGGACTATAGTTAAAAAAAAACTATGAACAAATTCCTATGCACACTGCACATATCTTATTTTGAAGTAAAAAAACAAAAATAGCAAAAACACCCGCATGTGGCCCGCGGGCCGTAGTTTGAGGACGGCTGGTTTAGAATATGGCCAACTTCTAAAATTCTATTAGGAATTTAAAATTTTTGTTTAAAATGCAGTGATTCTTTATAATCTGAAGGAAGACACATTTAGTGATATGAACATTACCTAATTTTATTAAATATAGAGCATCAATGGAATTCATTGGAGCATCTTAGTTTTTAGGAAACATCTGCTTGTACAGGGTGGAGCAAAAGTAGGTTTACAGTTGTGAGTACATGAAACAGATTATTCTTGTATTATTATCTATTAACTAGAGGCCAGGTACATGAAATTTGTGCACGGGTAGGGTCCCTAGGCCTGGCTGGCGATCAGGGCTGATCGGGGCCTTCCTTCCCTTTGTTGCCAGCTGCCAGCCGGGCCTTCCTTCATTCTGCATTGCCCCCAGGTGGTCAGCGCACATCATAGCGAGCGGTCGAACTCCTAGTAGGTTGAACTCCGGAGGGGACAGTTTGCAGATGAGCCTTTTATTATATAGGATTATTGTATTATTTTCCATATGAACAACTATAAACCTATGTTTAGCCCCACCCTATATATAGTAACCCTGGTATAGACAATCTAAGGCTGTTAGGTGATTTAGTAAAAGACATAATCAAAGCTCTTAAAAATACTTAAAGCCCTATGGTGAGCATCTCACCCACAGAGTTAGGCATTAACTTGGTGGTTATTTATTTGTAGCTCAAAGATGCAAGATAATATGCTAAGCATTTGACACTTTCTGTCCTCTATGTAAATCCTGACATCCACATTGGACCAGATAACTTTTCCATAAATGGTTTTAAATCAAGGCATCCTCTTTAATTCCTTAAAGTGAATACAGGTGTCGCATACTGTGGAATTCCCATGAAGTCTAAAAGACCTCTTTGGTGTAGTTGTTTGGCCAAACATTACAGAAAAGGTGAAACCTAAGTTGCTCTCAGATGCATTGTTGGGTTTGGAAAAACAGAGGGGAAAGTGGAGGCATTAATTTGGAAAACAGTTTAATAAAGACACAATGGAAGAATTAGATTTATTAAAGTGCTAGAGTAAGGAATTCTAAATAAAGTAGACTATGATGAGTGGAATGGTAGATGAAATTAGCTCCTATTGTCAAGAGTCTTCAGTTCTTGCTAAACAGTACTAGTAGCATATTCATTGCAGATTTAAAATTTTTTTAAATTGATTTCAGAGAGGAAGGGAAAGAGAGAGAGAAACCTCAATGATGAGAGAGAATCATTGATAGGCTGCCTCCTGCATGCCCCCACTGGGGATCGAGCCCAAAACCCTGGCATGTGCCCTGACTGGGAATTGAACTGTGACCTCCTGGTTCATAGGTCAATACTCAACTACTGAGTCACACCAGCCAGGCTCATTGCAGATTTTAAGTGTGTGCACAGGATCCAAGGAAGATAAAGGTTTTGCTAAGATCAATCTACCATCAATGGAGGAGATTAATAAATAAATGACTTTATTAATTAATTCAGAGTCTGGATATAACTGTTCCTATTAAGAGAGAGTAAAAGAAACAGGTTCTTACCTTTTTGTTCATTTTTTGAAATACATAAATGTTTAAGTTTTATTGTCAACTTATTGAGGTTTTTATTTTCTGATTTTCCTCATTCCTTTAATAACTCAAAAGTTCTTTTTCAACTCTAGATTAGTTGAGTATTCACTTATACTTTTTCTATGTTTCTGATTATTTCTAATTATGCCTAATTCTCTAATTCATTGGAAATATATTTTTAAATGGTTTTAAATGCCTAATTCTCTAATTCATTGGAAATATATTTTTAAATGGTTTTAAATATATATATATATATATTCTCATTTAATATTGTAACATATTTAGTGGCTATTCCTACTTTCCCACATATACTTGTGGTCTATCTTTATTTATTTTTTTAATTTTTTACATGAGAAGATCTATTTTCAAGACATATCTTTCTTTCCATCTAACTCATTGCCCTCTCTGTTTTCTCTGTCTCCCATCAACTACTGTGCTACAATAACTGGTTTACCTGTCTGTATGCTTAAATACCTTTCTATTCATAGTGGGATTCATAGACCAATAGCAACATTATCTCCTTGGACCTTATTAGATCCTTGCCCGACCAAGTAAATTAAAATATGATTTTTATAAAAGATCCCCTGATAATTTGAGTGAGCATTAAGATTTGAAATGCACTGCTTTACTAGATCTCTGAGGGCAAATATTATTTGTCTTGTGCATCATCATATCTTTATCTCCCTGGCCAGTGTCTGGCACATAGTATTTGCTCAGTAAATATTTGAATGAGTACATTAATTAGGTATTTTAATAAGATAAAAATATATCTGTGCATAATTACTAAGGAGAATCAACATGCCTAATTTAATGATGTAAACACAATTTTGAGGAGCCATAAGAGTGCTTATGAATGCTTACAGTGTGGAGGTGTGGATTGTGACTTGTCCTAAAGTTTTTGCAATTTTGTATAACATGATCCCTGTTATATGGCATCAAAATCAACTTGAGTGCGTGAAAGTTGAGAATAAGCATTTCATTTTGCCCAAGGCATGAAGAACTATGGAAACCTAACTCAGGGAAATGGAACTACACTTTCCATCTCTCTGATGAGGCATTCGTTCTCTGTTTTCTCACTGTCCTTGCTTCTTCTGTCTCACTTAATGCTTAGCATCTACTTATCTGTCCAAATACTGTAATGTTATGTCCTCAGGGGCAGGGACTATTTCTAATTACTTTTGAAACTTCAGTCTGAGAATATGCATTTATTGATTTATTTCATTCTTACTAAAAAAAAAAAAAAAAGAAAACTGTCTTATAAAGATTATAGGACTAGAGGTCCAGTGCATGAATTCATGCATGGGTAGGATCTCTTGGCCTGGCCAGCAATCAGGGCCTATTGGGGGGGCGGCCAGGGGGAGGGGCTGCGGGAGGTTGGCTGGCGTGGGGGAGGGACCGCAGGAGGTTGGCCAGCTGGCCACAGGAGTTTGGATGTGGGAACGCACTGACCACCAGGGGGCAGATCCTGTGTTGAGCTTCTGCCCCTGGTGGTCAGTGAGTGTCATAGCAACAGGTCGACTGGTCGTTCGGTTGTTCGGTTGCTTAGGCTTTTATATATATAGATAATGTTTATTTTCCCAATTTTGTCATTGTTATGCTATTATAAGAACACAGTTTTATTGCTCAATTTTTCACTATAACTCACCAAGTTTTAGTGACCTCAACTCTCACCACATTGATTTCATTGTTACGATTTTGACAACAGTCATAAAACTAAAGAAGATAAAAAACATGTTTTCAGAATACAAACAATTACAAATACTTTACACATATTTCATTACTTGATCCCCAAAACAACTTTTGAAGGTAAGATATCATTATGATTACTCTGAGTAAAGTAGAATTGAGACTGAATTTCTAGTTTCATACTATAAATTTTAAAACATTTCTATTGCATAATGGTATAAACCATACACTCCTAAAGTAGAAGGTTCAATTATTCTTTTATAGAAAGAATTCTGGAAACATCAATTACAAGAAAACAATGCTGATTCCTCTGGAAATTTTATTATCTGTTACAAAACAATGACAATAAATATCTTTTAAGTTAATAAAATTAACTAATTAACTTATTAGACAATAAATATCTAATAAGTTAATCATTAATTAACTTATTTATGTCATCTTTTGTTGAATCATTAATTTTCTTACGTGAGCTCATGTATTCTTATAAGGTAAGATCAGTATGCAAAATATTTAATTTTAGCTTTACTTAAAGAATCGTAGAGATATTAAGTGTTCTCTTATTTAGATATTTGTTCATTGCAAAATTCTAGACACAAACTCTTTATTTGGTAGGTTAGTAGATACTGAGCCATCATGGCAGTCAGTCTGGGGTGGGGCTCATGTATTTCATAGATTCAAAGATGCCATTATTTATAAAACTGTTAATTTAATATTAAATTTTGTGCAATCACCACTTCATTGACTGTATGCTGAAATTTTAAGATGCTTTCTATTTTCAGATCAATCTTACAACAGAGTAAATCCAGTTTTTTCTGCTACCAGCATGAAAGTAGTGACCAAGCTTACCAAGGATACATTTGCTCTTTACAAACAATCTGCTGCCCATTTATCCATTTCAGTGTACCATTTAGAGAGCACTGCCAGTGCTCAATAAAGGCATCAACTAAAATCACCATCATGGCAACACAAATTGATTCCTTATGTGGAAAAAATCCCCAAACTGCTGATAAGCTATTTCATATCTCAGTTTCCATGTTAGTTCTCTGGAACCTAAAATAGATTTAATCATGTCCTGGTAAATTGTTGAACATGATTAAGGGTTTTACAATATGATTTTTTCATTGAATAGACACATTATTCAGAAACTAGGAACATAAATGGCCCTGTTGTAATGATCACTTCCTGAATTGAGAGATTTTTCAGTTTCAAATAATTGAATACCCAACTAAAAGTGGAAATTAACTATATCAGAGAACACAGGGTGGTTCCATGGTTGGTTCAACAGCTCAATGGTGGGACCAATGTATGCATGCTTTCCATCTCTGCCCTCAGCTGTACTCAGCATATCAGCCCTGTTCAAGTCCATATTTCCAAAATGACTGCAGCAACCTCAGGCATTCAAGGAGACACAATTATGATCACATTCTCTGAAAGAGAAGCAGAGACCTTACTCCCATGATTTTTCATTTAATTAAAGAAGAAAATCTTTCTACATGCTCAGCCCTCACCCTAAAGACATTCACATTTTTCATTTTTCAGGAGCAATTAATTATGTTTATTCGACAATAATTTATGGTCATAGAACAATGCAGTTCAGAAAATTACTAAAGTATGTTAAAGAAAAAGGACTTGTTCCTGGCTCTCATATCTAATATCTTATAACAGATTGTTTAGCAAATAATTTATGAAGTGCTAACATAATCTCCCCAAATATGTCTAATTTCATCAATAAAGTGAAGAAACTGTCTATATATATATATATATAAAAGGCTAAGTGACCGGCCTATCAGCTGACTGGCTGACCCGCTGGTAGGTATGACGCACACTGACCACCAGGGGGCAGATGCTCAATGCAGCAGCTGCCGAGCACCAGCAATTTTGTAGAGTGCCCTCTTGTACTCCAGGACCCCTCGGGGGATGTCAGACTGCCAGTTTTGGCTGGATCCCCACAGCCCAGGCCAAGGGACCCCACCTGCAGGAGGGACCCTGCTCACTCCACAGACGCCCTTCTAGCCCCAGTGCCACCCCAGATGTGGCTGGCCAGGGAGGGACCGTAGGAGGTTGGCTCCAGGACCGTAGGAGGTTGGCTGTCTGGCTCGTCTTGCCTAGTCCCACTCTGCTGGCCACCTTCTAATTAATTTGCTTTCAATGTGCACGAATTCGTACACCGGGCCTCTAGTACATTATAACACTCTTACTAAGAATGAATGGTTAGTGAAGGCTTGCCAAAATCCATTATCTCCCCAGGAGTTTAGACACAGAGCTAATTAATTTGAAGAGCATGTATATAGAATTAATACTGATGCAAAAGGGAGTTTTTATGTATTCATTTTGAGCATAGTCTTGTAATTATGACTTTAATTCACTTTCCTCTGTGTATTAGTTGCCTATTAAATTACCACAAACTTGGAGGCTTACCCAACAGAAATTTACTCTCTCAAAGTCTGGAAGCACCAAGTTCTTTGGCGGTTTTAAAGGAGAATCTGTTCCTTACCTTACCTAGCTTCTGGCATTTCCTGGCTTGTACTGCATTGTGATCTCTTCCTCCAGGCTCACATTGCCTTCTCTTCTTCAGACTGGTGACCTCTCAGCAATATTTGGCTCAGGGGGGTGTTACATTTTCAAATATGGTAGCCAGGGAAAGACTCAGGAATCTTCCCTAGGAAAGGGAACCAACGTAGCAGAGACTTAAGGATCCCCCAAATATCTAGGCTATATCTGTGCTTTGGACACTTTTTTCTCTTGCAATCAGATTAGCTGCGTGACTGAGTGGTGGCCTTTGGAATGTAGAAAGAAGAGATACATGCCACTTTCGGGCCAGCTACTTAACATTGTCACAATCACACAAATCTCCTGTTTTCTGTGTGACCAGAATGAAAGGACTCTAAGATGGTGGAGTTGCTCAAAGGTACCTGAAATCTCTGCTTTCAGGAGGGAGAACTGGCCAGGGTACTTCCCAATACTCACTGAACTGTGACATTAGCAAAAACAAAACAAAACAAAACAGACCAAAACAAATATAACAAAACAAAAGCCATAAAAAAAAAACCATTAAAAATACCCTAAATTATGTTAAACTACTTAGATGATGTGTAGTATATCTTTTAGAGCAGTAAGTGTTAATGACCTTAACCAATAGTCTAGTTCTGTAGCTATCAGAGAGGTGTGTCTCAGGCAGAGGCCCTGAGCCTGGATCAAGTTTGGTGTGCTGGAAGATTCCAGGGTATCTGAAATGGCGTTAGAGGAAGAGAGGAGGAGGAGATAAAGTGGAAATCATGTAGTGCTATTGTTAGCTTTGGCTTGTACACTGAGAGGATTTATATCCAAAGAGAGCTAGGATCTAACTTTCATCTCAAAATGATCATCTTGGCTGCTGAGTATTATGCTACGTGAAATAAGCCAGTCAGAGAAAGACAAGTATCACATGCTCTCATTCATATGTGGAATCTAATGCACCAAATCACCTGATGATCAAAATAGATCTAGAGACACAGAAGCTTGGAACAGACTGTCAAATCTCAGAGGAAAGGCTGGGGTGGGTGGGTGGGTGCGAAGAGGTCAACCAAAGAACTTGTATGCATACCGCATGGGCACACACAATTGGGTGGTTCAGGCCTGGGGCAAGGGGCAGGAGTGAGCTAGAAGGGACCAATAGGGAGAAAATGGGGACATATGTAATATTTTCAACAATAAATATTGAAACAAAGAATTGATGTGAGAGGAAGTGCAGGCAGAGCAGCCCTTCAGGAGAAGATTGCAGTAATGCAGGTAAAAGGTGATGAAGGTTTGGCAAGAGTGCTACTGGTCAGGGATTAGCTAGGTGGTGTGAGAGAAAAGGATAAATCAAGGATAATAATAGGTTTTCCACATTGGCATGTGGAAGAAAATATTTGCTATTAAAGATGACTAAAAAGATGACTCAAGCTTTTATTGAAGGGAGGGAGGAATGGGAAGACCAAATGTCGACCTATTAAATTTGAGATGCCTTTTAGACATCCAAGTAATATTTACAGTAGGCATTTCAACCTGGAAATATAAATTGGGAAATAATCCGTGGATAGGTGAGATGAGATTAGATGCTTTCAGTAGGGCAGTGACTTTTAAAGAGAAGATACCAATGGAGTGAGTTCGGGGCACCCTGGGTTCAGAGTCTGTAGACTGAAGAAAAATCAAGCAAAGAACTCTGAGCAAAATCTCTGGAAAGAAGAACAATCAAGGAAATGGTATCCTGGAAATCATCTGGAAAACATGTTTTAAGAAAGAGAAAGTGTCAGCTCATTCAAACAGTGCTGAGAAGTCAAGTAAGATGAGAACCACAAACTGGCCTGAATTTAACAATTTGAGGTCAATCATGGTCTTGGCAGGCCCCCTCACCCCCACCCCTGGTGGTGAAGGCATGAAGTTGAGAGCCTACAGGACCAGATTTGAGGAGCTTTTGTATATCTATCTATCTATGTATAGTAGATTAAAGGGGTCTTGAATCTTTGATCAGGGTTTTTTTTTGTTGTTGTTGTTTGTTTGTTTGTTTGTTTTTGTGTGTGTTTTTAATGTGAGCTGTTACGGGTATATATTTATAGGAGTTATATTTTAAAAAGGAAAAATAGTTGGTGATGCTTAGGAACATGAGGAAAGATTCTAGAACAGTATACGTAGGCTCTAGAAAGGAGAGGGTCGCGTTGGATAGAAGCCTGGAAAAGTCCTTCACAGAAGCAGGAAGGAAAGCCAAGTGTTGGGACAGATACAGGTAGTGATGCTTTTCATGGTGGAGGTTTGTCTAGTTGTGTTGTGACTTTTACTATTTTCTTTGTAAAAAAGAAACCAGGATCATTTAGTGAGATGGAAATGTATGTTAGTAGGTACAGAAAGGAAGAAAAGACTGAAAATCATCTTAAAAAATGAAAAGAAAAAAAAACAAGGAAGAAGGTAAATGTAGTATTCCACTAATGTATTGTGAAGTCAGGCAAGCATCCTTGTGGTGTTTCCCATGTGTGGGTGACAAGTAGGAAGCAGTCACAAATTAGATTTAACCAGGGTAGGGACTTCGTCAGACTTGTAAGAGGAAGGGCTCAATTAAGGGGATTGGGATCAGAAGTCAGGAAATGAGAGAAGCTTGATGAGGACAAAAACCTTGCTCATTTTGCTCATGGACATGACTCAGGCACCTAGAAGAGCACAAGCACGTATAAGCATGGAAGAATTATTTGTAGAAAGAAATCTAAAGCCTTGAACTATCAGTTGGGCTGCGAGGCATATGAGAACAGGAGAGAGTTGAGAGAAAGAATAATGGTAGAATTAATGGCTTATAAGTATTAGAGACTTCAAGAGATATTTAAATGTGAGTGAGCTATTTACCATTTCAGAGTCTTTTTCCCCTCAAAAGGAAAATTGCAATATGTAATTAATACTATCACTGCAGTAACTTACGAAAACGCTTAGCAGAGTGCCCAGCATACAGTAAGCACTCATTATATAGATGTCATTGTTACTCAGAGGGGCATGTGTATTATTTTCACTTTCGTTTCTTGGCTTAAGTAAACCTGTTGGCATCATATATGCCTGGGTATTTCTCTATATTATTACCAAAATAGTACTTTCATGACTAAAATTAAAGACAACTTACTGAATTGAGAGAACAATTAAGGTAAATGCACTGTTCAGGAACTTCTAGGAAAATGAGGGTTCTTTCATTATTTAAAGTTCAAATTTGCTCTAACATGTTAATATTCTATTGTATGTAAAGCCCTCCTAGAAGTGTCTCTTTTAGGGTTATATATTTTACCAACCGTTGTCCACAAGTATGATGAACGAGGGCAAGCCTTAGTAGAATGGATTGGATTCCATGTAATGAATACAGGTGTGCAGACTGATTGGGGTTGTGCAAATACATAAGGGAGCTGTGTTCTTCATCTTCTGCTCACTTGCCATCGCTCTATCATTCACTTTTAATTAAAAGATTAGTGGATAGTTCTGAAAAATAAAACAAGGGAGGAAGTACCTGCTTCCTTCTATGGTTTCAGGTAGCAGGGTTATTGAAAGCAATAACTTTTTTGCCAGAAAGAGTTTTTGGATAAAATGCAGATCTCAACTTTCATACATGGGGCTTTTTATCTTGACCTGTGTATGGAAGGTATAAATTAGTAAGAAACATGATGAGGTTTGCTCTATATTTAGTGTTTTAAGGTAAGTAGCATGTTAGTTTTCTTGCATATATTTGGTCTCTCTCTCTCTCTCTCTCTCTCTCTCTCTCTCTCTCTCTCACTCTCTCCCCCCCCCCTTTGGTATGTTGACATTTAATTTCATGTTCTTTTTTTAAGTATGTTTATTGATTTTAGAGAGGAAGGGAGAGGGAGAGAGAAATAGAAACATCAATAATTAGAGATAATCATTGGTTTGCTGCCTCCTGCACACTCCACACTGTGGACTGAGCCTGCAACCTGGGCATGTGCCCTGACTGGGAATTGAAGTGTGACCTCCTGGTTCATAGGTTGATACTCAACCACTGAGCCACGCTGGCCAGGCTAATGTCATGTTCTTGATTGCAACTGAGTTAGATTTATATTTTGAACCTCTGAGTGCCAGTGGGTCAGATTTGCTCACCCTTCATCTGAACCATATCTAATAGTCTTCAATAGTCTCTTCATTTTCTTTATTCAGGTTAGTGAACTCCCAAACTTAGTTGAACATGTAAGCAATAAATACTTAGGCCCTAAGGACAGGGATGTATAAAATTTCTACAGTGACTTGGAAAGAGTACTGAATTCTAAGACAGGGGATTTGGGTCTTTTTTGTGATTCTGCAGCTGACAGGTTGGGCTTTTGTTTCCTTGTGCTTTAAGTGAGAAGTTAATCTTGTAGGTGTTTGATGGTCCTTCCATTTGCAGGGGTTACATGAATGTGGATTGATTACCGGAGTTGATCTAAGAATTTTTGCAAGTATTTCATAGATCCCAAAAAGAGTGCAAGGGAAAGACTAAGGCCAGAAATGGTTTATTATTATTATTGTTATTATTATTATTATTATTATTATTATTATTATTTTATGTGTGTGTGTGTGTGTGTGTGTGTGTGTGTGTGTGTGTGTGTGTGTATGTATGTGTTCATATTTGGAAAAGGGACAAAAGGAAAGTCTAGCGCCAACCCAGAACATTAGCTACATTCTAGGTCAGAGGTAAATGTGGAAGATTTAAAACTCATCTTTGTCAGAAGGCATCTGAGGTAACTAAAGAAGGATTTTCTTCCCTCAAGAATACAGAGATAATTCCATTGGTGGTGTTTACACTTGCCTCATTTTCCATTCAGGGGTAAATTACATAATTAGGAGTCACACTGACAGATCTTATGAAGACACAAATCATTCTAAATTTCAAATTAAAGATCACCTTCAAATTGATCATATACTGTATATTCTCAATTGTATATTAATGATATTAAATTATGCTTCTATCTACTTAGAAAAATAATAATATATCAAATGAATATGGTTTCTCTACCTGAAGAGAAATTTAATATTTGGGAATTAGCCCTACCTGGTTTTGCTCAGTGGATAGAGCATTGGCCTGTGGACTGAAGGGTCCTGGGTTCGATTCTGGTCAAAGGCATATGCCCAGGTTGTGGGCTCATTCCCCAGTAGGAGGGCATACAGGAAGCAGCCATTCAATGATTCTTTCTCCTATCTCTCTTTCCCTCTCCCTTCCTCTCTGAAGTCAGTAAAAATATATTTAAAAAATAACAACACATAAACCTATTTTAGAAGAAAAAAAAGATTGGGGAATTATATGCATTTAATTTTTTAACTTTTAGTCTAAGGAGAAAATACTAGCATTTTTTAAAATATTAGTTAAATAATTTTGAGGATGTTGAGAAATACAAACACTGTATAATTATTAGTAGTTGGTTAAAAACTCATTTGTTATGAAGAAATTTTTGAGGTTCTCATCAAACTGTAACATAAACTAGGAAAAAGAGATAAGCTGATATATCTGCACTGACATCTAAGAACAAATCTTAAACTCATATTTGTGTGGTATCTGATACTTTTTCCTTCCTAATAATGAAAATATACATACTAGTACAAATTTACATACATCTTTTAAATTTTAATAAAATGAACTTCATTTATCTTCATTTGATTTTTTTATCATCTTCATTTCTTCAGATATGAATTATTTCAAAAGATGGTGAAAAAGTAATATTATCTGTAAGTAAAATTTATGGTAATGCTAACTACCAATGAAAATTCCCTTTACCATATGTTAAGATTAAATTATACACCTAATATATATTTTAATATATTGGAGAAAAGAACTTTTTGGATGAAGCAATGGGCATTACTCTTAAAAAGTGATAGCATGGATGAGGAAAGAATTGTGAGAAATTAAAAATACCTTCAGAAATCTGCAGAGCAGATTAAGAACATTCCTGGTTTGCCATTTAATTAGTTATTAAAGACCCTAGGGTTTTATTTGAATTTTTCCAAGGCACTAATTTGAATGAGAAACTGTGATATTCTTGTAAGAAGTTGTAGGAATTAGCTCAAAAGTATGCAAAGGCACTGCCAAGCTTCTACATCTTGACTTGATTTTGTGGTACTCTATTTTGTCTAGTCCATATTTTATGGAGAAAATTATATGCTCTGTGAATTTTGGATTATATTAAGTTCTCTGAATCTCTTCAGAATGTCCAAAACCTACATTATTATAGGTTTTGATAGTCTGGGTAATTTTATGAATTGTGATATATTTAATCTTTAATAGAAATTGAAATTATAGGAAAATTGTGGTATACATTACTAAAAGTTTTTAAAGGGCATAGGCAGCACAGAAAGGTATAACTAAAAAACAATGTACATGGGAGTATGTTTATGACTATATATATTATATAGATCATAGTGTCAAATTATGCTGTCATTAAGTAGATTTAGATATGGTAGAAATGTAAGTTCCACCAACCTTTATATGTGTAATATTCTCTATCTTAGGAATGAGAAAGCACTCACTGTTTGCAATTTTCCACAAAACATATTGCACTAATCAGAATACTCCTGTCCAGGGTAACAAAAATCCCTTAAAGGGTTGTAACTTAAAAGAATAAAAAAATAAATAAAAGGCAAATATGTCTGCAGATAATAAACAATATCTATCTCTATAAAATATTTAAGGTATTGTTATTTTATAGTTAAAAACAATTCTCAAATAAATTTTAAACAGCTTGCTGAAGTCCAAGTACAATCACTGACTGACCTGACTGAACCTTGGCTGCTCCAAACCTAACTCAAGTCCCAGGTCCTCATTTCCTGGCACCTTGTTTCATGTCTCCCATTTTCTAGGTTATTTTATTCAGATCTTCAGGCTTAGCTACCATCTTTAGGGATGTATCTTTTTTTCAGAAGATATAATGATTAATTAAATCAATTCTGCTAATAGTAAATATTTGACCTTACGCTTCCATTTTAGTGATTTAGCTTCTGCCCTGCCTAAGACCAGTTTAACTCCTATGGCTTATTTTCAAGAAAAGTCCCCACTTCCAGCTGGTTCCTCTGTGCCTGAATTCTTGACTTGGTGTTGACTCTGTATTCTTTAGGCAATTGCCCTACTCCACTGAATTGTTTCATGGCTCAACTGTATATATACACAACCTATCGGTTCTTTTTCTTTGGAGAATCCAGGTAACAAGTTTAGCTGTTTTATAAATA
Source organism: Cnephaeus nilssonii (assembly GCF_951640355.1). Classification (NCBI taxonomy): domain Eukaryota; kingdom Metazoa; phylum Chordata; class Mammalia; order Chiroptera; family Vespertilionidae; genus Cnephaeus; species Cnephaeus nilssonii. Next base: position 10,360,193 of record NC_137074.1, read on the forward strand.
TAAGTTGTTCTAAATAACTCTTCTCGCCAAAATTATCACCACCCAGTGGGTATAATTTCTTCCATTCTTCCATGCACTCAATTTTTACATTTTACTGGAGAGTGATGCTTTAATTCCTTGGTACTCATTATCATCTTAGTGTAAGTCACATTGATTCAAGATATAGGGCAACAGGATAGATTTAATCATCATTAAGTAGCTAGAAAATGTTAGATATATACAAAGCAGGAAGAAGAGGGCCTCTTGTGATTGTACTACCCAGGTAATAGACTGAGGATGAGAAAGAAAAAAACACATAGATTTTCTATTTTACTCAAGTGAGCCTTCTTGGGGAATTAACAAACAGACAAACAAACAAACAAACAAAACCCAAAACAAAACACCAAAAAAAAAAAAACCAACACAAACAAATAAAGCCAATTATCAAAAGTGATAGTCATTTTTAAAAATATATATTTTATTGATTTTTTTACTGAGAGGAAGGGAGCGTTAGAAACATCGATGAGAGAAAAACATCTATCAGCTGCCTCCTGCACACCTCCTACTGGGGATGTGCCTGCAACCAATGTACATGCCCTTGACCGGAATTGAACCTGGGACCTTTCAGTCCGAAGGCTGACGCTCTATCCACTGAGCCAAACCCTTTAGGGTGATAGTCATTTCTAAAAATTTTTTTACAAGTCAGTTATTTTAAACCTTAGTAGGTAAATTGAATAGCTAAATAGTATATGTAATGATACTCTGAATCAAGAAAGAATTCAGAGATGAGATTAAAAACAGGACCATATTCTTTGATATAAATCTTTTCAGAGCATGAATGGAGTAAAACATATTGAATTTTGTCAAATATAACCAGTTTTATTTTATATATTGTTCCATATATAATCCAGTATAATATATAAAACTACTTTATTATTTGGCTCTCTGGAGAAGAATATTTCATGTGAAAAGTCATACATTAAAAAAGGGCCAAGGGAGATATGTTTTATATATATATATAAAACATATTTCCAAAAATAGGATGGAATTACATGACAGAATGGATCTACAGAATGAAGATCCATTATCTTGTCTTATTAAAGATAGTTATATTTAATAACAGGAGAAAACAATGCTACTGTTCAATAAAAATACCTTAATGAGCTTTGCAGTGATCACCTTCTTGCTAATATCAAACTATTCACGTTTTTAAATTACTCTTCCAGTCTGGCTTCTTTATTATTGATCACTCACTTCTTCTGAAAACATGTCCCTTTCTCCGCTTTCTTTAAACAGTAATTTAACTCCTCTGCCAGCTCCCCTCCTGGGTCTTTTGCTTCTCCTCATATGCCTTTTCCACTTTGTCCCTTTCAGTCCACACTCTAGCCTTCATTGAACCCAGTTATTGTAATGGTATATGGTTTACCTGCCCCAACCTGATTGACCCATTGTGGTACTACTTAACCAGTTTCCAGGCTGGATAAGTTAACAAAACCATCTTAGATATTTTATTTTCCTTCATTCTGTAGATCTATTGTCATGTAATCCCATCCTATTTTTGGAAATATTGTATATTCACATCTTTTCAATTTTCACATCTCCATTATTCAGCCAACTCTATAGCAACGTGTTCCTGGATTGCTATCAGAGATCTTTGGTGATATTTTTTTAATCTAGGTTGCCCAGCAACACAATCCAACTTGCAATTCCCCCCTTCCAATTAATTTTCACACATCAGTTAAATTGTCCAGTCAACATGTACTAAATTCCCATTATTTACAGAAGTCTGTGTTTGACATTATATGACATACAAAGCCATAGAATATAGCAAGACACCTAACCTTCAAGAAGGGTTCCATTTATTAATGGAATAATACAAATAGCTAAAAAAGTGGAATGCATGCAATTGTATAATATATATGCAAAGATTTCTAAATAAGTTACAATATCAAGCAAAGAGAGCAAATGTCAATTTCAATGGGTTTTTAGAATATATGTTGCATTTAAACTGGCAGAATTTTTAGAATAAATATTCAGGTTATAAGAGTTCAAGAATAGAAAATGTAGGAATTGAATGCAGTATTTTAAAAGCCTTTTAATAAGTTTACTTGGGGATAAAAATAAAGTAGAAATAGAAAATTAAAGATGGAAAGTGATGGTTGAGACCAGACTATTGACTAATTGAACATAGATTGATAAATATATAAAGCGATAACTATGATAAATGTATAAATACATAGATGAAAACAAAATCAGATGTATAAATATCAAATAGATGAAAGAGAAATGGGTAGATAAATGGATAGGCAGAATGCTAGATACAGAAAGAACATTATGTATGAAGATACAGAAATTTAAATGGCTCCAGGAGAGATTTCAAGGAAATTACTTTAATAACTTCTGTTATTCTAATTATATTAGGTTGCAATGTCACCTGTTGATTTTTCAATAACAGAGTAGGGATTGAGGCTTTGCCCAGACATTAAATTCAAAGCAATATTTCCAGAGACTATCTTCTGCTTTAGGTAATAGAAGCAAGGTAAATATGCACCTAGAAATATATACATTTTGTATATATATATATATATATATATCCCTGTGCATGAATCCGTGAGCCAGTAGCTCACTGCCGCCCTCCAATAACTCTCTGTCCTCTGCCCCAACCTCCTGTAGCTTCCCCTGTCTCCCCTTCCCCTGCCCCCCTCATATCTTGCTGCCCTGCCCCCTCCTGTAGCTCTCCGCTACCCACTTGTAGTTCGCTTCCCCACCCTCCTGCTGATCCGTGATCCAGTTATCTGGTCTTTATTGCTTATTACATCTTTATTATATAGGATATATTATTATTATTATTATTATTATTATTATTATTATTATTATAAATGTATGGCCTGTGAGACCTGTTGTTCATGTGTCTTCTCCAGCAGCTGGGGCATCCCCACATTTGGTGTTTCTGGGTAAATGACTTGAGCTCTGTGCTTTGAAACTAGTTTAATAAGTGCTTTACTAAGGAGCTCCTGAAGGGCTGCCCTGGCCAAGGAGCCACAAATCTTCAGTCTCTAGGAGACAACAGCTGGCGTTATAAGCTTATAGTTGGGAACTTCCTTCCAGAGTTTGTCATGTGCTGCTTTGTCCGGAACTTTGCCTTTGGACCACTTCTTTCTGGCCTTGACCCTGGACTTGTTCACGGGGTCTTCGCCTTTCTTGGCTGTCTTTCCAGCTTCTTTCTTCTTGTTGTTGTCCTTGGGTGGCATTGGGAGACTCAAAGCAGGGCTTAGCCACTGCCTCGCAGATATCAGACCAAGAGGAAGCACGGCTCTCCACCCTAGAAATATTTTTGTTTCTAGGTGAACTCTTGAGAAGTTGAGCAAGTTCTCCTTAGGGGACCTGCAGTTCATAGACTGAAGTAGAAGGCATTTCACCGAGGACACCATAACAGAATTAATTAATTTATTTTCTGCACTTATATCTATTTTCTTAAATAAATTATAATATGGTATATCTCATATTTTAAAAGTCTCTCACAAAACACAGAGTGCAAAATTCTTATTTTTTTCTTGGTAAATATTCAAGTGATTGAGTGTAGTGATTGTATAGATTCTTAAGAGTCTACTTAACAGAGGACTCATTCTTGGCTTAGTAATAATTTTTAGATAAGAAATAAACACTTTTCATTTGTTTTATCCATTCAAACCCTGACAAAAGTTCATATGGAGAGATTTAAATACCAACTTTCAAATTTAAATAGGACATTTTACATTTTCTATGTCCTGTGTAGACAGTAAAAAAGACAACTTTTTTGAAATCATCCCTTTTGTTCATTATTTGATTAAAAAAATTCTGTTCTCATTTGGATATTTGTATCTAGGATTTATAACCAAGATAATTTTCTAATGAAAAAAAAAAAAGTAAATTCAGTGATGCTGAATTTCAGCAAGCTGAAAGTTAGACTTAAAATTTCTAAGTGATATAAATGTTGAATATTTACTGTGATAGATATCCAACTATCTACATTTTACTCAGTATGATCATATATTGGCCTTAAAATAAATAATGCATTTTTTCCAGTCTCTCAACAGTAGTCAAAATGTAGGGAAAGGAAAGATTGTGGTACAAATAGTTCCAGTAAAATTGTTCATTAGGAAATACATATCAAACCTCTATAACGTGTTTCCAATAGTATAGAGCAACGCTTAGGGCAAGGTGGCATAGTGAGAGCTTATAGCCTTCATATAACTTTTATACTTCCATTTCACTGGTTTTGCTAGAAGATACTTTTATTATCTTTGGCTAATTCATAGTCCCCAAAATATAATTATGGATTCCATTAGACCTTACAAATAATTTTCTACTTCAAGTCTCCAGCAATAAAATCAGCAGTGCAAGTCCTTTCAAATATCAAATTAATATTGCTTATATAGAAAAATTCCTTGCAATGATTTATTCTTAGAGTTAATTTTAAAAATTGAATATACCTAGTAAATGATTAACGTGCTATCCTTCTGACCATTTTAGGGCAGTGTTTGCACATGACTAAACAAATAGATCTTTGCAGAGCATAAGATACACGTCTGCTCTTTGCTTTCTTGATTGATTTGGATAACTGTACAATCATTAAGCTGAAGTCTCTCTTAAAGGGTAGAAAGGGCTGCTGGCAGGGAGCCAGTTTGGCAGGCTCTTCTATGTTGTGGTCTGTTTGGTTCACCCGCAGAGACATGGATTAAGATAGAATTATAGGAAATCCTATGGAGGTAAAGACCTACTGGATAAGAACGGGGGAAAATGAATTTAAGCCTCTCTCCTCCTTCTACATAACCTTTTAAAATACTAGGTTACAGTGTGTTCATTTTACTTGTAATTCTGATATAAGATACTAATGGAAGTGACATTTAAAAAGGAACTGACTTTTGTATATAAACTGTAACTGGTATGTCTTAAAAGTACTTTTCCATGTGGGCCTTAAATATGATAACGTTCTCCAGGTTGTGAGCATAGATTAGAAGCCATTAAATTCTAAGTTTGCAAAGATAAATATGTACAATGGCTATCTCTTACAGAGCAAAGTGTTCTGAAAGGTTGATTTATAGATTAAAATATTAACCGAGCACCGTTACGGATTTCATAATTTTGTTGTTGCTGTTTTCTTGGATCTGGAGCCTTCACAAGGCATCATTGTTTTTATTTGGCCTTTCAAAATCCCATTGTAAGAACACCAAATTTAAGAAGAGAAGAGGACAATTTAGGTAAAAGGTAGCCTTGAAGTGGTGAATTGCATCCTCTCAGCTCAACCCCCTGCATTTTGGTCAGTTATGGATGAGGCCCCCCTGACCTAAGAGTAAGACTAATAGCAGTTATTTGCTCCTCACACAGTCCTATCATAAGCCTCATTTTGTAGATAAATTTACAAGGAACTGAAAGAATTTAAATGACTTCTCCAAAATAAAAAAGTCAGCCAGTGAGGTAGCGAGGAGATGAATTCAAACCCTCCAAATCACTCTTGTATTTTCTAGTGGTGTCAGCTGTGTCAGCTATGCGAGTAGCACAGACTGCTCTCAGGAATTGAAAAAAGAAAAAAAAGAAGAAGAAAAAAAAAAAAAAAAACCAAGGAGGAATGAAAGAACAAAAAGGAAAGAAACAACTCAGAGTTTGGCAGAAACATCCCTGATGCCCTGAAATGAAGGCAAGGATTCAGATTCCAAGGGCACAGATGTGTGGCTTGCAAGAAAATGGCCCCTGGCCAGACAGCAGAACACCCATCCAGGGGAGGCTCTGTCCTGGTGCGAGGAGAAGAGAGTGGGGGAGGGGCAACAATGGACTAGTGTGCCCAATAAAATGAAAAGGCCACAATGTTGCTTGCTCAGCTAACTTACTATTTTAACCAAACTTTTGGAAGCCATAGCTGATGAAAGTATCCAAAAAACATTTGAATAGTTGCTGTATGAAACAGCCTGGAAAATGGGAATGGAAAGACAAACAGAAGGAATGATAGCGTGGGTCTGGGTGCCCTCCCTGCTGCAGGAGAGTAACTCAGCTCACTGGAAGCTTCCAGGGAAGGCGACAACTTCTTTGGAGCCATTGTCCTGCGATTCTTTTTTCCAAGTGTCTCTGCATTTTGATAGGCCTAACTATTTTAGCCACTGATGAAGAAACAAGTAACGGTAGTATAGTGCTGAAAAAAAAATCAGAATTAATATTTTTTAAGGACTAAATATGCCCTCCTTGCTTTAGGAATAGCTCCTGTTTACTTAACTAAAAATGACTTCAGTCTTGTCCAGGAAGAACCTGTCTATTTTCCACATAACTCCTCTTTCCTAAGTCATTTATCTTGCTCTTTTCTTTATTTACTAGAGGCCCGGTGCATGAATTCGTGCACCAGTGGGGTCCCTTAGCCTGGCCTGCGGGATCGGGCTGAAACCTGCTTTCCAACACCCCCTGAGGGGTCCTGGATTGTGAGAGGGTGCAGGCCAGGCCGAAGGACCCCACTGGTGCATGATCAGAGGTCAGCAAGCTGGGGAGGGACCGCGGGAGGGCTCCAGGGCATGTCTGGCCTGTCTCACTCAGGCCTGATCAACCAGACCCCAGCAACAAGCTAACCTATGGGTCGGAGCATCTGCCCCCTGGTGGTCAGTGCACATCATAGCAAGCAGTTGAACGGCCTTAGCATATCATTAGCATATTACACTTTGATTGGTTGAACGGCTAACCAGACGATCAGACACTTATCATATTAGGCTTTTATTATATAGGATATGTATGGTTAGAGGGTGGTAAGGGCAGAAGGGAAAAATGAGGCTGTAATTTTAAAGTTTCAGCCTATTTCCCGTGTTTTTTAAAAATGAATAAAGATGGCCTAACCGGTTTGGCTTAGTGCATAGAGATTTGGCCTGCGGACTGAAGGGTCCTGGGTTCGATTCTAGTCAAGGGCACATGCCTAGGTTGTGGGCTCGGTCCCCAGTGAGGGGCATGCAGGAGGCAGCCGATCAATGATTCCCTCTCATCATTGATGTTTCTATCCCTCTCTTCCTCTCCCTTACTCTCTGAAATCAATAAAAATATATTTAAAAAATTTTAAAAATGAATAAAGAATGTAAAATGTAAAAAAATCTACCCAGTTCTTGAAATAAGCATTTATTGTGTGACATAATATATAATGTTCATTATTAGTACAAAAATGTATTTAGTTAACATAGTGTTTAAACTTAGTATGTGTGTATGTGTGTGCTCTGTCATCTATCTATATCTATCTATCTATCTATCTATCTATCTATCTATCTATCTCTTTTTCTATCTAATGGGTTATTAAAGTGGTCTTTACCCATTATCTCCACTCTCAGGCAAACTGAAACATTGTTGATGTTGCTAATAGGTATGCATATGTTCTATACACACATACTTGAATAATCTATGCTGGATTTGCCAAGAGTGTATACGTACCGCTTTCTTTGAGGATAATTGTCTGCCTAACAGAAAGTGGTTGGGGGGGGGGGGGGAAGGTGTGACTGCTTCTTACTCTTTAATCCAAGTTTGGTAAGAAAACTATGTGAGAGAATGCTTTGGAGAATTGACTGTGGGTCTCTGTGGTCCAGGAAATAGAGATTAGTGCCTGCTTGTTCAGGTACACACTGGACTTTTAATTCGGGCCAGGCATATACTGGGGGATGTGTGGAAGTAGTCAGGGGAGAGCTTTCCTTGGTGAACCCAACTCAAAGAGGCTGCTGGGTAGGACCAAGAAACTCCAGGGGTGTCAGTGCACGTGGCAGGCTCTTTGAAGTGGATGAGATTATAGTTCAGATTTGAAGTTTGACCTTGGCTAACTGCAATTTGCAGAAACATTTCCAGCCTTTTAATTTATATTATGACACATACATGTTATTTGCTTATACATAAGCCAGCCATGTCTGCATTTGTTTGTGCTCTAAATACATATACTTCAGAGGGAATAGGTTTGTGCTATAAAATGTATACAACAAATTTTCATACAATAAAAATATTCTATTTTTATGATCATGTATTGATATTTATAGTTAATATTTACCTATGAATAACTAAATTCAAAATTTAATGAGAATTTTCAAAAGGCCTCACTTTTTTAAAAAAATTGGAACAAATCTATTGTGTGAGATTGGCTGTGTAATCATCAAAGGTTTTTTCCAAATATAATGAGAAAGTTGACTTGTAATTAGCTTTTGCTGCTTTGCCTTTGTACTTTCATGATAATTATTAGATTTACACAAGCCCCTCATTTATGTTATATGTAATTTGATTTGAGATATTTCTTACTATAATAAACATAATTTTTATATTACTCAAATGTAATTTTAGTGGATCTATACTCTCATAAAGGTTATTAGATTTTTTTTTTAAAAAAAGGGTATGAGGATATTTCTTTAATCATCTTTCATTAAACTGAATGAACAATTGAGATGTGAATTTTAGAGCTCGTTGGATAATGACCATGAGTACTTGGGGAAGATAAAAGAAAGTGAAGGGCTTCAAAATACATACAGGCAATATCCTCCCCATTATGAAACTATTCATTCAGAGGTGGCCCAGACATGAATCATAGGCAGAAATAATTCCAAGAATGAGGTGGGGGAAAATGTATGTCAAGACCACTACCTAAAGTCTAGACATATTTTCCTCATTAACCAATGTGTGATGGTATTCAAAACTCACTTATTTATTGATCTCTCCTTTCTAGGGGTAAAACATTGATGAGCAGTTTGATTTTCACTTGCTGTTCCTTAGTAATAAAATACACTTTGCTAAATTCAAAATGCATCATTTGAAATTTCTCTGTTTTCTTTGCTGTTCTTTATCTAACCCAACAATGCCATTAATATTCTGTATAAGCTAGATGTTTCCTTTTCATATAAAGGAGCATATGTCAGTGGAGCATATACATCATTCTGGAATAAAGATGATCCTTATTATGCACACTGCCCCCTTTATTTTCAGTCTGTGTAGTTTGGGTTTTTATCTCTGTTGACAGTGTGCAAACAGTACCTCTAGAATTTTATTTCAGTCAACGTATTTCCTATCTAAGCAACAGGACAGCTTGAGGTGTTGCACTCCAACAGGCAGAAGTGATATCACAGAGGTACTGGGTGTCGACGGCCAGAATCACCAGTGACAGGTGACGAGACGCTGTGGAACTGACGGGTGGTGAGAGATTATTGCTGCCCTGCAAAGCACGATGTCAAGAAGCATTCTCAGCTATTTGCCAGATGACAGACTGGTTGGAAATATTTGGTGTGAAATGGTCATTCTCATTCACACTCAAACATGTAAGCAATGACTTCAGCATTATCCGAGAGATAAAAAAAGAAAGAGGCATGCAGAAGCAGACATCTGGTCTACCTTGCAGAGAGCCACTACATTTTTCTCATTTTCTAGCTACATGCGTTTCATTATAATGGTTGTTTCACACCATTTGGGGAATTTCCTTCCATTATAATTAATGTTTAGACTGAAGACCCTTTGTTGGACTGCTGTGAGATGAAATTACGAGTTCCATTTTGGTGGCTTCTCCAAACAAAACTGTCCTATTTTAAGAATGTCTAAATAGCTCATGGAATTTAACCCTACCTGGGTTTTCCATATGCCCTTTACTTTTTTTAAATCTCTGGGGTAATGCTGACATCATTGCTTAAAAGTCTGAGTGTGAATGCACAAAAAGGGACTCTCAAACCGAACCATGCTAGCAGCTCACCCTGGGAATGACCTGTATACTGACAGTGGCCCTTTCTTACATGGCCACCTCAAGATAATCAACTGTGAAAGCAATTAGGAATATATTTCGAGTCTGGAGAAAGTTTCCTGGTGTGCCTGGAAGGCAACCAATCGTGTCTTGGTAAATAGATAGAAATGAAAGACTAACATAACCCCAGATAAAGTATTGAAAGTCCAGAGAATTGTACAGAAAGTTGAGAAGATAGTAGTATATTTGAGTGGAAGCCTACTATGAAAGTAAAATCATATCTTTGATGAAAGAATTTATAACTAAAACATAAGAAGCTCCATTGAATACTTTTCATGATTGAGTTACTGTCTATATATAATGGCACTCAACGTTCTAAATGTAAATCATTCTCAGACCTTGGTTTACTTGGCATATACATGTTCAGATATTAACTTCACTCTTATTTATAGATATCTGTATCAGAAGGTCCCTCATAGTAACAATTCTGTCCTCCACGATTACTACAGGTAAATGTTACTTATTTTATTAACTTAAATACATAGTAAAATTTAAATTTTGGTAGCATTAGATATATACAATGCTCTCATCAACAAATCTATAATACAAATAATTTATTTAAGTATTATAGGATTTTTCTCTCCAAGTCTAAACTGGAGATTTGTGTCCCATTTGTTGATACAAAAGCTATATCTGGCTTGAAAAATGGCAAAATCTCTTTACATATAGCCCATGTACGTCAGTACTTACACACTGCCTCTTTCTCACATGCAGGGGAAGCCAAAACACAATGTTTTCATAATCCTTCAAAACACCCACAAAAAGAAATGTGACAAAATTTAAACAGCAATACTACTATTTAGATATTTTTTCCATAAAAATAAAACTAAGTTATTTTTCCCAAAAATATTCCCCAAAGAAAACAGAGCTTTACCTTATCGTGGTAACTTGGGAATTTTCCATGAAAAATTTTAAAGTCGATGTAGAGTTTAAAAGGTGTATTACTGTACATTACTATTCAAAGTGCCTTTAAAGTGTTTTAAAATTCCAGAGCTGCACCTGAATGCTCCACACAACATTCTTAATTGCCTTGCAACTCCTCTATAATTCTGGATTTAAAAAAAGACAAAAAGTGTAACAGGAAGACTAAAAATTTATTCCTTCATGTTATAACTCATAAATATAAAATCAAAATTATGTCAGCACAAATTTTTGTGTGTTTTCATTGGGAAAAGTGTACTCAAAGTGCTTTTATTATAGGTTGTATCTTCAAATTAGCAGTTCATTACTAAAGAGAATATAAGAAAGTTTCCCTTTTGAGAAAATTACTTTTGTGCTCAAAAATCCCACTTGTAAGATAATTTCTACAGTAAAGGGGGTCCCAAGACTTGGATACAAACACCGTCTAATAGCTAGAATGCAGGGCAAAATAGCTCACCTGTAGGTTAATAGAAAATAATTGGGTCCACAACATACCTAATGAGTTTCAGCCTAATTTAATCATTTCAAAATATTTATGAATGCTAATACACATTTTATCAAAAAAATTATTGAATTGTAATCAAATACTGTTATGTTATAAGTTCACAAATTATTTAAAGTCATGAGAAAATGGTAAATGTTTGAACTGCAATACATTCGTATTTTTCTTTTCACTAAATTTAAGTAAGTGTGTGTGTATATGTGCATTTTGATTTGGTAACAATAAAGGAAATTGGAACATGGCTATAGGTAAATGATTGGATTAATATCATGGTTTTCATTTAAACAGCATTTTCCAGTGCAAGTAATAAATAATATTAGCAATATAATATGTTCAGTATTAAAAAAAAATAAAAAACAAGGTGAGGATTTTTATTATTATTTCATTTTTAAATTTCTTGTATTTGCTGGGGAAAGTCTTTAGGCCTAGGCAAACTTTTTCTTTTTTTTCCTTTTGTTCCCTTAAAATTAGGATTATTACCCACTTTTTTCTCTTCCTTTGTACTCTTACCAGCTGGACGATCTTTCACCTGTGACCTCCCTCTACAATCAGACTGTGGAGTGGAAGCAGTTAGCCCTAATCCCCACTCCCTGGTTGCCCCTTAGAAAAACGACCTAGTCTCTGTGCATTGTAAAGTTTTACAGCTCCGCACCATGGGGAAACACATAAAAACCAGAAATATTTCAAATAAAAAGGCTAAAAACACTCACATTGTGTATTTTAAGAGTTAAGAACAGAATTTGGAGTTATAGTGCCAAGTTCCACTACTTATTAATTAGCTTTGTTGCCATGGTCAAGATATTTAACTGCTCCCTTTTCTATTTAGTACCAAGAGGATAATCATAAGCCTCCCTCACATGACATTGTATAGATTAAATGAAATCATGCCTGTAAGTGCTTAATACAGAGCCCGATTGTTCAATGTGTTTGTTTCTTTTTTCATTAGAACAAAACAAACCAAAGCCAACGTCTCTAGAAGTTAGCTATTCATATCTTTTTCAAAGAAGAAAATACTGACTTTGTGAATATTCTGGTTAATATTTCATTAAAATGTAGTGTGAAGGAATCTACTATAGCACAAGTGAAGTCCCAGAATAGTAGAAGACACTGTGTATCTGAAACACCTTGTTTGACTTATTTTTGTGGGTCTTGTATTCAGAGTTTAAGCAAGTCATTTCATTAGGAGGAAAGATAGGGAGGAGGAGGGAAAAAGAGAGAGTGATGAGGTGAGGCAGGAGGAGATGCTAAGAAAAGGATGTTGTTAGTCAGTCTGGAGTCGTTGAGTGCTTCTCTGGCAAGAGGTATTAGCCTTGATAAAGCTTCTTGGGTGAACCAAAGAATTGTTATTGCCTTAAGTGTAGCAATAGAATGAGCAATAACAATTTTAGGCTTTCCTGATGTTCATTCACTCATCTAACAAACATTCACTGAGTATTTCTTATGTGTCAGGCATTGTTTTAGGTTCTGGTGATATAGTTTTTTAAACAAATTTAACAAACATCCCATTCTTTATGTAGTTTATTTTCTGTGGGGATGAGAGATCTATACTAATAAAAGAATAATATGCTAATTAGACCAGGAGACCTTCTGGAGACCTTCCAGACATCCTTCTGGACAAAGCCGGGGGATTGGCCATCCTGCAAACCCCCCCCAAATGGCCCTCAGCCCCTCATCCAGGCTGGCCACGCCCCCCAGTGGGGAGCCCCACCCTGATCTGGGACCCTTTTAGGGCAGACCAGCAGGCACCCACCAATACACCAGGCCTCTATCTATACTAATAAAAGAGTAATATGCTAATTAGACCGGGAGACCTTCCGGGAGACCTTCCGGATGTCCTTCTGGACAAAGCCATGGTGGTGGGGTTGAGGCAGAGGCAGTTAAGAGCAATCAGGCCAGAAGGGGAGGGCAGTTGGGGGTGATCAGGCTGGCAGGGAGGGCAGTTGGGGTCGAGCAGGCCGGCAGGCAGAGTGGTTAGGGGCGATTAAGCAGGTAGGCAGGTGAGCAGTTAGGAGCCAGCAGTCCTGGATTGTGAGAGGGATGTCCAGGGATCAGGCCTAAACTGGCAGTTGGACATCCCTCAAGGGGTCCCAGATTGGAGAGGGTGCAGGCTGGGCTTAGGAACACTCCCCTCCACTGTGCACAAATTTCGTGCACTGGGCCACTAGTATTAGTATATATATATATATATATATATATATATATATATATATATATATATATATATATATATATATATAAAAATATATAATATGATAGATGGTGATAAGTATGATAGAAAAAAACAATAAATTAGTAATAAAGGAGGATAAGGAATGCTAGCAATGGATAGTTAACCTAATAATTAAGTCAAAGAAGCCCTCTCAAAAAAGGTAACAATTGAGTCAAGTCCTAAAAGAAATGAGGGAATGAGGCTGTGGATAATCATGAGGAGACTGTTTCTAGGCAAAAGAAAACAGCAAGTTCAAAGGCCTGGGTTGGAAATTGACTGGTACGATTAAGGCATGTTGCACAAGCCAGTGTGTCTTTAGAGGAGTGAGCATTGCGGGGAGTAGTAGGAGATAGACTAAGCATAAAGAGAAAGGAAATCCAAGTTAACAAAGTAAAATTTTCTTTTATTTTAATCAAAATCTAATTATATTGAGAGAAGTTGAGTTACAGAACATCAACCTCTTTTCATTTCTCTCATCTTAACTTCATTTGATGGATATTTGATAATTCCATCAATATTAAACCATTTAGGGCATTGAAGACATCATACAGCAACTGATGGCATGATCTGACTTGGATTTTTTTGAAGATCACTCTGGATGGCTATGCCAAGAGTAGGTGACATAGGGTGGAAATAAAAGCCAACCAAGAGGCCAAAGCAACAGTCTAAATGAGAGATGACTGAATATTGGACCGAGGTGGTAACATTGGAGATGGTGAAAAGGGATTGGATCCAGAAATATGTATTTTGAAGGTAGAGGAATTGAAAGGATACAGTTGTTGATGATTAAAGTAGGAATGGCTGCAGGAGGATAATATTATGGTTTAAAAATTGAAATCAGTTTTAATTTAATTTGAACTACCTATTACTAGGTTACCAGTACTAATGAAAGTGAGTATGCTATTTATTTATGTGTAATTGACACAAAATTGCAACTAATAACTGTTATTCATTTCACAAATATTTAAGGTTTACCATGTGATCAATATCATAGTTGCCACAGAGGGTGTCTCAGGAGTAATACAAAAGTTTATATGCCTTGATTATGTTTGTATGTCTTGATAGAAAGATTAAATAATCAACATTGAGGGAGGAGTCCAGGAAGTCTTTTTGCAATAGTTGTTTTTACCGAGGTATAGGGGAAAATGGAAAGGTGTAAAAGTATGAGGAAAGGTAAAGGGAATCAGTGAGTTCTAAAGATGAAAGAAACTCTTTGCAGAGACCTAGAGAAGAGAGTGCACACATTAAATTTGAGGAGTTATGAATATTTCATAGTGTTAGGACACCAGTGAGTTTAGGGAAAAAGTGAGAAAGTCTGGGAAAAAAATCAGGGAAAATTCTTTAAGCATCACATCGAATATTTTGTTTGTTTCTTTTTAAGTATTTTTATTTATTTCAGAGAGGAAGGGAGAGGGAGAGAGAGATAGAAACATAGATAATGAGAGAGAATCATTGATCGGCTGTCTCCTGCACGCTCCCTACTGGGGATTTAGCCTGCAACCCCAGAATATGCCCTTGACTGGAACTGAACCTGGGACCCTTCAGTCTGCAGGCTGACACTGTATCCACTGAGTCGAACCAGTTAGGGCCACATCGAATATTTTAAGGAGTTGAGACTATGTGTGTGTGTGTGTGTGTGTGTGTGTGTGTGTGTGTGTGTGTGTGGTGGGGTATATGAGGTATGGGAAAGGGGGTTGGGGAAAGAGGTTCATGATAGGATTTACATTTCAGAAAGACTCCTGGCTGCAAGATAGAGAATACATGGGTAAGGGTAGGGTAAACAAAAGTAACCTGGAAGTAATCTAGTTCAGACCTGATAGAAAGACGGTAAGAAAAGAAAATAACATTTGTAGACTGGAGGAATCAATCCTAGAAGAAATAACCAAGTAGGAATTACCAATCACAAGTACAAATTGATAAAAATAGATAAATTTAAGATTACATTTTCTGAGTGTTTGATTTATTTGGAAAAGTCAGAGAGAAGCAGTCCATGGGGAACATTAGGTCCCTGTAAATTGCAGAGTAAGTAGGAAATGCCATCGGTGTATATATGAATGGGTATTGAGACAGGAGACATAAAAGTCATAATAGTTCTGCCTGTCTCACAATTTGGCTTCATGGTGGCTCCAATTATGTAATTACACGAGGAAGATGGGATAAAGAAACTCCCACCAACTTTCATGATTTCAACCTCATATAACCAATAGGTGATAACAGAAGATGTTTCAGTTACTGATTACTGTGTAACATTCTCTGTCCCAGAAATAAATCCTTTATGGCTCGAAATAACAACACTCGTTGATTCTGCTTTTGAATCTGCACTTTATGAAGGGTTCAGTAAAGATGAGTATTATCTGGCCCCAACCTTTGGGAAGACTCAAAATCCTAAGGGCTGGATCAACAAGGCTGTTTGCACAACTCTGTTTAATTCTTCACCTATTTTCAGCATACTCCATGTGGTTTTTCCAGCCGTAGATCTCAGGGTAGTCCAACTTTTTACATGGCATCTCAAACATCTGAGATCCACGTTCTAAGAAATCTGGTGGAACCTTTCAGGCTTCTTCTGAGTAGCCTCAGAGGTTTAAGAATGTTACTTCTGCATTCTATTGGTCAAACAGGTCATTCAGGAGGGGAATTAGACTCAGCCTTTCAAGATGAAGGGGAGAGAAATATTTCTGGCCAGCATTTCAGTAAGGTAGGACACTTGAAGTTTATATATTTTAACTCTTTCCCATAAAGGAGAATTATTTACTCATGCCATCTTTGGGAAATAGTAAGATCTATCACAACGCAACTCTCTACAATGCCATTTATTTATTATAAATTATGTGCCAAAAGTTGACCTAGACTGATTTTCCTAAGGTAACAGCAAGATTTCTTTTTTTAAAAAAATATTTATTTTTATTGATTTCAGAGAGGAAGGGAAAGGGATAGAGAGATAGAAACATCAATAATGAGAGAGAATCATTGATTGGCTGCCTCTTGCACACCCCCTACTGGGAATCAAGCCCGCAACCCAGGCATGTGCCCTTGGCTGGAATTGAACCTGGGACCTTTCAATCCACAGGCTGATGCTCTACCCACTGAGCCAAACCAGCTAGGGCCATGGTCGGCAAACTGCGGCTCGCAAGCCACATGCAGCTCTTTGGCCCCTTGAGTGTGGCTCTTCCACAAAATACCACGGCCTGGGCGAGTCTATTTTGAAGAAGTGGCGTTAGAAGAAGTTTAAGTTTAAAAAATTTGGCTCTCAAAAGAAATTTCAATCGTTGTACTGTTGATATTTGGCTCTGTTGACTAATGAGTTTGCCGACCACTGAGCTAGGTGCAACAGCAAGATTTCTTTATAAACAATGACCAACTCTTTTCTGTTCAAAGTGAAAGAATATAAGGAAATGTGCCTAACTATTAAAGATTGCTATAGGTAAACTGTCACATTGCAAGAAATTGAAACATTCTGTTAGTTACTCTAACATAACTAGTAGAGACAGGTATCCAAGATGGGAGGAGGAAATGTAAAAAGGTTGAAATCTGGAACTTGTCCCTGATGAAATGCAGAGCCAAAAGGACACAGGGGTCCCTGTTTTGGACAAATGGTGGTGATAAGGACAAGACCTGGATGATGAGTGATTGCCTGGAGTCAGAGTTGTTCTTTAGAGATGGAATTCAGTTAGTCAGGACTATTTTGTTTTAAAGACCATGGCCGGGGCCAAGTTCCATGGGAGCACGTAAAGTTTTCAGGAGTCCGGGGCCAAGGACTGGCTGGGTTTGGATCATTGTGCAACCTGGATGTCTTTGCCATGCATGTGTCAGGGCTGAATGCTTGCTGCATTAGAAAGAAAGGAATTTCCCCAACAGTAAGCAGTATTTGATCTTGGAATGTTCTACTAGTGGATTTTAACTGGAATAAATGTCAATTGTCAGTTGTTATCCTGTTGGGAATTACAATGAGAGACACTCGATTTTTTGTTCTAGAGTTTTGCTGTAATCAAACCATATTAAGGACTAAATATTTTTAAATCACAATTTTAATTTATGAAAAAAAGCATATTTAGACTTCAACATCTGGGTTTTAAAACTTCCAAGTTTATGTACACAAATTAGACACTTTCTAAATGTTTGTGGGAGAGAAATACAATCACTCTAAACTAGATTTTGTATAATTTTGAAGACCTCTGTAATTCTATTCCAAGAGCATATAAATGAGATGCATACATCATTTTTTAATATTTTCAAGAAACTAGAATGTAATGGAGTCTCTTTCCAGTATCACTGATAAATTAGAAATAATGATGTTTTTAAAATTTTCTAAGGTAATAATTTTATTAAAACTATACCCAAAGATGTTTTATACCCCCAAAAAAGAGTTTAGAAATTTCTAAAAATGATGTTGGATGTAAGACTGCTTTCTTTAACTATTCAGGAATATTATAGATTCAGAATTAGAATATTGTTTCAGTTCTTGTGTTAAATTATTGAAATGCATACAAAGTTTAACTGCCCTGAGGTCATATCTAAGCAGTTCACTAAATCAACATTATATTAACCTTTGTTTATTCTTCTCCAGATTCTTGAAGATTAAACAAAGGACAAGCCTCAGGTCTAGGCTTAATGTCAACATTAAGAATTAGCAGGAAGAATGTATCCAATAGGAAGAGGAAGTATTTAGAACTAAGAGAGATAACAGTATACAGGAAGGGTAGAATGTCAAGGAAAAAATAAAGAGTAAAATTCAAAACAAATTTTATAAAAGATGTACATTTCTTTACCTCACATTTAGATGCTGACTTATTAGCTATTCATTAACCTCTACTCAACCTGTGAGAATGTCCTTTTGCAAATTTTAAACTTTGAATATCTAGATTATAGTTCCAGCTTTCAAGAAAAGCCAAAGACCAAACTCTTTATGCAGACATCATAAATTAATGTAATTTCAACCTTTTAAGTTAATATACTTTGGCAATTTAATGAGTAGCAAATGGATTGGATGAAAAATACATACAAGCCTGCATAAATCTTATTTGGCTTCAGAAGAACAAATTCAGTTTTCTCTGGTCCATGGAAAGACTGGGCATAACTCCTTTTGACTCATTTAAATCTATAAAATTATTCTGGTTTATATGTATACAATATGTTCGATCAGTTATCCTCATTATTAATTTCTTCAGTGTTTGTACATTGTTTCAATAGCAATGGGAAGGAAATATACAATTAGAAATAGTCTCAGTTCACCATTGGGAAAATATCCTTGGATGATAGATGTAAAGTCCAGACAACATCTAATGCACAGCATTTCCAATCCATGGAACATTTTAATCATTAAGAAAAAGGACAGCCTGCCTCTTGTTAGCTAAACTGCAAGGGACTTGAGGCTAGGAATAGAGTCTTATTGACTATTTATTGACTTGGGTAAAATCATGATAAAGTCAGTTTCATGAAACCACTGTTACCACATTAAATTCATAAGCTGGGGAAACATTTGCTTCTATAGAAACTAATGGAAGTAGTTAGTACGTGTAGAACAGTCATCTTACTCTATCAGTCCCGAGCGTTTAGGTACAGAAAAGAAAAGCTTTCAAAGGACCTGGTTATTTGGAGTGACTGCTTAGGAATTTCAAATGTCACGATTATGCTTTAGAATTGGCATGAAAAGTTACTGAGAGCCTCGGAAGTTCTTGATTTCTCAAATGTTACAGGATCATGCCTGTTTCATTAAGAGAATCTCAATTAAATAATGAATATGTGGTGTTTTCTTACACTTTATACAATGGATTTTCTTTTGCCAGATTCTATGAGATGAAAGAGAAGGGGAAGGGGTTGTAAATATGTTCTCTTTCCATGGATCTCCCACACTCTGGCTACAGAAAAATCAGTCTACTCAACTTCCTTTTATTTCTGGCGAAAACTTGTTTTTTTACTAATTATCCCCAGCTGTAGCAGATTCTGTACTTCTCAGTTTTGAACTTTACATGCTCTTACATCCGTATACTTCTTGTATGGAATATTGGGTCTCAAAATGGGAAATCCTTTGGGAGGGGTGACTATAATATGATTGTCTGAAAAGAAAAATTTTTTAAATTTGAAGCTGAAGAATAGTTCCTTCTAGTCTTCCTGCTTGTTGCCAGGCAACGGCTTAGAATCACTGTATTGGTATTTGCCTACAATAACAATGGAGCACACTCTTTCAAGTATCAAGAATTTTGATAGAATTCATTTTTTAAAATTTCACATTTTTCTTTCTCTTGTTTTTCTTTCAAAGGAAGTCAATGTGCCAAATTCTAATTTTAAATTCACCACTGCCCCCAATATGCAGATTTTTTTTGAAGTGTGCTCAAGGCTCTTCAGAGGACTGTACGTTTCCTGGTGAACGACGGCAGTGAAATTGTAACCAATACGGCTCTGGGCTTAGTGATCCGCACTGTTTGTTTGGATGGCGAGGCTAACAACAGCAAAGAGGTACATAGTAGATTGCAGTGAGTTTTATTGTATGCACCTGCTCACTCTGTGTTTGCCCTGGTTGACAGTATCTTTTTCTTGCCTTTGCAACAACTTTGTCATTTATACCTCAGTGAAAATAACAGAGAAGGGGCCGTAGCCAGTTTGGCTCAGTGGGTAGAGTGTCAGTTTGTGGACTGAAGGGCCCCAGGTTCGATTCTGGTCAAGGGCACATGCCCAGGTTGTGGGATCGATCCCCAGTGTGGGGTGTGCAGGAGGCCGCCAATCAATGATTCTCGCTCATCATTGATGTTTCTATCTCCCTCTCCCTCTCTCTTCTTCTCTGAAATAGAAAATATGTATTAAAAAAATAATGGAGAAAGACTTAACAGCAAACCCTCTGACCTTTAGCTGGTGTGTTTCCTGGTAATTCCAAAAGCTTGAAAAATGACAATTTGGATACATGTTAAAACAATAAGCATTTTCATAAGCTGTAATGTAATTCTTTGGAAATGACAAAAACACATTGACCTTTTTAACAAAAATAAAAACAACTTTTTAATTTGAAAATCACGAATCCCAGGTAAGATAACCTTCCCAAAGAAGTTTTACGTGAACAATAATAATAAAATTCAGTCATATTTTATATTTTGGAGATTTTTTTTTAGTGAAAAAACAATGCCTTCATTCTTGTAAAGTTTTCTTGAATTAAGCCACTTCGTTGAATTTGCTTATTTGTTTTAAATGGTCTGTCTCTACATTCCACCAAAGTGACATTTTTTATGAGACTCACATGACATTTCTCTCCCACTTGCTTTCTTTGTTGCATTGACTGTGTTATACAGTATTTTATATTCAAGAGTGGTCGGCGATTGGGCAATGCTATTTGTTTGTTTTTCATATTACTAAATTTTCTTTTTTTAAAAAATATATATTTTATTGATTTTTTACAGAGAGGAAGGGAGAGGGATAGAGAGCTAGAAACATCGATGAGAGAGAATCATCGACCAGCTGCCTCCTGCACACCCCCTACCAGGGATGTGCCCGCAGCCAATGTACATGCCCTTGACTGGAATCGAACCTGGGACCTTTCAGTCCGCAGACCGACGCTCTATCCATTGAGCCAAACCAGTTACTAAATTTTCTTTATTACATAGAATGCTTGCTCTAAGTCTACCAATTGGCATATCACATTGGTAGAATTTCATAATGTCAATCATTATTTGTACTGTAGCCTGATTTTTTAAAAATATACCATCAGAGTCAATTATCTAATGTTCCATTAGGGATTTCACATTTACATTTTTAACTGAATTTTATGTTATATCTCATTTCCCAGTTGTGGGAACAGTTACACTGTCATCAACAAAAATAAAAAGCTGAACATAATTTATGATTTATATAAGAATTAATTATTATTTAAACTTTATCAGAACTCAGGAGTAAAAACATCTAACCTTGGGGCACTGTGGAGGGGAAATTTGTTTTTTTTAATTACCATTTAAAATTACTTAATTCATTTTGCTCTTTCACATTTTCTTTTTTGGTGCCATTTTCTTATTTTATAATCTAGAAACATTATTTTTTTTTCTGGGCATTCAAATATATTAATGAGTTGTTGAGCACAATGCCCTTTTATTATTTTTTGAAATTTCTGCTGTTTAGTAAGTCATTTCTTTTATCCTATATTTGTATTTGCTTCTTCTCTTCTATTTTTAAAATTGGGTTTCCAGAATCTGTCTTACTAATTTCTTTAAATATTTGGTGTATTAATTTTGTCAATTTTTAATGTATTATTTTTGTTTCATTCCTTATTATATTCATCTTTGCTTTTAAAACTGTTAGGGTCGCTGAAGGAGGCATGCATGAGGCCAAAGTGTGAGGGATTATGAATGTATTAGGTCATCTGGATACGGGATGGTGCCAGTACCCAAGGATGGGGCGTCAGAGTTTAAAGGACTCTAGGTGGCTTTTTCTGGGCGGAGGATTCTTTGGACGGGGCCGGATCCTCAGAAGGTCCTCATGGAAGGATAATGGTCTTAGAAAGTGAAATGTGGTCTAAGCGAAAGGGAATGTCAGTTGTGAAGTGGCCTAAAGGCCAGATCCCAGGGAAGGGGGTATTGATTCAATTACTTGATCAGACCTAACAAAAACCTCTTGCCTTTCTTTGCTTTTTTAACTTTATTTTTTTAGGTTGAATGTTTAGCTCACTGACATGTGACAATTTGGCTCCACCGATACTTATATTTTATAATCTTCTCCTTTGACGTGAGAAATATTACATTATTGGTTTTATACATTTTAGTTTCTTTTAAGAATTGTGTCGGCTATCTTATTCTCATATCTTTATTGGTGTTTTTTTATTTTTGGAAGCTGTAGAATTTCTTCCTTTTAATTTATGTTCTTAACTTAATATGCGTCTAGTAGGGGCTTTCCTAGCTAACTCCTTGGCAATCTATGATGACTTGCAACCTGGAATCTTTTTTTTCCCCTTAATTCTAGGAAATGTGGTATTATTTTTTCCAAAAATTCTTTTTTTTTTTTTTTTCAGTGACTTTGTTTTCCCCATGGCTTTCTGGTACTCTGTCACCAAGATAGCACAGGCCTAACTACCTTCTGAAACATCGTTTAGGTGTTCTTTGCATAATTTCTTTCTTTTTATGTTTTTCCTATTTTTTTTTGGGGGGGGGGGGGGGAGAATTTCACTGTCTGACATTTCCGTGCACTAGTTTTTTCTTTGTCTGTGTTCATCTTTCTACTTATTCCACCTATTGAGTATTTTAACTCCTGTGTATTCTTTATTATTATTATTATTAAAACATTTTTATGTTCACATTATTACAGGTGTCCCTTCCTTCCCCCCCTTTGCCCAATCGCACTTAAACTCTTATTTAAATCATATCTAATATGTCAACTTTTACTTGGTGTAAGTCTGTTCCGATAGTTTTGCTTTGGATGGTGTATGATTTATGATTGATTTTGTTTTATTTGTTTTATAGTAATTATATATTTTAGGTGTCTAGTTCAGGAGTTGGCAAATGATGGCTCACAGGCCAAAACTGGGCCTCCACCTGTATTTTTAAGTAAAGTTTTAGTGGAACACAGAAACATCTAAGAAACATCTATTTGTTTATGCATTGTTGGTGGCTGATTTTGTGCACATCAGCAGAGTTGAGTAATTGGGACAGAGACTGTGTGTCTTGCCAGGTGTAAAATATTATCTGCCCCTTAAGAAGGAGTTTGCTGACCATCCATTTGGTCAAAATCACCTTGAGTTCATAACTCCTGGGGCTATTGTTAATCTCTCTTTAAATGTGTATTTGGAAAGATTGGAAGCCTAGCTCTCATTTGCATTTCTAAGGATAAATTTAGAGAGAGGGGGGAGGAAGAGAGAGAGAGAGAGAGAGAGAGAGAGAGAGAGAGTGAGATAACAACTAAGTAGCACTAGAGCACCAGGGTGGAAGTTCATTCCTTGAGAACAGTTCCTTTGTTGCCTCATCACGGGGCAACTATTTGGGTCACATGTTTACCTTGCATTTGAATTTCTTTGAAAGGAGTGGCATGAGGGAAGTGCAATAGTTGTTATGGGGTTATGGGATGCTGCTCCTATTCCCCCTCAGTTTTGCAGCACATAGTCTCATAGCTACTAGCCATGGAGCCTGCATCCCTTTCCAGAAACTGCCCTCATCCTAAGGGATCTGCCCTACTTTTTCCCCCATCCCTAGTGATAGGTGTCAGTCACTGCAGAGTTCAAAGGCCTGGCTCCCAGGTCTCAATTAGAGATATCTCTGAAGGGCCACCCCAGCTCTAGAATTTCCTGTAGGACTGGCTGACCTTGCTGTAGCATTACAATGCAGTTCATTCTATTTTTCTACCTAATTCTGTTTCCCTGGCTCTTTTCTAGGTGGCGTTTCAGAGAGCACTTTCCACACACAGATTTCAAAGTCTCCAATCAGCTTCCTGGGCCTGCCCTGAGAAAGGAGGAAGTCTCCTTTACTTGGTTCCATTATCCTTGAGATGCAAAGACTGAGGGGATCAATAGGAAACCATGGAAGGGAAGCCAACCAGTCTAGTATGGTTTATACCAGCTCCTTTCAAGGTCAGTGTAACTTCTGCTGTGCTGATTTTACTCAGTAAGACTGGGCAGCTTGGCCTCTTGCTGACATTTCCATAATGTGGGAGGGCAATTATCCTCTCATGGCAATATGTATCCTCTCCAAGTCAAGAGACAGAAATAGAACTCCAAAGCTCCAGTCCAATCTTTCCTCCAACTGCTATGATTGCAAACCCCTTGATCCAGACTATTGACACCCCTCTCTTCCAATTCATATCACTTCCCATATATATATCTGCACATTAGATTATGATATTTTTAATTTCCCAGATGATATCATATTTTCTGTTTGTTTTAATTCCTGGTTCCCTTTAATTCATGCTTCACTTTCACTCACGAACACAAAGTTTATTTTTTTTGGGGGGGTGGGGGGGATAAGGGAAGTACCTTCATTTATAAACCTATATTGAGAGTATTCAAGTATAAATCCATATCTTCTATTAGCAAGCTTTAGCTAATAATGAGATCTTTGTTTGTTTTAACTGTTCAACCATGGAGGCCTCCAAGAATCTTAAAAATACAACAGTAATTATTAATGTGAGCTCTCTATGTTCCCCCAAACTGGAAAACAACATTAAAATATCTTTGTTTATAGCACTCCTCTGAATAAAGGTCGAGGGTTGCCAATTATTCTGTTACCCTGGGTAATATGTCCACCCATAATAACTGTTTCCAGACTTATCCATTCTCCACCTCAGGTTCTTTCCCTTCACGCTCACCATGCAAATGGCTTCAGTAGAAACCAGTAGAAACCATCAGAGCATCCTATTAATATGACTTTCCCATTAGCATACAATGTAGTCCTTTCTTATCCATTCATTTTCCATGGTTATGCATAATCAATTGTGGTCTAGAAATAATAAATGGAGAATTCCAGAATAAACAATTCATAAGATTTAAACTGCGTGCTATTCTGAGAAGCATGATGAAATCTTGTCCCATCCACCTGGGACATGAATCATCCCATTGTCCAGCATATCCTTGCTGTATAAGTAGCCTCCAGTTATTAGATTGACTGTTAGATTCGTGGGGCTTGCGTTCAAGTTCATGTAACCTTTATTTTACTTAATGATGGTCTCAAAGCTCAAGAGTAGTGACACTAGCAATTTGCATATACCAAAGAGAAGCTGTTAAGTGCTTACTTTAAGGGAAAATGTGAAAGTTCTCTACTTAATGAGACATTTCATCATTATTACAAGAAGGGTGACTATAGTACAATAAGGTATTTTGAGAGGGAGAAAGAGAGAGAGAGAGAGAGCATTCATATAACTTTTATCACAGTGTATTATATAATTATTCTATTTTATTACTAGTTATTATTGTTAATCTCCTACTGTGCCCAATATATAAATTAAACTTTATCATAAATCTGTGCTTTCAAATATCACTGGGGGTCTTGGAACATATCCACATGGATAAGGGGGACTATTGTATAGCATAAGAACTACTTGTCTCAGCTCCAGACTGACACAGCTCATTGCTATCTCACATTCACTTCCATGTTCCAAAGTCTGGCTCCATTCAACCTATCTGAAACTGTAATCATGATGTGCAGTGTCAAACCTAGTTCTCCTGATTCTCTCCCAGAGTTGCCTCTCTTGTTTCATAACAAGTCACCCAGGTAACCATTGAGATCAGAAATCTGAGTGTTTGCACATCATTCTCATTTGCACTCACCAATAAATTCTGACACTTTTACCTGTGAATTTCTCTTAAATCTATTTATCTCCCTCTCTATAGCCACTATCCTAGTGCAAGTAATAATAATTTTCTCACCTATACTGATGTGACAGCCTATTTATTAGCCTCTCACCAACATTTCTCTTCTCTCCAATCTCTTCTATATACTTCAGTCAAATAGACTGATTTTCAAAGTTGACATCTAACATTTTTCATCATAATAGGTGTAAACAGTATATAATTTTGGCATATTATAAATATGGCACTTTGAAATAAAATTATTAAAAGTTTTTATATTCCTTGGAATAAAAAAAAATACCATGGCAATTTGATCCCTACCATCCTCTCTAATAAAATGGTAATATGCAAATTAACCATCACTCGGCTACATAAGCCACGCCCACCAGCCAAGCCACGCCCACCAGCCAATCAGGGTGAGTATGCAAATTAACCCAAACCAAGATGGCTACAGCCACAGAGAGCAAGGTTTCCCAGGTAACAGAGGAAGCCAAGCTTTCCATAGCCGTTGCAGGCCTAAGCCTCCACTCAAGCTACAAAGTTTCAGTTATAGAAGGTAAACAAATTCAAACAAATGGCGGCAGAATGGAGCTTGAGAGAGCAGGCCAGGGTTGCCGCCGGCAACAGGGGAAGCAAAGCTTTCCACACACCCTGGCTGGGCCCACCCGCTTAAGGCTACAAAGTTCCAATTGTAGAAGGTGAATTAACTGACACAGAAATGGCTGCCGCCCCGCCCCGGAGGGAGCAGCAGGCTTGGCTCCGCTCCAGGTTACAAAGTTTCAATTGTAGAAGGAAAATAAATCCCAGATACCAGGGCCTCTGCTTGGGTTGCCAGGGGGCGTGGCCGGCCTGCAAACTACCACAGGCCCCTCACTCAGGCCGCCCCATGCCCCAAGGGAACCCCACCCTGATCCGGGACACCCTTCAGGGCAAACCAGCTGGCCCCCACCCCTGTACCAGGCCTCTATCTTATCTAATAAAAGAGTAATATGCAGATTGACCATCACTGCAACACACAATATAGCTGCCCCCATGTGGTCAAAGATCCTGCCCCCATGTGGACACAAGATGGCCACTACAAGATGGCCAGCAGGGGAGGGCAGTTGGGAGGCACCCGGCCTGCAAGGGAGAGCAGTTGAGAGGGACCAGGCTTGCAAGGGAGGGCAGTTGGAGGTGATCAACCCTGCAGGAGAGGGCAGTTAGGGGTGACCAGGCCGGCAGAGGAGGGCAGTTGGAGGTGATCAACCCTGTAGGAGAGGGCAGTTAGGGGTGACCAGGCTGGCAGAGGAGGGAAGTTGGGGGCAAACAGGCTGGCAGGGGAGCAGTTAAGCATCAACCAGGCTGGCAGCGGAGTGGTTAGGGGGTGATCAGGCTGGCAGGCAGAAGCGGTTAGGGGCAATCAGGAAGGCAGGCAGGCAAGCAGTTGGGAGCCAGCAGTCCTGGATTGTGAGAGGGATGTCCGACTGCCCGTTTAGGCCCGATCCCACCAGGATCGGGCCTAAACGGGCAGTCGGACATCCCTCCAGGAGTCCCAGATTGGAGAGGGTACAGGCTGGGCTGAGGGACAACCCCGCCGTGCACGAATTTCGTGCACCGGGCTTCTAGTCATCCATATAAAAATATTTGATTCTTATTTTTAATTTTTATAGTTGTAAACAATTAACATTATTCATATAGATAAATTATTGGGAATAGTAGTGTATAATAGTAAAGGTATGTAATTTTTAATCTTAAAATATGTATGCCCAAATTCACAATTACCTATAATATATATATGTTTTTTAATTTTTCATTTTTTCCCCACAAATATTTGGAAGCTCCTTGAGCTTGAGGCAAAAAAAAAATGTTTCTTGATACTCTGAGCCGTTCACCAAACTGGCATATTGTCCTTTGGATAATCCAGGCAGAGTCTGTACACTCCAGGACAGCAGTTAGAGGCAGAATGGGAGGGATGAATGTCTTTCATAAAATAGAGAAAAAAGACCTAAAAGGATGGTTGGGAAAGGAGAACATGCACCTACAGAACAGGTGCCTCTGGAAAGAAGTCATGTTAAAGTTGGGATCTGGCTATTGATCCTTTTAACATTATCCACACCAATGATGCCCTTACAGAGAGGGGTAGACCACCTATATCCAGTTTGAAGGCCACTGAACTAGAGAACATGGTATACTGAGGAACCCTACAGAAGCAGTCATTTGAAACAAAGTGGGGCTAAGCAAAATGTCTAAATGTTATTCTTAAGTAGTGCAAATCTGTAGAAAACACTCAACAATAAGTTTAAAAAAAAAAAACACTCTAAAGATAAATAGATAAAATAATTTGTTTCTTTAAAGATCAAAATTTAATATTAATGTTGTCTTAATTGCTTCCCAAAGATTCATACTATCTTGTCAGTCCAACATTTGGAACTTGTCTGATTTAAATGATAAATTTGTCACCTCCACATTATGGTATTTGCTTGCTTGGGTGAGGCATAGCTACTAGTAGGTACCATAATATTTATGATGATGGTGGGGAATAAGTAAGCAAAAGGTAAAAAGACAGCAGAATAATAATATTTTACTTATGATATTATATCAACCACTGTAAAACTTCACATTTTATTATCAACTAGAGGCCTGGTGCATGAAACCCATGCATGGGTAGGGTCCCTAGGCCTGGCCGGTGATCAGGGCTGATCGGGGCCTCTGGCTGCCAATCAGGGCCTTCCTTCCCCAGCTGCCAGCTGCCGGCTGGAGCCTTCCTTCATTCTGCACTGTCCCCTGGAAGTCAGCACACGTCATAGCGAGCGATTGAACTCCTGGTCACCCAGTCGAACTCCCGAGGGTACACTTTGCATATTAGCCATATATATATATATATATATATATATATATATATATATATATATTCTGAATAATGTAAAATACATTTGTCTTTAATCATTAAATTGATGATGCTGTAGTCAAGGAGGTTATTTTAACATCATTTTATATAAATAATAAAATAAAGATCTTGTATATACTACATCAGTATTTGGGTAGTTATTATAATTTCTGTAACAATATATTTCCTACTAAACAGATGAATAAAACATTCAAACTTTTTAGATTTAAATAAAGTACAAGAAAAGTTTGGCATATTAATTTTGTTTCTTGAAATGATAGTCATTTACATTTCAAATTTTGCTCTTGTGTGTATGTGTGTGTTTAATCTCCTAAAACCTCACTTTTAAGAGTCAAATTCAAATGATCAAAAAACATGTCAAAATGGCAATTTCATTTTCTTGTCCAGTATATGATCTTGGACCAGGCCTGAGTGAAGTTTTAGTTTAAATTGGTTCAAAGCCCATTAACATTTAATCAAATTTCCATCTCATTGATTCTAATTGAAAAAGCACCTTGACCTTTACTTCATAGTTATAGCATGATGTAAATATCACTAATAGGTATTGATATATGTATAAATGTTATAAATTACATGAATAATACTATTAAGTAATCAATAAACATATTGCTTTACTTATAAATTCTGTCTGTATTCATTTTTCCTAATAGTATAAGGTCCTGTGGCTCCTTTCAATTTATAGTCCTAACCCAAACTCAATTCAATACATTAAAATAAGTATTATCTGTCATTGTAGCATCCCTACACTATAAACTACATGACTAAACAACTTTGTATTTTGATATATATTTACATTAATAAGTTGAACCAATAATTTTTAAAAATATATTTTTATTGACTTCATAGAGGAAGGGAGAGGTAGAGAGAGAGAGAGAAACATCATTAATGAGAGAGAATCATTGATTGGCTGCCTCCTGCATGCCTCACACTGGGGATGGAGCCGAAGCCTGGGCATGTGCCCTGACTGGGAATCAAACCATGACCTCCTGGTTCATTGGTTGACGCTCAGCCACTGAGCCATGCTGGCCGGGGGAACCAATAATCTATATATTTTCAAATATATCTGATGTAAGGATAAATTGAAGGAAGCCATTTCTTACAATAAAAATTTTTAAATGAGAAAGGATAAGACCAACATCGCTATTTCCAAAGTAATTCCCTATGCCCTTCTGGTGTACCTGGCTCTCACACAAATGCTTGGAGCATGGAGAACAAAGAAAGACCCAGTGTGACTTTGGCACTTGCTCCACTGCCTTTATTCATAAACTAGAAGCCCGGTGCACGAAATTCGTGCACGGCGGGGGGTTGTCCCTCAACCCAGCCTGTACCCTTTCCAATCTGGGACTCCTGGAGGGATGTCCGACTGCCCGTTTAGGCCCGATCCTGGTGGGATCGGGCCTAAACGGGCAGTCGGACATCCCTCTCACAATCCAGGACTGCTGGCTCCCAACTGCTTGCCTGCCTGCCTTCCTGATTGCCCCTAACCGCTTCTGCCTGCCAGCCTGATCACCCCCTAACCACTCCGCTGCCAGCCTGGTTGATGCTTAACTGCTCCCCTGCCAGCCTGTTTGCCCCCAACTTCCCTCCTCTGCCAGCCTGGTCACCCCTAACTGCCCTCTCCTACAGGGTTGATCACCTCTAATTGCCCTCCCTTGCAAGCCTGGTCCCTCTCAACTGCCCTCCCTTGCAGGTCGGGTGCCTCCCAACTGTCCTCCCCTGCTGGCCATCTTGTAGTGGCCATCTTGTGTCCACATGGGGGCAGGATCTTTGACCACATGGGGGCAGCTATATTGTGTGTTGCAGTGATGATCAATCTGTATATTACTCTTTTATTAGATAAGATCCCTGGAAACCAGTCAGGAGGAGGGGTTACTCCTTCCCTTTGTGTTCTATCTCCTAGGACTCATCGAACAGAGAAGTGGGGTCAGAGTGTGTTAGATATTATGTTCCATTGGATATTTTTCAATGTGTGTGATGCTACATGTCAACTGAGTATATCTTATACCTCTAGGATAGTTTGCTCATTGAATTATCAACTAACCAACAAGGTCTTTCTCCTCTATGTTTAATGTCTCACTCTCTCTTTCTCCCTTTTCCATTCCATCTCTCCCTTTCTCTCTTCTCTCTCTCTCTCTCTCTCTCTCTCTCTCTCTCTCATCTCTATCTATCTCTATCTCTCTCTCTCTATCTATTTCTATCTTTATCTACCTCTATCTCCCCTTCTCTCTCTTTCCCTTTCTCCTCCACACACTCTTAAATTAAATACAAAGTTGTTACCATTTTGAATTTTTTCCCTGTAGTGCTTTTCTTTCACAAAATAATATCAGGGTTTCTCTCTCAATGATAGAATATGTATCTTTATAAAAAATCATATTTCTCAAAATAACTTCAATAAGTATATTTTGTAATTTAAAAAATATTACCGAAGATAATTTCTGGTGTTGGGAGGGTTATATAGTAAACTGTGCCCTATCTTACTCTGCAGAAAGGAAGCATTCCAGAAGATTCTCAGGAATGGGAGGTTGGAGCCACCATGTGGGACTCAAATTACCTGCTTGGGCAGAACTCGGTCTCTGAGTTTATTTCAGCCTTAGAATAAGAAGTATAGTGTGCCAATATATAAAAATGTGTTGGTGTATACACAATTTTATTAAAAGAAAATTGATATATTAAAGAACATCAAAGGGAATATTTTAATAAAAGCACAGTAGGAAAAGAGACTCAGACTAACATACTTTGCAGCTTAAGGAAATGTAGTGAGCTTGCTGATTTTCCTCAGTTAATGAACTTTAAGAGCTTAGTTTTAGGCTGCATTAAAATGTATTCTTCTATGTTGATAATACTTCTTTAAACTCATTTCTAACATGACTCTGTTTTTCCCAAATGTGATATTTAGAAACAATGTTTTTTTAGTATAATACATAAAGGGTTTTGTTTTATAAAAAATGGCAACCTTCTGATAGCATAAGCAAAGAAAGTACATAAAACTCCGGTATTATGATAACATAAGCTAAATATTTGGTGTATTTCTTACTAGCCTTTCTATATATACATATATAATATTCATATAATTATGTGAGCATATATATTATCAGTTGGTACATGTAATTATTTCTAATTACTGTGTTGTTATTCTACCCCTGTGTCATTAAATACTCACTTAATGCATTTCTGCACACATTCTATTTTATGAATATTGCTTTATTTATTTGATCATTTTTCGACTATTGAAAATTAAGATTATTGACAAAAAATAACTCATAGATACAGAGAACAGATAGGTTACTTCCACAGGCAAAAAATGGGGGTGGCCAAAATGGGTGAAGGGGTTAAAAAGACACAAACTTACAGTTAGCTATAAAACAAATAAGTGATGGAGATATAATCAACAGCATCATGACTACAGTTATTGATATTGTATTGTACTGGTATATTTGAAAGTTGTTAAGAGAGTAGATCTTAAAAGTTCTCATAACAAGGAAAAAAATTATTACTATGCATGGTGACTGATGTTAACTAGACTTCTAGTGGTAATTATTTTGCAATGTATATGAATCTATACTAATAAAAAGGTAATATGCTAATTAGACTGAACATCTTCTGGACGACTGTCTGGTCGTCCTTCCGGACAAAGCTAAGGTGGTGGGGCCAAGGCAGAGGCAGTTAAGGGTGATCAGGCTGGCAGGGGAGAGCAGTTAGGGGGATCAGGCCCACAGGGGAGAGCAGTTAGGGGAGATAAGGCAGGCAGGCAGTGGTGGTTAGGGGTGATTAGATAGATAGGCAGGTGAGAGGTTAGGAGCTAGCGGTACCGGATTGTGAGAGGGATGTCTGACTGCCTGCCTTTTTAGGTCTGATCCCTGTGGCAGTTGGACATCCCCCAAGGGGTCCCAGATTGGAGAGGGTGCAGGCTGGCCTGAGGGACACCACCCCATGCATGATTTTTGTGCACTGGGCCTCTAATATACATTTATAATGTTTTATATCTTTAACTAATATAATATGTTGATGATACATTATTTTAAATAAAGAAAAATGAGACTGTTGAAGTATTGAAGTATTTTGCTGTTATAAATAATACTGCAATAAATAGTATATTATTAAATATGCACATTTTTTTCTGATGATGTCTTTCTTTAATATAAATTGGTAGTGTGAATATTTAAGGCTTTTGAAATGTGCTGTCAAACTATCCTCTACTGAGATTAGTACATATTTTTTCATATTCTTATAACATATACATATGCATGAATATATTCAAAAGAACACATATTTTTAACATAGATATGTGCATGCAGCACTTTATTTTCTACCTATTTCTAAATCTGGGTCAGGAGTGGAGGTCTGGTTCAGACATGCCCCAGCAGGCCAGCTGAGTTTCACATGGCTGCCTTTGCTCTCACCTTGACCTCTTTTCCAAATACTTCTCAAGGTCTAGTAATCCTGTGGTCATGAACTCCATGGAAGATTATTACAAGGCTGCACTACTATAAAATAGTTTAGAGTAATTAGTTTTCTTTTTTATTCTACCCATTGTGTGATGCTTTAAAGGATTTGCTGCTTTAATTTAAAAATCTCTTACAAAAGCAACTGAGCACTTGCTTTTTTTTTTAATATCCCCCAATGTTCAGATCCTTTTAACTCTATCCAGCAGCTTTACATGGCACATGATTCTAGTTAAAAGCCTCCACTCATGCTTGATGGTATTACTTTCACCACTGATTATATCAAAATAAATTGAATGCTTCATACATTTAAAATTTATGAAAGCAAAAAATATTGGCTTACTTGTCTCCCCACATCTTTTCACTATCATGAGTTATCTTTGGAAGTAGCCATGTGACTTATTCACATATATCTTATAAGTCCTTATTGATAGTGAAGGGCAACAATTACACACTGAGATAGCTGCACAGTACAGCGGAGGTGGGGCCCGACAGCTGCTCCGCACGGCGAGGCCTGGGGGTCCTGTAGCTCCGCACAGTGCAGATGAGGCCGGTCCCGGCATCTCCTCTGCCTTGCGTGGAGGAGGCGGGTCCTGGCGGAGAGTCCCCATGCCACCTCGCACTGCTGAGGCGGGACCCCCGGTTGAAGCCTACCTCTTTGGGGCAATCCATTGAGGAGCCCCGGATGGGTGAGCAGGGCCTACCTCTTTGGGGCAATTGATCGCGGGGCTCCCACACTGTGAGAGGGCACAGGCCAGGCTGGGGGATCCCCTGAGTGTACATAAAGAATTTTGTGCACTGGGCCACTAGTTTCATAAATAAAAACCAAGAACAAAGTCTGTTGTTTCTTCACTGTGGTTTTGGTGTTAGTGATGGAAACTATAGTAATTTCAGTGAGCAACACAATGTGGCTTGAACCTTTTCAACAAGATTGAAGGACATTGATTATGTTTGTCAATCATGATCCTTATTAGCAGCTGTGGGGTGTGTCTTCTCCCATCAGTAGCAACATTGCTAAATGAATTAACATGTGTCAAGCACTTAGAAATGTATCTGGCCCATTACAAGCTTTACATGCTATCTATCCATCAAAGCAAATAGCCTGATAGCTAGCTATTGTTATAGTAATTAAAATGTGTTTGTCTCAAATAACAGAAATCTCAAATGACAATTCTTTAATTTTATTATTTTACACATTTAGAAATCTGGATATGGAGAGGTTACAGTGGCCCAGAAATCCCATACAAACTTCAGTGGCTTTCCATCCTTTTTCTCACCCTCCTCCTGTTGCCACTCAAGATGGCAAGAGGCCTTAGCATTTCCCGGCATGGCATGCAGCAGCAGTGACATTTGGTGACGAGGAACATTTCCTTTTGTGCAGCTTTTCTCATTAGGGTGAACATCTGAACATCTTTTCCCTGAAATCTCATTAGACAGGATTAAGTGCCTTGCCAATGTCTAAACCAATCACTGTCAAATAAAATGCCATTTATAAGGTTGGCCCCACACCATCCTGATTCAACCCGTGAGGTTTGAAATTGAATAGTGTAAGGGAAAACTTTAATAACGTCATGTTTTTCAGCAAGGTATCAGAGAACTAGAAGTGGTGTTGGAGGGAGTGAATGGATTTGGGGGTGCATGGCTGGCAGTCTGCAACAATATTATTAGAGTTTCTTAGTATTGCAGATTAAGATTTAACATACTCCCTAGCGTAGACAGTGTTGGAGCCTCATCCCCAAATCCCTGGATCTCCTTTCTGGGAACTGTGTGTCCTCATTCCTTAAGTTCTATGCACTTTGCTGCTAAAGGCTGGCAATGGCAAGCTTCAGAGGAATGCACTTGTCTTATCCCACTGAGTTGTCCATATGGATAGCTTAGGTTCAACAAGATGGCATGTAGATAATAAGCAACTCAGCTCCCCTGACTCCAGATGGGGCAAACTGTGCAATTTACTCTACAGAGCTCCCATGGGATCAGGCTGAGGCTGTACTTCCCCTGAAATCATAGCCTTGCTTGACTTCTTCCCTTTTCCTACCCTGTTTCCTACACTGCCTTACAGGTTTCTCCTGGAAGAATTTCCTTATTAAGTCACTTGTCGAATGCTCAGCTCAGGGCCCTCTGAGAGAACTTGACCTAAGATGGCTTCAAAATTGTTTATGAGCACATTCAATTAAATTTTAACCAATCATGTAACAATAATGTTTATATAGACCTGACTTGTCAGGAAAGAAAAAGCTGATGCAATTAAAAAATAATTATTTCCTCAACTCAATGTCCTGATTTAAATTCTTTGAAACTAATATTTTCATGAAAAGAATATCTCATGTCATCATTATTTATACACTTAGCTGGTTTGCTTTGTTTTAGTAAATATATTATACTAAGTCCTTGTTTTAATTAAACTTTGGAAACCATAAATCAAATGCAAATAATAAAAAAGGTAAAAATAACGTAATGAAATTCTAACATTATATCTATTTTATAAGGATCACTATAAATTATCTTAAATATATATATATATATATATATATATATGTGTGTGTGTGTGTGTGTATATATATACAAAGTTTTCAAGTAATTTCACACACAAAAATAGATTGATAGGAAATCAGTGTCTTATTTGAATTTGATGAAGCCATGTAGTGAGTAGTATTTTTTTTTAATTACAGTTGATATTCAATATAATTTTATATTAGCTTCAGGTGTACAGCATAGTGGTTAGAGAATCATAAAATTTACAAAGTGAGTCCCCCAATATTTCAAGTATTCATATAGAACCATAAATAAAATGAATAGTATTGACATATTTTTAACAATTGTATTTTCAGCTCAACTTTTATTTTGCTCTTATAACCTTAAGTTTCTAAATGGATATAACCTCAATCTCTAAAATGTCACTTAGAGATAAACTATTAGGAAGTATTTTAAAATGTTAGAATTACATAAAGTCCAGTTCCATATAGCACAGCTGTACATTCATGAAACACCCATGTGCTTTGAAATTCATTGGCAAGTGCTTTCATTGACAAATAGCTCTTGCTTACTCTTCCTCTTCATAAGAACAGGATCTAACAAGGTCTATACTCTGAAACTCTCTATGATCTCTAACGTAAGAAGTTACTCTTGAAATAAGACATTTCCTTTAGTGATGACCTCATTTGAAAGGTCAAGGAGTAAATAGGAAATTCTTAGCGATTGAAACGGCATTGCCAAGAGAGGGAAGGAAATCACTTACTGCATTATTTTCAAAGAACTTTTTTGTTTGAAAGTCAGATTAGGGCTTTCCATCTCTGTTTTTCTTCTCATTAAGTCTTTCACAAGAACAAAATTTATTTCTTCCTTGCTTCCCCTGTAATAGGAAGAGGAGCTTTCTGTGCTTCAAGTGCATTTTCTTTTCCAATAAATCAATAAAGAGTGACAATAATTGATATCTAATTTAAAAACCTTGAGATAAAATTTTCTTAAATTTGTCATGGCTTAATTTATGTATATGTGATATCAAATATGCCTTTATTTAAAAATATTATTTTATTTGTATTATGCATATAAAACATCCATGTAATTACTGTTTCTACTTTTCTTATCCAATTACTTTGGCAGTATTAAAAAATAAGGAATATTTCATTGTGGAATTGCTTTGTAAGCATTAAATGTATTTTTTATTCATTTATTAGTTATATCCACATGCATTTTTAAAGGCCCTAGCCTGTTAAAATGATTATAACATTGATATAAGGAGATATGTAAGCATCTTCAGTACAAACATAAGATATATGTTAAACAAAGCACATAGATTCAGATGGTTCACCTGTGCGATTCAGGAAGTTCTTGAAACTGATGTGTCATTGGATCTAAAGGAGATCCAATGTGATCACTTCCCTAATCATGAGATCACTTCCCTAATCATGAGAGTTACACATGTTCAAATTACTTAAAAAGACAATAATATGTATTTAAAAAGATAACAATAATCCAGTTCACCTGGAGGCTACATGTATGGTAAAACTGACAGTTTATTCCAGATAGTAGAATGTCATGAATGCCAATTTACATTGTGACCTTAATTCAGAAATTGGAAGAAGTGGAAGTTGTTTTTAGGAGGGTCAAATATCCAAAGCCATTTTTGAAAGATAAATGTGACAGTGGTATGTGTGCTATCTGGGAGAAGAAGAAACTCGTGGCATAGTGAAAAGTCAGGTGGTAATT
Source organism: Cnephaeus nilssonii (assembly GCF_951640355.1). Lineage (NCBI taxonomy): Eukaryota > Metazoa > Chordata > Mammalia > Chiroptera > Vespertilionidae > Cnephaeus > Cnephaeus nilssonii. The sequence continues at coordinate 10,397,340 of NC_137074.1, forward strand.
GCAATAGCCTGAAAGGCCAGAGCAGGATGTTGGGATAGGTAAGAGTGACATATATAATGGACCTGACATACAGTGACAGTGATAAATGGTTAGAATTAGTGGACCAGCAGCAGGGAGGAGTCATAAATACCTAGTGGCTTCTCAGAGAGCATGGTGAGATGAAGGAAAAGGGTAACAATAATAATCACAACTAATGCGTAGTGACAGTTTCTTATATATATTACAGGTCAGGTGTTTTTCTAAGGACTTTCTGTGGGTTACCTCTTTTAATTCTCACAGCATCTCTGTCATCATAGGGATTCAGGCCAAAAAAAAAAAAAAAAACAGTGGTAGTAATCATAATAAGTGTAATATACAAGTATAAACTCTGTATGTACTGTACGAGTGTTTCTAATTCCATAATTAAGTAAATTGTTTTCAATTAAAATGAATTTTTCAAATAAGAATTCTGTATGAAGTTATTATATCACTCAATTTGCCATTACTGATCTATTGTAAACTGGAGGCCCATTGCATGAAGATTCGTGCAATAGGTCTTCCTTCCCCTGGCTGCCGGCACCGGTTTTCCTCTGGCACCTGGGACTCAGGCCTTCTCTCTGGCCGCCGCCTTCCGTCTTTCCTCTGGCCTGAGTCTTCGCTCCAGCTGGAGCCTTCAGTCTTCTCTGCTCCAGCCGGAGCACCACTCCTGTAACTCCCTCTGCCCCCCGCCCTCCCCCTCATAGCAGGTGTCCTGACTCGTCTGGCCACTCCATGCCTGCATATGCAAATTAACCCACCATCTTTGTTGGGTTGATTTGCATACTCACTCCTGATTGGCTGGTGGTTATCATGGAGGCATGGTCAATTTGCATATTTCTTTTTATTAGTGTAGATAATCATATATGTATGAACAGAGAATATATTTCTTGTTTGTTTGTTTGTTTTGTTTTGTTAATTCTTACCTGAGGATATTTTTCCATTGATTTTTAAGGAGAGTGGAAGAGAGAGGGAAAGACAGAGAGAAACATCAATGTGAAAGAAACACATTGATTGGTTGCCTTCTGCACCAACCCTGACCAGGACCCAGGCCGGGGAGGAGCCTGCAACTAAGGTACAAGCCCTTGACCAGAATTGAACCTGGGACCTTTTGGTCCACAGTCTGATGTTCTATCCACTGAGCCAAACCATGTAGAGCAAGAATATATTTCTTAGATCTATCCCAAGAAAAGCCTATTTCATTGGAATTTTCAGTATAATTTCTCTGAGATTAGTTCATATTGCTTTGACCAATGGGTAATGATAAGATTAAAGGATTGGTAGAATTAAAATGAGTTAGAATATGACATTTCTTTATATTTCAGAAAATTTCTGAAAAAATAAAAACCACCTTGTAAGTTCAGGGATATATTCTCCAGAGCATATTAGAATGTTCTGTTGCTCAGAGGTGGCTGGTCTTTTTGTGTTATTCAGGCCTTCAACTGATTGGATAAGGCCCACCCACTTAATGAAGAGCAATCTGTTTTACTGAAAGTCCACTAATTAAAATATTAATCTCATCTAAAAACACCCTCACAGGGACAGGTAATAATAAAGAATAATGTATAGTTTGTTAAAATGTATACTATTATTAGTTCTCCTCTTATCATTTGTAGTCTCATATTGAGAGGGAAGCCAATGACCTAAATAAAGCAACTTGCATAGTGCCTGAAATATACAAGGTGCTCAATAGATGTTAACTCTATTCCCCTTTTGACTCTGTCTTCTGTGAAGGAAAACTGCTCACATAGATACTTGCAGGTCATGGGACTGGTTCTTTCCAGGCTTATGGGTCTTGAGAAAGCTTAGGCATTTGATTATTACTTGCATGTTAACTGAAATAGTAACTTAAGTTAGAGTTCAAGATCAAGACTTCCTAGTATTGAATTTAATGTTGAGTTACAGTTCCTTTTAGGTATTTTCTAAGACATCACATAGCCATCTAACTTCTCACAAAGCCAGGTGTCTACATTATAAAGAGCACATTTATGTTTATTTTATTTAGTGCACGTGTATTTTGTGCACATGTCTAAAACCAAAGCGACAACTAAGAACACATCTGCATCTTATGATGCGCTCACCTCCCTTGGGGAAAGCACAATGTTCAGGTATTTCGCCAGGTCAGAGGTCCAGCACTTCTCGTGTGTGTGTGTGTGTGTGTGTGTGTGTGTGTGTGTGTGTGTGTGTGGTGTGTATGTGTGTGTGTGCGTGTGTGTGTGTGTGTGTGATTTTCATATTGTAAAAGAAAGAGCATTCTAATTTGCCTTCAAGGATATTTTTTCAGTTACACCTCATGAAACTCATTCAAAAGGGGAAAGTAACATACCATTTACTTGGGAATTGGTGAAGACTTGTGGGATGTATAGAAATGTACAGGATGAATATAAAAATCCCACCATTCCAAGAAAAGAACCTGCAATTGCCTATTCATTCAATAAGTGTTAGAAGAACCATGATTGCATGCCAGACACTGGTTTAGGTGAGACAGAACCTACAAAAGGGGCCTTGGTTGTTTTTTTTTTTTAAGGTGCTTGCTGAATGTCTAGTCTATAGCTGTAAAGCTGATGTATAATCTTATTCCAAATAACTCAGAAGCCACTTGTTCAATTTAAAATTTTTAGCAGAAGGTAGGTACAAAACAGACATTTAAAAAATATATTTTATTATTTTTTTTACAGAGAGGAAGGGAGAGGGATAGAGAGTTATAAACATCGATGAGAGAGAAACATCAATCAGCTGCCTCCTGCACACCTCTCACTGGGGATGTGCCCGCAACCAAGGTACATACCCTTGACCAGAATCAAACTGGGACCCTTCAGTCTGCAGGCCGATGCTCTATCCACTGAACCAAACCAGTTAAAGCCAAAACAGACATTTTTTAATGAATGAATGACAAAAGCAGAGAGCCAATATGGAGAGAAACACTTTTCTTTTATCAAAAATGCCTTGCCCTAGCTGGTTTGGCTCAGTGGATAGAGCATTGGCCTGTGGACTGAAGGGTCCCAGGTTCGATTCTGGTCAAGGGCATATGCCTGAGTTATGGGCTCAATCCCCAGTGTGGGGTGTGCAGGAGGCAGCTGATCAATGATTTTTTCTCATCATTGATGTTTTCTATCTCTCCCTCCCTTTCCCTTCTAATCTGAAATCAATAAAAATATATTTTTTTTAAAAATGCCTTCATTGTAGTTACTGTTAGAGCCAGTTGTGAGTGGCTGACTACAGATGTAGTCATCTTGCCCTCCACCTGGTTATATATTTACATATAAGATTGGCTTCTACTTCTGAATAATTTTTGTGAAATATTTTCTTACATTTAGAAAAGAAACAAATGAAGGCAGCAGCTAGTTTCATAGATTTAACTACTGTGAGAGCTTTAATTTTCTTTACAAGTTTCCTTGTGTTCTAGATTTTCTTCAATAAATGATGCACTTTGCTTTCTTGAAATAAGCCATATGACAACACATATAGGATACTAAATTTAGGCCTAGCATTTTAATAATTTAACCTATATGATAAATTCTTGACAACGGAATCACAAGTTTCATAAAACAAGAACAATACACTTTCCAAAAATTGAGCAATATCAGATGAAAATTAGGTAGTGATAATAATCCCTCAAACTAGTGGTCACAATTTCAGATTTCTAAATTTACCTGAAGGGACATATCTGTATCCCCCCACTATATCTAAGAAATTAGATTCTATTATAGTTTGCCAGTGCATTCATATTGTGGGGAGTAAAATATAAAAGACTAGAGGCCCGGTGCATGAAATTTGTCCACTGGCGGGGGAGAGGGTGCCCCTCAGCCCAGTCTGCACCCTCTCACAATCCTGGACTGCTGGCACCCAACCACTCATCTGCCTGCCTGCCTGATTGCCCCTAACCGATTTTGCCTGCCAGCCTGATCACCCCCTAACCACTCCCCTGCCAGCCTGATTGACACCTAACTGCTCCCCTGCCTGCCCGATTGCCCCCAACTGCCCTCCCCTGCTGGCCAGGTTACCCCCAACTTCCATCCTCTGGCGGCCCGGTTGTCCCTAACTGCCCTCCCCTGCCAGCCTGGTCACCCTCAACTGCCCTCCCCTGCTGGCCTGGTTGTCCCTAACTGCCTTCCCCTGCTGGCCTGGTTGCCCCTAACTGCCAGATCTGTTCACCCTTAACTGTCCTCCCCTGCAGGCTTGGATACCCCCAACTGCCCTCCCCTGCAGGCCTGGTCACCCCCAACTGCCCTTCCCTGCAGGCCTGCCCCCCCAACTGCCCTCCCCTATAGATCTGGTTGCCCCCAACTGCCTTCCCCTGCAGGCCTACCCGCCCCCCCCCCCCCCGTCAACTTCCCTCCACTGCCAGCCTGTTTGCCCCTAACTGCCCTCCCCTGCAGGCCTGGTTCCCCCCCAACTGCCCTCCCCTGCAGGCCTGGTTGCCCCCAACTGCCCTCCCTTGCTGGCCATCTTGTGGTGGCCATCTTTGACCACATTGGGGCAGCCATCTTGTGCTTGAGTATGAAGGTCAATTTGCATATTATCTCTTTACTAGAGGCCCGGTGCACGAAATTCGTGCATGGGGTGTGTGTGTCCCTCAGCCCAGCCTGCACCCTCTCCAATCTGGGACCCCTCTCACAATCCAGGACTGCTGGCTCCCAACTGCTCGCCTGCCTGCCTTCCTGATTGCCCCTAACTGCTTCTGCCTGCTAGCCTGATCACCCCCTAACCACTCCCCTGCCAGCCTGATGGATGCCTAACTGCTTCCCTTCCAGCCCGATTGCCCCTAATTGCCCTCTCCTGCCAGCCTGGTCACCCCTAACTGCCCTTCCCTGCCAGCCTGGTCCCCCCCCAACTGCCCTCCCCTGCAGGCCTGGTCCACCCCCAACTGCCCTCCCTTGCTGACCTGGTCACCCTTAACTTTCCTCCCCTGTAGGCTTGATTGCCCCCAACTGCCCTCTCTTGCAGGCCTGGTCCCCCCAACTGCTCTCCCCTGCAGGCCTGGGTCCCCCCCAACTGCCCTTCCCTGCAGGCCCAGTCGCCCCCAACTTCCCTCCCCTGCAGGCCTGGTCCACCCCCAACTGCTCTCCCCTGCAGGCCTGGGTCCCCCCCAACTGCCCTTCCCTGCAGGCCCAGTTGCCCCCAACTTCCCTCCCCTGCAGGCCTGGTCCACCCCCAACTGCTCTCCCCTGCAGGCCTGGGTCCCCCCCAACTGCTCTCCCCTGCAGGCCTGGTCACCCCTAACTGCCCTCCCCTGCAGGCTTGATTGCCCCCAACTGCCTTCCCTTTCAGGCTTGGTCCCTCCCAACTTCCCTCCCCTGCTGGCCTGATCGCCCACAACTGCCCTCCCTTGCAGGCCTGGTTCCTCTCAACTGCCCTCCCCTGCTGGCCACCTTGTGGCAGCCATCTTGTGTCAACATGGAGGCAGCCATCTTTGACCACATGGGGGCAGCCATTTTGTGTGTTGGAGTGACAGTAAATTTGCATATTACTCTTTTATTATATAGGATACCAAGAGGGTTCTGACTCTTAAATCTTTTGAAAGAATAAGCTGAATTTGTATCTCCACTTTCACGTTGTGTGACCAAGTTTGAAGGTCTTCTTCTTTCAATTATTACTTGGCTCTATAAATGAAAGCTTCCTGAACCCCAACACTGTATATCCATACTGGTCCTCAGAAATCTGTATTTCTGTGGGCAGTATTTAGTCATCAGTGCTCTATAACATGTGTTAAATCTACAGTCTCTGAATAGTTTTTACAGAGCAGATTAAAGGCCCTTGTTTTGAAAGGTTAGCAATAATTACAAAATAAATTCTTGATTTTGAATAAAATCCTGAATCCATCATGCTACCTTGAAGTGAACTGGACTTGACAATAAGCATCCATTCTTTAATTTTTTTCTTCAGTGCTACTTTCATAAGACAAGGGCAGCAAGACAAAAACACTTCCACATTTACTGGATGCACCTGGCACAGAAAAATCTCAACTCCTTACCAGTTACAGATTATGACTTTCATGCTAAAAAGAAATCCTACACTGTAGTATAGAATCACCTGCTGAGAAAACTAAGATGTCTATTTCCCTGGAAGTTCTCTAAAGACATTATCGTTTATTACTCAGAGTTATATTTTTGCTGCTTCTGGCAGGACATTTAGTTCCATTTGGTTTTTAAGTTGAATTTTACTTATGATCATTAATCGTCCAGTTAAGCCCATTCTGGTTGAAATTGTCCTAATGTGAGAGTATCCATCTGCCTCTTCCATCTTGTATTAGGAAATAAGGGAATTGGAATACACTTTTGGAGTTAAGTCTATTTATGTAATCACAACTAAGTTCGTGTTTGATATTAAATCTTTCATACCTTTTCAAAATTTGAACATTTGTAGTTCTGATATTGTCCCTACAGCATCTGGATCTGTAAAATACATGTCAGAGTATGTGCAACTGTCCTATATATAAATTTATCATAAACATATATGCACATGGGTAGTGACTTGCCAAGGAATAGTTCTGACTACAATAGGAAGATTATTGAACAAAATTCTAGCCCTCCCTTTATATGTGTGTGTGTGTGTGTGTGTGTGTGTGTGTGTGTGTGTGTGTGTGTTTGTGTATAAATATTTACAAAGATTGCTAACAATTTATTATCTGATTTTAGATGAGAGTCCAAAAATTTTAAAGGCAAAAATGTGTATCACTATTTAATTAAACTACTGCATACAGCTGATTTAATGAGATTCAATGTGTATGATTCTTTTATTCCAAAACAAAGTTGTAAAGATTTAATATTATTATGATAATACTAGAGGCCCAGTGCATGAATTTGTGCACCAGTGAGGTCCCTCGGCCTGGCCTGTGGGATAGGGCAAAAACTGGCTCTCCGACATCCCCCAAGGGGTCCTGGATTGCAAGAGGGTGCAGACCAGGCCCACTGGTGCACGATACGGGCCAGGGAGTGATGCGGAAGATTGGCCAACTGGGGAGGAACCGCGGGAGGGCTCCAGGGCATGTCTGGCCTATCTCACTCAGTCCCGATTGGCCGGATCCCAGCAGCAAGCTAACGTACTGGTTGGAGCATCTGCCCCCTGGTGTCAGTGCACATCATAGTGAGCAGTTTAGGGCCTTAGCATATCATTAGCATTTTATGCTTTGATTGGTTGAACAAATGACCAGACGACCAGGCACTTAGCATATTAGGCTTTTGTTATATAGGGTTATTTCCTGCCCCTTTTTATTGGGAAACCTTTTCCTTGTGAATTTTGTGAGCTTTGTGAACTCACATTGGACATTTTGCCCATAGTTCCTGATTTGCTGAGTTCAGAGCATATGTTCCAAACATATTTTTTTCTCAAAATTCTTACATGTGTCAAAGAAAATTTAATCCTTATGCTTTTCATTTACTTGCATTTAAACTTATCAAAATGTTGTTCTGCAAGATCTTTTTAAATTCCAAGAGATGTTACAGGTTTTTCAATGTCCCAAGGAAGCACTCTGCTGAAATTAAAATATTTTATCTTCTGGATTTTTCTTTTTCAGTCTTAATATTTATTTTAAGAAGTCAAAATAATTAGCAGATTGTATTCCATTTTCTCTTTTTCATTGGAATTTTCAATATTTCAAAACTAACATACATTTTAAATACATAATTAATATAGAGCACTAGTGAGTACTTTTCTTCTAAGAAATTTAGACAATGTGGATTACGACTCACTGTTTTTTTAATTTAATAAATCTTTATTGTTCAGATTATTACAATTGTTTCTCCTTTTTCCCCCCATAGCTCCTCTTCACCTGGTTCCCACCCAACCCTCTGCCCTTACCTCCCCCACACTGTCCTCATCCATAGGTGTACGATTTTTGTCCAGTCTCTTCCCGCACCCCCCACACCCCTTTCCCCCTGAGAATTATCAGTCCACTCCCTTTCTATGCCCCTGATTCTATTATATTCACCAGTTTATTCTGTTCCTCAGATTTTTAATTTACTTGATTTTTAGATTCACTTGTTGATAGATATGTATTTGTTGTTCATAATTTTTATCTTTACTTTTTTCTTCTTCCTCCTCTTCTTAAAGAATACCTTTCAGCATTTCATATAATACTGGTTTGGTGGTGATGAACTCCTTTAGCTTTTTCTTGTCTGTGAAATGCTTTACCTGACCTTCCATTCTGAATGATAACTTTGCTGGGTAGAGTAATCTTGGTTTTAGGTTCCTGCTACTCATCACTTTGAATATTTCTTGCCACTCCCATCTGGCCTGCATAGTGTCTGTTGAGAAATCAGCTGACAATCGTATGGATGCTCCCTTGAATATTAAAAGCAGCAAGAGAAAAACAGTTAAGTAACTGTTTTTCTCTTGCTGCTTTTAATAGTCTCTCTTTGTCTTTTGCTCTTGGTATTTTAATTATGATGTGTCTTGGTGTGGTCCTCTTTGGATTCCTTTTGTTTGGGGTTCTGTGCACTTCCTGGACTTGTAAGTATATTTCTTTCACCACGTGGGGTAAGTTTTCAGTCATTATTTCTTCAAATAGGTTTTCAGTATCTTGCTCTCTCTCTTCTTCTGGCACCCCCATAATTCTGATGTTGGTACGCTTGAAGTTGTCCCAGAGGCTTCTTACACTATCTTCAAATTTTTGGATTCTTTTTTCTTTTTGCTTTTCCAGTTGAGTGTTTTTTGCTTCTTTGTATTTCAAATCTTTGACTTGATTCTTGTATTCCTCTAGTCTGCTGTTGGGTCTCTGAATAATATTTTTTATTTCAGTCAGTGTATGTTCAATTTCTAGTTGGTCCTTTTTCATAAATTTAATGAGGGTCTCATTAAATTTATCGACCTTTTCTAGGAAATTCTTGAAAAACCTTATAACTGTGGTTTTGAACTCTATCTCCAGTCGTTTGTTTTCCTCCATTTCTTTCATTTGTAATCTGTTTCTTTGTCTCCACATTTCCGCTGCTTCCCTGAGTTGGTAGGGTGGCTTTGTGTGCTAGGTGTCCTATATGGCCCAGTGGGTCAGCCTCCCAGTTACCTGAGGTGGACACTCTTGGTGCACCCCTTTGTGGACTGTGTACAGCCTTGTTGAGTTAAGTCTTGATTGTTGTTGGTGTCACTGGGAGGAATTGACCTCCAGGCCAATTGGCTGTGAGGACCCGCTGTGTCTATAATGGAACAACTGCTGTGCTGGAGACACGCTTATGGGGCAGGACTTGTTTCAGTGGGGCTTTGGTGCTCACTGAGTCTGCCTCCTGAATGTGTCACTTATGGATGTGAGTAGTTGAAATCTGGTGTTGTCTCACACTGACCACTAGATACACTAGCTTCTTGATCTCCAATGGGGTGTAGGTCAGCTACTGTCTGAGGCCACCCAGCAAGAGCTACAGCGAGAACTACAGTTTTCTCCTCTTTGCTTGGGGTTTGGAGGTTTTGGAGCTGTCTAACCAGAGCTGCAGTTTGTTAGTTTAAGCTGTGATAGGGCAGGCCATTTATATGCAAAAGCCGCTGCGTGGAGCTTGGGTGGGTTTGTAGATTGTGTGGGGCGGGGTCTTAGGGAGTCACTAGGCTAGGGCGTGGCAAACAGCGATGGCTGCCAGTCAGCCATCTCTGAGTCTCCACGTTTCCAAGTCCCCACGTCCTGTGCCCCAGTGCAGTAAACAATGATTGCTGCGCGCACTTCTGCAAGAAGGTCACCCTTACTTTCTGACCCGATGGCAGACAGTCCAGCTTCTCCCCATAGTAGTTTGGGTCCCCAGCGTCTCCCCAGAAACTGGAGTTCAGAGTAATCAGGAGCTTGTCTCCCTTCGGGTTGAAAAAAGCACCGCACCCAGTTGCCCGCCACAAGCCCGATTTGCGTGCCTCCGTACCTCAGCTTTTCAGCGCTTGTGCACATCTCAATGCTCTTTTCTCTTTCCTTCTAGTTGTAGAACTTCCACTCAGCCAGCTTTCCCGTGGTTCTGGGTGATAGACGTTTTGTCTTTTAGTTGTAGTTTTGAAATTGTTGTGCAAGGCAGCAGCTTAGGTGTTTACCTATGCCGCCATCTTGGTTTTTCCATGACTCACTGGTTTTTGATCCCATTATTCTGTTTCTAATATACTCTTGGTTGTAATTCTGAAAGTGCTTTAAAAAATTGTATAAGATGATTAACTATGCACACACATTCATCACAGAGCCTTATGTGAAAAGTACAAAAGGCAAGAAGGAGAGGGAATATCATCTATTTTTAAAAGATTTAAAATCATTGTCTCTGGCCCTAGTTGATTTGGCTCAGTGGATAGAGTATGGGCCTGAGGACTGAAGAGTCCTAGGTTCAATTCTGGTCAAGGGCAAATGCCTGAGTTGTGGGCTTGATCCCCAGTAGGAGATATGCAGGAGGCAGCCGATCAATGATTCTCATCATTGAGGTTTCTATCTCTCTTTGCCTCTTCCTTCCTCTCTGAAAATAATAAAACTATCTTTAAAAAAATAGAAAGTGATAATGAGCTTTCAGCCAATGGACACAGTTAATGATGAAAATGTGAGAACTGAACCTAGCTATTGCTAATAATAGTAGTAAAACCTAGGACTCATCTTCCAGAACCATAGAAATGACTGACATTTTGTCACATGTCTATTGTTCGTTTGATCTCTCATGATTCATAACATACATGAGACTCCACCCTCTCATTCCCTCAATTCTCATTCCACATCTCTTACCCATCTAAGGGAGTTCTTTCTAGCTCTAGACTATTTGGGCCATTAATGTACTGACAACAAATAACAGTGGCAAATGACAATAAAAGCAACTGCAATTTACTCCTGCTCACTTCCTGGGATATGCCTCACCCACCTCCCAGGACTCAAAATACATGCTTCCTTTTTTTTTTTTTTATAGGCAATTCTATTATTTTCAAATTTTATGATAAACATTTGAAAACAATTTAGGTGTTAACCATCAAATGTTTCCTCTTCAATAGAGCAGAAAAAACAGATTGCACTTTGAAGGAGCGAGTTGTTCCAGAGCATCATTCTATTTGTGATGGTTTCTATTTATTTCTACAACTGATTTCTTCTTCAACTGGAACTTGCAGGTTGAAGAACTAAATTATTCTTTTTTCATTGTTTAAAGTATTAAATATAGTATTACATATGTTTCCTTTTTCCCCCAATGGCCTCCCCCCAGCCACATCCCCCCACCCCCAGCACATGCCCTCACCCCTCTAGTATCTATGTCCATTGGTTGTATGTGTACAAGTCCTTTGGTTGATCTCTTACCCTCCTCACACACACACCCCGGCCTTCCGTCTGAAGTTTGACAGTCTGTTCAATGCTTCTCGGTCTCTTTATTTTGTTCATCAGTTTATGTTGTTCATTATATTCAACAAATGAGTGAGATCATGTGACATTTTCAGTGTCTAGAAACTAGAGATTGACTGACATGAACTTGCATTATGATATTCAATTTCTTAAATGGGCATGCTTTTGAAAATATGTGATGAGGTTTGACTTACCTTTTGGAAACCATGCTCTTGACCCAAAAGCCACTTGCTTGTTAATAACACTGTTAAAAAAACAAACACATAAGCTCATCACGTCTTGGGACTTCATGTCACTCTGCACATATCCCATCATTCTGCGATGAAGTCATTTATTTCTTCTCAATTTGAATAGTTTTAATCAGATCACAATGTTCCCTCTAAAGAATTTTTTTTTTCAATTCAAGGAAAGAAGTCAAACATTCTTTTAAAAACGCTTTACAATATACCACATTGTAATTTACTTTGCATCAACAAAGTACAAATAACAGACATCCTCAAATTCTATTTTGAAAGTCTGCACACATTGAACTAGTTTAGAACCTGACTAGGAATATATATATATATATATATATATATATTACTGTTACTGTAATAAAGCTGACAATATATTTTAAACAGTCTACTATGCGATGTGTGTTTCAAAATGATCAAATTATGTAGCTATCTAATCTTGGAATACTTTTTATTGAGTTAGTTTGTGTTTTTCCATGCTTTGAAAGCAAGGATATTGACTAAGACATCAGTTGTGCATTGATAAAATGTATTATTCCATTTGTGACATGATGGACCTGAGAAGAGGCAAAAGAAGGCTATTCATAATTTTTCAGGACATCAGACAAAAGCCAGAACTATATTGACCACACTGTGATATATAGGATGGGGGGAAAAGTAGATTTACAGTTGTTTGTATGGAAAATAATGCGATAAACAAATAATACAAGAATAAACTGTGTTTCGCATACTGACAATTGTACACTTACTTTTGCCCCACCCTGCATGGATGTCCTATTCATAAAGTCTTTTTATAGAGGTGTGGATAAATACTCCAAAGACTGCAAATTATCTCACATTATTGAAAACCTGGGCAATTTTCTCCCCAATTCACTTAATTGTCTCTATCTAACAAATAGTATTCTTTTAAAAGGTTCAAAATGTGTTTTAAAGGTATATATAATGTTTACTTATGGTTTATTCATTAAACTTCATTTTCCCTGTCTGGAATCATGAACATTAAAGCCCATGATGACTAGTAGTAAGATTCAATGTGGTTTCCCTTTTTCTTTTTGTCCAATAAAAACTATTTCTGACTTTAGTAGTCTACATATGGGAATTAATGGGAGGAAATATCATTCCCTGACCAGACCATAAACATTCAACATGATTATGTTAAATTACTGTCCCAACAAGCTAAACATTTGGTATGTTCCATATGTTGAGAATTGTTAGCAAGTATTGAGTACATAATGATGGAACCAAGGCACCAAAGGAAATAGACGGAAATAAAATATCCAGTCCTGAACTTGATATAATTATAATTTTCTTAGAGTTCAAGACATGTTTACAACAGCAAAGGCAACAACAAAGCAATAGGAAGCAATAAATGACAATAGAGATAATTAACACCAGAAAGGAGTTCCCTGTGGGTCTGGGTAGTCATGGACCCGATGACCTGAAGTTGGTCTTAACAAATTAAAACAACTAAAATAGAGAATTTTAAAAGCACGGTTAAAGGTCAAAAGCTTTCTTTCTTTCTTTTTTTTTTTTGCGTGTCAGTAAAATGTGGTCTTAAACGTACCGGGCAGGGTTTTTTAATCTTTTTGGGTTGATCTCCCATAAAGTAGGGAACTTGCCTTGCAGCAAGGCAGATGTACTTGAATGTTGCCCTGGAAAGAGGCCTCCTCCAAGGGTTGAGGAAGAGTTTAGATTCTCTCATCTGCATTCCATCCCTGTCCACTCCCTGAAGACTGACAATAAGGGATTTGTGAAGTGGGCATTTATCCACTGCTCAGAACAGTTCTGGGACGATTTGTTCAAATCGACCAAGCTACAGAGAAACCATCTGTGGATGACTACTTTTGCATGAAATTCCGAATACACATGAAATAATGTCCTAGAGGCAAGATTCTCTTCTTTGTCATAAGCAATCCTGAGACAAATGGGCCCCAGCTAGAATTGACTCACTTGAAATGTACAAACATCTTAATCCTCTCTTTCATCTGTCTCTAAATATTCATGACTTCCCTTCAGCTTGTTAAAAAAAAAAATCTGTAGCCCAGCTGGTGTGGTTGAGTGTCAGTCATTAAACTATGAACCAGGAGGTCACAGTTCGATTCCTGATCAGGGCACATGCCCGGATTGTCATCTCAATCCCCAGTGTGAGGGGTGCAGGAGGAAGATAATCAATGAGTCTCTCTCGTCATTGGTGTTTCTCTCTCTCTCTCCCTCTCCGTCTCCCTTCCTTTCTGAAATAAATAAAAATGTATTTAAAAAATCTGAATTCAATATATGAAACCTCTTCCTGCCATATTAGGGGTCCATTTAAGATAATCAACATTAGCTCTTGATGTTGATTCTCAAGTTGTGTGAGTTACTAAATTTAGATGGTGAGGTCTGGATTAAAGTTAACTTGGAAAACATTATAAATATAAGGTGTTTCTAAACAAAGCAGGGTACTTGCCTTTAAGTTATCTGTCCATCCTCCAAGGATTTTGCCTTTGTACTTGCCAGGAGGTTTGCAATTAGAGAGTGATTCAATGATGTGAGAGAGCATAGTGTGAACGCAGCACTCCCTGTACTGCTGTTGGAAACATAAATTCATATAATCTTATCAAAAAGCTTTAGGAATATAGAATTTAGCAATACATGTTTAGAAACTTAAAATATTTATACCACTTGATTCTGTAATTCTCAGCTCTAAAAAATGCTATCAACAAGAAGAAAAATGCTTTCAGAAGAAAAAATATTAAAAATAAATAATAATACTTAGCTCTCTGAATGGTAGATTATGAGTGGATTATGAGTGATTTTTTAAAATGTCAAATTCATCCTCTAAAGTTTGCTACTCAATGTAGCTTGCTAATCAATGTATCTAGCAAATGAGATTTTTTTTTACCATTGATATTTTTACTATTGGGTAGCATATCAAAAATTATTTTCACATTATGTGTGTGCGTGCACACACACACAACTCCTGAAATAAGACAAGTACTTTCTAACAAAATAATCTAGAGCACTTCCTTTTCAAATGGAGAAGTGGTTTTAAGAAGTGTAATTGAACCTAAATCTTTGGGTCAGACCTCTCAGCCTTGTTTAACTTAGATCATTTCTTCCTTCCCATTAAATACAAATATTCTGTGTTGATATGAATCAATAAAACAAAGGAGGAGTGGGATTACATTTATTGTGAGCAAATGCTCATAGTCATTTCTATTTATAGGCACGTACAATTATTTCCTACCTTTCATCTTCAACTACCCTTGCTTTGGTATTATTAGATATTAATAAAAGAGCATAGAGCTATTAATATAATTGTACCCTGCTGATGAAATAAAACTATGAAAATATTTCATTCATATCTTTTATTTATAATATACAATTTACCTCTATACTGTTATTAACTACTATATTTAACATTTATTAAGTACTATTTAATTACATTTGTAATAAAACATTATTTTATTTGAGTATTTTAGCACATTGCTATGTAATAATACTATCATATATTACCATTTCATTATATTGATAATAATATAATATTATTTTATTAAATAGTATTTTATTATTGTATTTTATTAAAGTTAGCCAATCAGTTGATATCACTTTCTTTAGTTTCCAATTTGATTAAAATGTAAATATTTAGGCTGTACTCAAAGCTTCTGATAAAGATCTGGTACCTGGGAATTTTGATAGTCGATAACAAATCAGTTTGATGGTGACAATTTTGAGGTAAATTGGCTTAAGAAGCAAACTTTTATGAAAATCAAATTGCAGAAAAAATGATTTGTATAATAAGCATTTCAGTTTTGGTAATCACTAGAGTATAAATATTTTCCTAGTTTTCAACTCCTGATATTCAAGCTAAAAGGTATTTAGTGAGTTCAACTTCAACATATATATAAACCATATAGATGAATAACATATTCTACATAAGAATGTTAGCTCTAGAAAATGCCATCAATGGTGTTTATTCTTTATTTTTATAAATAAGAAAAGATAGTCACATAACTAATATCAGAGAAGAGAGTAGAACTCAGGACTCCACAACTCCAGCCCAGGACATTTTCTAAATGTGTAAGACTTAATATGCTAAACTCTGAGAGGTACTTAAACTAGAGGTGGGGCCATGTAATCTCAAAACTCACAAACACATTCTGTTTTTATGTCCAGAATGTGCCATGAATCTAATGGTAGAATCTGTTGTAAAATATATAAAAGTAAGAGAGGAATAAACTATGAAAGATCTACTGAGCTTCAGGTTCTCTACTAATATCAGAGAAGAGAGTAGAACTCAGGAAAGAAGAGAGTAGAACTCCTTAAACGGAACCTATTAACTTGCTACTGCCACCTTTAGAATGATACACTGCTGTCCCCGTGGCACAAATTAGAATACTGAGATTCATAGATCCAAGAAACAAACTCAATGTAGTAAAATCAGAATTTTAACCAAATTCTACCTGATTACAAAAGTCCAAGTTCTCTCTACTGAATCAGAGGGTATCTATAAGACTCTTTAGTAAAGTACTTGCCTTAAGATTCAATACATTATTTTGGTTTTTTATCTTTAGAGGGAAGGATCAATGTCACCCTGTAAAGACATGTCTATTGGTCAGGTAAAGGACTCGGATTTGTTTTTAACCTATTCACCATGCTTGAGATAGGAAATGACACACTCCAAATAAGATCATTATAAGAAAGGTTTTTGACAACAATAGTAAACAAGGGTATAGACTAAATATAGGAAAACCCCAAAGAGGGTTGGCTAGCACAGTGAAGCTATTACCAAACTTAGACTCAAAGGCTGGGACAGGTTACAGGAACCTGGAAGGAGAAGAATTGTAGAGAACAAGTTGCTGTAAGAGGAGTAATGACCTCTGCCTAGAGGCAAGCCCACAGGAAGGCATCCAAGGGGTTTAATACCCTAACTTCACTCTAATTCATCCCTCTGATGGTCAGTGAGGACTCCCCAGGCACTAATCACCAACTCAATGCAAGCAAATTAGGTGGTAAAGTGTCAGCAAAGCAATGCCCACTGAGGCTTCATTACTAGAAAGGTAGCATTCAAAACCAGGAGAGTATTTGGTGCACACTATTCTGCATTGGTCACATAGCACATTTTTGCTCATTTCTGAGAAATTCATTTTCAGAAAAAAAAATTATTGGGAAAAAGGTGTACGACTTGAAAGAAAGAATACCTATATGGCAAAGAGTTCAGAATGGACTTGACACTGAGAATAGAAAGAGTTATAAATGAGGGGAAAGAAAAGGAAAAGTATGATATAGACAAAGTATATTAACAAGTCATTCATGATTAATGAAGGAATAGAAATATCACTCATATTATTTTAAGCAAAAAAAGGGAGATCTTGATTCAACTTTAATTTTTAAAGACCAAGAGAGTCCCATTTTGTGCATGTGTCAGCCCCTGGAATCATAGCTGTGCTGGGGACACAATGTATTCTTCTGGTCTCCCAACCACATGCCACCAAGATGGTCTCATCAAGGCTACAAGGAGTAAAGGAAGCAAAGGAAGCTCAAGAGGGGATGTGGGCAGAGAACAATATATTCACTACTAGAGGCCCGATGCACAAAATTCGTGAAAGGAGCTCGGCCCTTGCAGATCCGGTTTCTTCCGGAAGGTCGTCCAGAAGGTAGTTTGGCTGTCCAGTCTAATTAGTATGTTACCCTTTCATTATTATAGATAGGTTATGAGCCTTGTCCTTAAATGCTTCTCATGACAAAAGAGAATTAAAATTGGCCTGTGTGGGTCCACAGGACTTAATGTAGGCAATTATAGGAAGTCAGATATTGACTAAATTATTTAATTCTATCTATAAATGAAAATGTCAATGAGATACCTATCACTAGAAATGTATCAGCAAAGAATAAGTTTTTCTTACTCTTTTTCTGTACTAGAAATCTTCCTAGCTCTAAGGTTCTCTGTGTGATTGTGATCTATAACAGAGTAAAGTAACATGTTTGTTTTTTTTTTAAATTGAGTATTTAAAATTCCTTTGCCTTCCTCCACCATTATCCCCCAGAGTTCAACAAAGGAGGAGAGCCTTTTGCTTCAGGCACAATGATATCAAAATGAACCAGTGAGAGATGTATTAGAAAGCACAGAATATACATTAACTGACTCAATGAGTAGGCTA
Source organism: Cnephaeus nilssonii (assembly GCF_951640355.1). Classification (NCBI taxonomy): domain Eukaryota; kingdom Metazoa; phylum Chordata; class Mammalia; order Chiroptera; family Vespertilionidae; genus Cnephaeus; species Cnephaeus nilssonii. The sequence continues at coordinate 10,414,991 of NC_137074.1, forward strand.
TAGGAAACACAGAAAGAAATGCTTTCTACTTATGTCAATAAAAACAAATCACTCTGTCCTTTGCAGAAAGGAAAATAGATAATTAAAGCAGTCCTTGGCATTGCACAACATCATGCAGTTCCCAGTAAGGAAGAGGCTTCAGTAAAACATTAGAAAGGATTACTTCTTATCTAGTACTACTTCTGAATAAGCACTGTAGCTTCCAAAAGGTCTTATGCTCTGTTCTGTTTAAAAGCAAACAAAAACAGGCAAAGACAGCTGTTCAGTATTTTGTAAAGAATTTAGATGGATCCTGGCCTACATGGCTCAGTGGTTGAGCATCAACCTATGAACCAGGAGGTCAAGGTTCAATTCCCCATGAGGGCACATGCTGGGATTGCTGACTCCATCACCAGTGTGGGGCATGCGGGAGGCAGCTGATTAATGATTCTTTCTCATCATTGATGTTTCTCTCTCTCCCTCTACCCTCCTCTCTGAAATCAATAAAAATAAATTTAATAAAAAAACTCAGATGGGATTAAGTAAGAGCAGGATAGTCTTAATAAGATAAAGTTTATTAAACATTAAGAGAAGAGTTAATCTTAGATAAGTGCATAATTATACACTAGTGTTTCTTATGCAATAGTTCTTTTATTGATTGTTCCTTATCTTTATATGTTAATCTCCAGCAATGACAGTATAAATGCATTCCACATTCTTAGGACTTTCAAAAATTATAAAAATGACTTAAATTGTTTATCATCTGCATTTATAAGTTAATCCAAATATAAATGTCTATGAACACATAGGGATTATGCTTAGTGTTATACCAAAGTACTCTGTGATGATACTTAACTGCTCATATCCTTTATTTGTGAGATAGTACTGATAAAACATTTTTCTACTTCATAGGCATCTTGGAGGACTAACTTAGGTTATATTGATGAAAATTCAGTGACCTTCTCAGAAGAAATCCTTATAAATATTTTATCTTTATAAATATTTTTAATTTAAAATAATATCTTTATTCTTATTATAAAATCACTACTGACTGAATTTCTCTGGGAACAGTATCTTCTAGTTAGCTTAATTTAATTTCTGTTGAACTGAGCATTAATAGATAAAAACTATTTTATTTTGTTTACATTGTTAAAATGATTTCTAAAACCTCTTGGGGCAGTGTCCTTTTTCTTGCCTAAATACAGTCCATCAACAATAAATAACCCTCCATGTGATGATTTGCAATTTGATAATATTATTTATATAGTATCTGTAATGTTTGAAAAAATTGAACTAAGCTTGTGTTGACACCGAGATGGGCTGCTGATTGAACATTCCTGAAATAAAATTGTCTTTATAAATGTCCTGTTTATTTGTGTTTTAAGATTGTAGTCATTCTAGTTTTATTGTTATCTATTACTCTTAAAAGCAAGCTTGTTGAAAAATTTCAGGGAGAAAGTACTACACATTAATGGGATATTAAGAAAAACTGTACATGTAATCAATTTCACAGTAAAAAATTAAAAGTGTGTATGTGGGAAGGGAAAGTGCTTTCTTTTTATGTCTCATTATGATCAAATACTAGTATATATTCTACAAATGTTTTCAACTGGGAGACAAAGGCATTTGGTCTTCTCTGGCTTTTTTTTTATTTACTAGAGGCCTGGTGAATGAATTCGTGCACCAGTGGGGTCCCTCGGCCTGGCCTGCAGGATAGGGCCAAAACTGGCTCTCCAACATCCCCTGAGGGGTTCTGGATTGCGAGAAGGTGCAGGACAGGCTAAGAGACCTCACGGATGCATGATCAGGGCTGGGGAGGGATGTAGGAGGTTGGCCAGCCAGGGAGGGATCACGGGAGGGCTCCAGGGCATGTCCGGCCCATCTCGCTCAGTCCTGATCGGCCAGACCCCAGCAGCAATATAACCTACTAGTTGGAGCGTCTGCCCCCTGGTGGTCAGTGCACATCATAGCAAGCGGTTGAGCGGCCTTAGCATATTATTAGCATATTACCCTTTGACTGGTTGAATGGCTGATTGGTCGACCAGATACTTAGCATATTAGGCTTTTATTATATAGGATAGGGTTGGCTGATGGTTAACAATTATGTTCTTATACTTTGAGTAGGTAGCTAATTATCTGATTTCACTGAATGTTCAGATTAGAAATCTGATCGTCCCCAATGTTTGCCCTTTCCAACACTATTTAATTTCTTTAAATTGAGGTTTTATCAGCAGAAAGCTAGCAAGTGCTAGTTCATTTTCCTAGTCATTGTAGCTACATGTTAATTCATTAATCTTTAGATCATGAAGCTGGAGCCAGACCAAAGGCAAGAGATTTCTGCTTCTGGCTAGGATGTAGAAAGCTGAAAGGAACATTGCTCTCATTTTAATAATGAGATAAAGTCAAATAAAGTACAAAGTCATAGCTTTTCCTGAGTCCATCAGAAAGCTGAGGTTGCAATTCAAGTAAATTATTTGAATTCCAAAGACAAACATGCTCCTACAAAAGGACATGGGACACAAGAACTAGTTCACCCGGGTCAAACCATTGAGGGAAGAAGAGGCTGCTTAGCAGCTGCGATAAAAGTAAATACGAATAATTTAAGAGAAAATCTGGAGGCAGGCTGGAGACCAAAAAGAGCTCCTCCTTTGGTACAAGCTTGTAGGAAATGATCTTTAGCTGCAGGAGGGGAATGTTATGCTACGTGCTTCCCTTAGACATTTCTCTCCAATGATACAAAAACCTGAAGCTCCAGGAGGAGGAACAAAGGCCCTTTACCTTAAGGACAGAGGAAAGACCCATTGTCAGTGGGGAAAGAGCAGAAGAAAAATCTTTCTCTTATAGGTTGAGGGGAAGAAAACCACCATGGACCCAGAATCCTGTATCTATGCCCAATTAAGGTTTGCGTCCCATGGAGTAGGATCAAAGAATACTCAGCAAAGATTGGCACAGATACATGGGCACAATTTAGCTGCCCTGGGGAAAGAATTCTGAGAAATTCCTCTGCTTTCTTCCCCATGAGGCTGGGCTCATGGATCTGCTTGGTTGAGGATGAACCTGGATAACAGTAAACCTTTGCCAGCTGCCACCACCAGACCAGAATCAAGCCAAAAGGCTAAAGCACTCGATTGCTGGGGGAGGATAAGAGCATGGAGTGAGATCCCCTCTGCAGTGCAGTATGCAGAGATGATGAAAGCTGAGGGTGTATTACAAATATTGAGAAAAAGACAAAACGCACAAAATAAAAACTCTCTGACACTCTAGCCACACTTTGAGCACAAGGCAACAGGACTGCTAAGTATGTGAAGACTGTGATAATGTAGGAAGAACAGCAACAGCAAAACCCAAACATTCTTCAACTAGGAAATGTTCAGTTCACCCAGAAGAAGGCAGGAAAAGGGAAATAGAAGAATGAAAACTGAAGTGAAGAGAAAGCAAACAAATAGTAAAGTGGTAGGAATAATTCCAAATATCAATAATTACATTAAATGTGAATAGCCTAAACAAATCAATTAAAATCCAGAGATTGTTAGAATGGAATAAAAAAAAAATCCAAATATATTTGGTTTATTTTTTTGGAAGGAGAGCTACTATTCTTTTTGTTTTTTCTTCCCTCTTAATTTTTTATCCTTGTCCACTTGCTTAACTGAACTAATTCCTTTGTTTGAAAGAGAAAGGAAGAGAGCATTCTACTTTTTTTTTTTGTTAATGCAAGGTCATGCAAAAATGTGAGGGCATTTTGTACTAATTATACCACTTTTGGTACTATGCCACCTGGCTGAGTTTTGGTTTCTGGTGGCAATTTTATAGCAACCTTATAAAAAAGATTCCAATCCAAAGCTAGCTAGCTATGCTTAAAAATGAAAGCGAAAAAATGCTGAGAAGAGTAAAAAAAACAAGAGCTTAGACAGCTAAACATTTAATAAAGGGTCACAGCACTAGAGAAAAAGATCTCAGTGGCTAGAGGAAAAATAAAGAGGAGAAGCATATAAACTGATCACCCCATAACTATACACTAGCACAAAAATACTTATTTATTATTTATGAACTAGAGGCCCGATGCATGAAGATTCGTGCAAGAATGGGCCTTCCTTCCCCTGGCTGCCGGCACCGCCTTCACTCTGGCCGGAGACGCCTTTTTGCTCCAGCCTGGAGCCACCTTTCTGCCTTCATATGCTGCCCAGAGGCCCAGAGCAGCTGGGGCAGTGCAGAACGCCTGCGTCCCACCCCACACTTGCCCACTCTGCGCCAGCATATGCAAATTAACCCACCATCTTTGTTGGGTTAATTTGCATACTCACTCCTGATTGGCTGGTGGGCACCACGAAGGTATGGTCAATTAGTATCTTACTCTTTTATTAGTGTAGATTTTTAACTGTGTTTTTTTAAACTGGGTTCCTTGTCCTTTATTGAGTTATAAATTTGACTCATTTATATAACATCTTCTTACTGAATTTCATGGCATGTACACAATCAATGCATTGCTTAAACATGCTGATGCCAATGGTAGTGAGTTGCAGAAACAAGGACAAAAAAATCTTTTAAATTTTAAAATATTGCAACAAAGGGGAGAAATCCCACCATCTGTTGGATACATTGAGAGTCAGAATTATATAATATTGTACATTTTTTAAATTTTAGGAATTATTTTAACATTGTTATAATAGAAATTAAAAAATTAAGCTACAGAGTTGTTTACACAAAAGGTGAGGGACAGTGTGATGACTACAACCCAGGTATTCTGATTCGTAGGCTAATAGTTCCACACTGACTCTATGCTAGAGCAATTGTCAAGACATTCCCAAGAACAAGAGATACTAGTCGAAACTAATTCTTTAGGCACAGTAGGGAAAATGATCAAAACCAAAACAGCCCAGTGTGTAATGAATGGGTGTGCAAACTTTCCATCCTATGTCTCCTCTACCACTGGCTAATATTGGAATTTGAATTTTAATACTTTTTGTCCAGCAAAATAGGATCATTGTACAAAAAAAAAAGAGGCTTGAATTGTTACTTATGTACAATTCATAAAAAAGTGGGGGAGAAACACTAAACAAGAATTTGAAAATGATATGAACAAAAATCTACCTCTATACATTTATAAAATAATATATGTTTGTTCAATAATATGCAAAATTGGGAAATCAGCATTCACCACTTTGAAACCACCATCTAGTTATTTCATTCTAGTATGAAATCTTATATTTTGAGTAAATTGCATTAGAGACATGCTGTTTAATAAAAATAATAGTTGCTTCCTCTAATTTATAGCAATGCTAGTGCATGAGAATGATAAGGAGATTCAAACGTACTGGCTTCATGAAGAATGGCGCACAAGTTGTGTATATCTTGATTCCAGCTAAATAATAAAAGGTATCCATTTTTGCCACACAGCTTTTACATAGTTTTTGACAAAGTCATATGCTTAGCTCAGCAAGTTGAGTGAAGGATTCTAATCAAAATCCTCCAGTGAAAAATGCCAGGGGCTTAAAGTACCAGTGGGGAACACAGGTAGAGTTCGAAGAATCACTGGAATCCTAAGAACAGTAACAAAAAATAAAGAGGAAAGGGTATGTTGTAACTTAAACTAGAGTGAAGCAAAATCTTGCTCCCTTTTCTTAAGAAAACAGGACCAAATGCCATTTCACATTGCCTTGCTTTCCACCCCAGGCTCCGCCTCCCCCTGCCATGGCAGGACTGCCTGTCCTCTGCCTAGAGTTGACACAGAACTGTGCTTTCGCTTCTAATTAAAACAGTCAGGGGCATTACTGATTAGAAGTAGGGAAACAGAACCGTTTTTATTTACTCCAAACTAGTTTGGGCTCATCCAAGATCAAAGAAAATGGAGGTCTGAGAAAACAAACAGACTACAAACATGTGATTTGTTGACCTGATGTTGTTTTCTGGAAGTAAGATGACTGTGGCCCTTTGAAAGGCTGGCTCAGCAACCATGACACTCCAAAGGCAAGGATCTTCCCGCCTGGAGAGTCGCAGGGTTCCCTGTTTCTGAAAGTACATTTTGAAAAATGAGGTTTAAATAACACGAAGTCCATTCAGGATATTCCCAAAGGTCCAAACAAGTGGTTTCATATTGAAACATATATGTGTGCACGTGTACGTGCGCGCGCGCGCGCACACACACACACACACACACATTTTGCTTGTGTACAACAGTTTGCTTGCTGGGTGTTGGATTGTGTACATCTCATCAAAACATCCCTTTACCACTAAAAACCCAGCCACTTAGTGGGATGTGCTAGTAAAACGACCTTCTTTCAGGTTTACAATATGTCTGCTTTCTTATTTATTTTTTATTTTTTTTTAATCCTCACCTGAGGATACACTTTCTTAAAAATTTTAGTTTTATTTTTTTCATCACCATTTATCCCCCCTATACCTACTTTTACTCCACCCCTCCCCACCCCCTTCCCTGCCACCAATCACCACACTGTTGTCCGTGTCCAGGAGTCTTACTGTATCTGAAACAGCAGACTGTTTTTTCCAAAATTAATTATTTTTATGATGTTTTCTTTTCTTTCTATTTTTCGTCAGAGTGGTGATAAAAATCTACTCATCTTAAGTCCTAAAACTGTCAGCTGCTTTTCCTTTAACCCCAGATGCTGGGTACAAAGTAGAAGTTAGAGAATTGAAAAAAAGAGCATAAAAGAGAACATTTGGGGTTGGGGTTATTGTGAAAGTTTGGACTAAAATAAGAATGACCCAAAGCAAATATGTACATTGCAATCTAACTGATTCTAAGTAAAGCCCCATATATCACAGCATAAGTCATATTTCTCATGAAGCACACAATGATTTCCAAACTGGATATTTGGTGGATAAAATATATGACTTAAAAAAATACAATTGATGTGTATACTTTAATGGTAAATTTAAAGGTGAGTATGAAGTCAACACATTCTCACCAGTTGTTTAATAGACATGAATGAGTAGAACTGTTTTCTATTTCCTACTCTGATAGGAAAGGCCACATTTATGCCTTCACAAATATTAAAATGAGTTCAAGTACCAGAACTCTGGGGTCAGGCTTTTAAAAATAATGGGCTCAACTGATACAAATCAAGAATTTTAGAATTTTATATTTCATAACATGCTTAAGTTACTTGGTGGTGTCTTGAATTGTTTTTGTTTAGCAATGCTTGGAGCAGAGTTACTATCACAGAGAATTTTTGTAACTAAAGCTGAATGGAAGAATTATATATGCTCTCAAAAAATGATTCAAGCTATTGATTTTGTAGCTTCTTCTGTATTCAGGATAAATGAAAATAGAAAATAAAAGAGAAAGAGGAAATTAAGAGAAATTTTGATTAAATTCAAAATTTAGAAGAGTGGTTTGAAAGAAAATTATCTTGGCTTAAGTGTATTCTTTCATTTATTACTCAAGAAATGGAATATAACATTAAATTTATTTAAAGTTGATGCTTCTTTTATTTTTACATTTTTCTGTTGTTTACTAAAAGCCTAAAAATAATTTATATGTGTACAAATTCCCACCATTTTTCTCCTTTTACAAAATCTCTGAGTTAAATAGTGGACATCTAATTCTTTGGTGTAGTCATTTAACACCAAATAGTTTAATACTTGGACAAATAGATCCAAATTAAGTGGAATACCAAAAGCTTGTAACATTTTTTTTAAAAAAAAAAGACATTTACACCTTCTTACCCACCCAGTGTGGCTCAGTGTTTGAGCATTAACCCATGAACCACGAGGTCACTGGTTTGATTCCCGGGCAGGGCACATGCCTGGGTTGTGGGCTAGATCTCTAGTAGGGGTGAGCAGGCAGCCCATTGATGTTTCTCTCTATCCTTCTCCCTTCCTCTCTCTCTAAAATCAATAAAAACATATTTTTAAAAAGACACACATTCTTACCATGTTGCATAAAATTTCTCACTAATAAAAATATTAGGAAGCTCAGCAAGTTCAAATAAACTTAGAAAGATAAATTGTGGTGTTGTATTAGTTTTCTATTGCTACCTTAACAAATTACAATAAACTTAATGACTTAAACAATACAAAATAGTTATGACAAGCCTGACACTGTTTTTATCAGACTAAAGTCAAGGTGTTGGTAGGCTGTGTTCCTCCCTGAAGGCTCTAGAATAAGATCTATTTTCTTTATCTGTTTCCTCATTCAAGTTATTGGCAGAATTCAATTTCTTTTCTTTTTTAATTGATTTTTCACAGAGAGAAAGGGAGAGGGATAGAGAGCTAGAAACATCGATGAGAGAGATACATCGACCAGCTGCCTCCTGCACACCCCCCACCGGGGATGTGCCCACAACCAAGGTACATGCCCTTGACCGGAATCGAACCTGGGACCTTTCAGTCCGCAGGCCGACGCTCTATCCACTGAGCCAAACCGGTTTCGGCAGAATTCAATTTCTTAATAAATGTGTAGGACAGAGGTTTTTATTTCCTAATTTGCTCTCAGATGAGGGCCATTTCTGGCTTCCAGAGGTACCCTATTCCCCCACTTCTGTTCTCCATCTTCCATTTTCAAACTGTTATTGTAATTAGCTAGTTTATTACTATTAGTAAAGGAAAGAAAGCAAAGAGAAGTTAAATATTGTAAGCATGGTCACCTGAGCAGCTTGATCAGGAAGCTACAACTTCACATCTGTAGGAAACCACTGGTCCATTCCCTGCAGATCACTGGGAGAAGGGATAGAACAAAAAGGGAGATGGGCGTATGTGCAGTGAAGTTAGGGTGATGCAGGAGAGGTGCTTATCAGTCTAGCCTGGGGAACAATGAGTTGGCTATCAGGTGGATGCCATCAGAATTGCATGAAATCTTTGAGGGTTAAGCGGTTTGTTTGAAGAAGCTCCTAATTAAAATCTCCTGACAAATAGTTCCCTCTCACTTGTTCTCTCTCGTGTCTCTAGCTTCTTGACGTGCACTTGCCCGTGTGCTCACCTGTTTCTTCTCCATAGCCATGTGGCCTTAAGTAGCTACATGACCCATGGCCATGGGGACCCCACATGCAATGGATTGTAGCTGGGAATGCCAGCTAAGTTAGCCAGATGCTGGACTAGATTGTACTTTAATACGAAGCAGAAATTCTGGGCAGTGGCCTTAATTCTGGCTCTGCTGAAGATATGGTTGGACTTGTTCCATGGCAGGACAGGTGAAGATGGGGCATTGAAGGGGAACCCCCTTAATTTTACATCATCAATAAAGCTTTCAAATAAATAAAAAAAAAACATCTTCCCTGAGGGGGCTCAGGAAATGTATTTCCTCATGGAACCCCAAGAACTCCACTTCCACTGATAACAAAACCAGCAACATCATATCTTGTCACTCTGACTCCCAAAATCATTTCTTCTTGTTTCATCTCTCTCTGACCCATCCAGAAAAGGTTCCCAGGTTATAAGAATATGCCTCCCCAAACTATGACTCTTTAGCATAAATATTATTTTAGTTGATTACTTTGAGAAATATCACACACAGGAAAAACTCTGAAAACAGATTAGAAGTTACCCTTTTGTAAGGAAAATTTACATTTATAAGGGAAATCTCCTTTTGTTGAGGGTACCAGGAAGAGAAGGAGGACTAGATCACAAAGATGACAAGGCACTTTTATCAATGAAGAAGGTTTAATCTGCCAAACAAATCTCACTTTAGTTTATGGTACTTTTAAAAAAATTATTACCTGAGCATATGTTTTTCATTGATACTAGAGGAGAGCAAGAGGGGTGGGGTAGTAGAGAGTGTATGTGTGTGGTAGAGAGAGAGTGAGAGAGGAAGAGAGAGAAACATTGATTGGTTGCCTCCTGATCTCCTGATTAGGGATCAAACCCACAATCTGGGTATGTGCCCTGATCAGGAATTGAACCTGAGACCCTTCAGTGCACTGATGAAGTGCTAACCATCTGAGCCGCATGGATCAGGATTATGGTAGTTTTCCTGGGCATCTCTTCACGGCTGGCCTTCTTCACACTCTTCTCTCTTTTGTCTTTAGTGTAAGCCTGAATTCTAAGACACCTTTGAGTATTACTCAGTTTCTCTGGGTAGCTCCCATGCATACATGAGGTATACCTGCTAACAAACTTTGTTGACTAAAGAATGTCAAGCCTAAGAGAAGTTTTATGAGAGTTTATTTGAGCCAAACTGATGACAATTGTCAGGAAGCAAAATCTCAACAGATTGAGAAAATGCTTCAAAGAATGGCAGTTTCGCAACTTACTTTATACAGTAGAATCAGAGAAGTCACAAGATTACATGAACTCCATGGGTGGTAGATGAAGGGGGTGGGGGAAAGCAAAGCAGGAAAATCTCTGGAATTGGATAAAAAGCAAAATGAAAAGACACAGGCTTCTTTTACTTCGGTAAATACAAGATAGTTAATAATTAAAACTTACAGCACATAGAGATGCTATCCCGGGAGCAAGATAACAACGAGGGGTTCTGTGACCTTGTGCTCTGGTGTCGGTGGTTGTGACTTGAGGGGCCTGGAAAAGAAAGTTACTCTGGCATTTCAAAGGTGTTTTATCCTAGATGCAGAAGAACGGGGGACACGGCTCCCATAATGTAGAGATTGACTTTTGTCGAGGGAGTTATAGGCCTAGGACATGACAACTCACTGTGACCCACGTTTAGTTGTAAACTGTTATGTTCAGGTCATCCTACGGCTTTACTTTTGCTCTCTGAGCTTACAAGGCCTTCCATGTGGCTTCACGTGAGCTTGTCAGTTTACTATGTGCCCACTTTTTTCACAACTTGTGTTTGTTTTTATCTTAATCTGTCTTTGCTTGCAGGGCTCCCAGCTGAGAATTTAGAAGGGTAGAGAAAAAGACAATTATTTTCTTCCCTACAATGTAATGATATTGTGCCCACCCAGGTAATTCGGAATAATCTTCCCATATCAAGGATTTAATTACATCAGCAAAGCTCTGTTTTCCATGTAAAGTAGTATATGCACAGGTTCCAGTGTGTAAGGTGTGAATATCTTGGGGGGCGGGGGGTCATTATTCTCCCTAATATAACTGTTTCTAAAAGAAAAAGTGGAGCCCGAGGGGCATAGCTCAGTGGTTGAATGTCATCCTATGAACCAGGTTGCGAGCTCAGTCCTCAGTGGGAGGCAGCAATCAATGATTCTCTCTCATCATTGATGTTTCTGTCTTACCCTTCCTCTCTGAAATCAATACAAGTATATTAAAGTATTTATATGTAATAAGAAAAGAAAAAGTAGATAGGTTTGATGAGGACATGGGATAACTGGGGGAAAATACTTTGGTTTGAGGCTATCATTATAATAGAACATCAGGAATGTATTAATGTCACACAAGAGCTAACATTAATTTTCCTAGCAATGAGTTACATAATCTGTGTAAATGTTATTTGTCAAGAATAATGGGTAACAAACAGTGTTTAGGAAAGAAGTAATTTGTATAATCCGCAGTTTAAAACATGATGAGGGGATGTTTTTATTATATTTCTTTTATTGTATTACCTTCTTACTTTTGTCTGAATCCACTTATTGGCTACTCTAGACTCTGGGTCTACAGAGAGAAACAATGTCTAACAATAAACAGATGCCATGAGAGCTTAATACGTTTATTTACAAGAGACTAATAGACTCTTGGTCCTCAGGAATTGTTTATTTCTTTAACTCTGATTTACATGTACTTGTGATAAGGTACATGTAATTTGATGATTACATGGGCAATAAATGTTGTTAGCAAATAGGTAGATGAATTACTCCCCATTTACAAAACATATTCTTGAAAATTTAGGGCCACCAAAATGTTTTTTATAAGAAAAAAATCCCTTTCAAATCCCATCAATACATCTTGATTTGTAAGATATATTGTGACCATACACAGTATGACATGCACTTTGCTGAATTCAAAGGATAAAAATATAAACAAGGTAAAAGTAAGCATATATTAGGTATTAATTTTTCATGCCTTATTAAAAATTTTAAAGATAACTTATGACTTTTAACTTTTTAGATTTTTAGTGAAGAGCACTAGTATAAATATGATGTAAATACCGCTAAGATTTTTAGCTTGGGAAACTGTAGGTGTTAACATTAAATAATAGATGAACTATTATAGAACATAAACACAATAGAGAGAGATAATCACACATCTTTGGAAATACAGCAAACCAAACAACTAATCTGCCTGAGAAAGTTGTACATGGCTGAAGATATGATACTTCAGCCATTTTTAATGTGGGGGCTAAAAAAATAATTTTTCTCCACCTTTTAAGTTCTTCTAGTTGGGCTAGTAATCACATTAACAAAAACATGGTAAAAGGAGAAAACGTATCACATTTATTACAAATGTACGTGCCAGAAGTGTCATAAGATATGGCACTACGTGCATTGGCGAGTTGAGATTTATATGCTATTATGGACCAAAGAGAAAGGAGGTAAGATTTCAAAGGATACAGGCAACTTATAGGTCATGAAGGAAGAGTGGAACACACATGGCAGGCAAATTCTTGCTAGGTAACCCAGAAACAGTGATATAGGAGGAATGGGGCTGTCTAGTTAACAGGCCCCTGATTGGAGCCTTTCTATAACATACTCAGAGGAATAGTTAAGATTTGCCTCCTGGAGCAGACCTTTCCATCTGCATCTCTTAGGCAGGAGAGGGGAAAAGAGGGTCAAATATTCTTTCTGAGCAAACCTGTCTTTTAAAAAAAATAACCAGCTTAAAATAAATATCCCAAATGGCAGAGTTTTGGATGCTAAAACCATCAGAAAACAAGAGAGCTCAAAGAATTTGTATGGTAGGAATGAAACACTCAATGGAAACATTGCAGAATAAAGTTGAGGAAATCTCATATCAACTTGAAGGATTTGAATATCAAAAGGGAAAAATTAGAATGTTCAAAGACCTATCAATCCAGAAGATCCAATATAAAAATAATTGAATTTTCAAAGAAAGTAATGAGATAAAAGTATCACTACAAAATTATTATTTTTTTGTAAAATATTGAAAAAGTAAACATTTGGCATTAATGTTCAAACTATGTCCCTACAGGAACCTAAATTGTCAATAGAAGTGTGAAAGGACAAAGAAGAGCAAGCCAGATCACCTGACTTTGACCACAGCAGATGTAGTTTTATAGCGTCTAACAGTGAAGCACCCATTATATGTGGTAAGCAATATTTGTGATAAAGTGAAGACATACGTTAGTTAATTAATATCAAGCTTGAACTCTATATCCTAAAGCTCAAAATGTAAGACATTGTAAAGTAATTTACCAAAGTTCCAAAACAAGATATATTCTATATTTTTCTGGACTTAAAAACCCCATTAAAAGAAAACAAGTTTAATCTTATGTGTTTTATACTCATTCTGAACCCGCCTTTTACTGAGCCACTTCTGCTTAAGCCACATCTGTTTTTATTCTATCGCCAGGTAATAGTTCATCACCAAAACCAAGCAACTACAGTAACTCATCACCTTTTAGCCTAAAACATAACTCAAAAGTGTTTTTATTTAGCCATAGATGGTATGACTCAGTTGGTTGGACATCATCCTGTGCACAAAAAGGTTGCTGGTTCGATTCCCAGTCAGGGCACATGCCTGGATTGTGGGCTAGATCCCTAGGGAGCATGCAAGAGACAGCCAATGATATTTTGCTCTCACATGGATGTTTCTCAATATCTCTCCCCTTCCCTCTTTCTCTAAAAATCAATAAATTTTTAAACTGTTTTTATTTAGTTACAACATTGGGTTTTTTCTTTTGTTTGTATTTTTGCTAAGTCATTTGTTGATTTCAGCCTTTAACATTCTTGATGTTTACAGTTTCATGCACTATCTTGCAACATTCAATTGAATTTTGAGAAACATGTGACCTGCTTTTGTAGACAGGATGATTTCTTTGGAACATATTTTAACTTTATATGATAAAGGGAAGAAATGGAGAAAAATTAACCTACATGTAGTGTACCAGAAAATTTTAATTCAGCTTCTTCAATATTAGGATATTACCTATTCAGGCTGTTAAATTTCAAGGTAAATTAATCATTCATCAAGCATCTTGAAAATAGAAACAAAATGAAAATGAAGAAAAATCAGAAAAGTTCCATACTTTATCTGCAGAAATATCTTGTGCTTTAAGACAATGGAGTAATGTCTAAAAGTTTAAAAGGTAAAGGAGTATAACCCAACAATTTTATAGCCAGCTAAGATATCTTTCAAGTATAAATACATCATGGGGACAATTGAAAACGTGAAAGATCTAAAGAAATAATGGTATATGGTACTCAAATGGAGTAAATAATTCAAGTATAGAAAGCCTTATAAATCACCACTGATAAAAATCTATTCCCCTTAAAAATAAAACTAACATCCTTGAAGAACATAAAAATGTAAATCTGAATAGTGTAATAATGTATCTTACAAACAGAATGTAGGCAGATGAATGATTGAAATATGTGGCATACTATCATTTCCTTTGTTTATAGCAGAAAGTGAATAGATTTTTAAAAATGAAAACCTGTGGTCAAAACTATTGCTCATGTGAGTAAAATATTATCTTAACTTCCAGTTTTTTAATATGTAATAAATCTGTGGTATGAAAACAGTTACTTGAATTCTAATAATATATTTATGTTTTATTTTTAAGTTTTTTATTATTGAAAATTAAACTTTTATTTAATAATTTTACTATAATGCTTTCATGGTACAGTCCTGTTTTCTTTAAAAACAGGTTTCTATCTGTTTTCCATATATTTTTATATCTACATATATGCTTAGAAAAATGTGTGGAATGAGATTCACTTATAGTTCATAATGTTTATTTGCTTATGAAAAGATTTGGAGTGATTGTTATATACATTTTTTAAAATTCTTTAAAGTTAATATGCATTAAATATACAAGATAATAAGAGTAATACTTATTAGTAAAGTGACTAGAAGCCCTCGGAGCTCAATCTTCTCTTTGTCTTTTCATGCTCATCTTTCTACACTAGGAGGCTGACCCCTTGGACTGTGTTACCACAGCTTTCCCATAGGCAGGGAAATCCCAGGGTCAGGGGGTAGGTTGGGATATTTTTTCTCCATTCCCTATCATTTTTGGAAGCATTTTCTATTAGTGTTTGGTACCCTCCATGACTGTGGCTTTAATCATGGAATCTCCTATGCTAAGGCTCCATCTCCTGTTGTGCTATTATGTGCCTTTGTCCTATTGGCAAGGGGTGGTAATGGCTTCCCACTCTTGCTCATCTCTGTGTGCCTCAACATCCATTGTCTATGTTCTTACCATGGTAAGTTTCTTTTTTAAAAAAATCTTTATTGTTGAAAGTATTACGTATGTCCCCTTTTCTCTTCCATTGACCCTTTATAGCCCTCTCCCGCACCCCACCCCAGGCCTCCACCACCCCCCTATTGTTTGTGTACGTGGGTAATGCATATATGAATACCAAGTTCTTTGGGTGGTCACTATTTGAGTTTTCTGCAAGATTGAGAGAATAAATAATAAATGACATTTTGTTTTTTATTTTATGGTATTTTATTTTAAAAATACATTGATTACATAATTTTTTGTGACAGGCTGTAGGATTTTACATTGTAGGTTTTAACATTGGAGTTGTGCAAACATGGCTCAGTTCCAGTGCACAAAAATGAGTGCTTTTACAATAAATAGCAAAATATATCTTATGCACATAGTGCACTTGACAAAATTTTTATTTAAGTATTCTATTGCTCAAATATTTAATATTTATTGATTGATTTCATTTTCAAGTGTTACTACTACCTACTATTTTTTATTATGTTATAGATGAGATAAAGTAAAATAGGATTTTACTTGTCCAAGTAGGCGTTCTCTGATATATAATATGTTGTTGCCTAATCAGAGTTTTACATGGACGTTTCTGCTAAAAGATTTTCACACCTAGTAGTGGGGTCTTTCCTGGATGCTCAAGTGAATTCATACATGTTGAAATATTTCAGATAAATTGGCAGGGGATACACGGGAGGGAACGTATCAGTTCTCTCCCTCAGCCCTTCCCACCCCTGCCATCAAGACCTTTCTCCCCTTTACCTCTTAAAGTCTGAATTCAGCTGGGATTTTAGGTAACTTCTGGGAAGTATTAAAACTCATTACTTGGTTGTCCAGAATATTTGCCCTCTTTTATTTTCCAATAATGCTCTCTGAATTGTTTCCCTAATACTTTTAAAAGATGTGTGGCACTGCAGCCGAGCGCAGCGCGGGACAGGAATTATAGTTATCGTTTCAGATGAGGTGTGTTGAAAGCGTTCAGGATGACGCAGTTGGCAGTTTGCAGGACTGGCCTTCTTATTATTACCATCTGTGTCAACTTGGAGCCTCCTCCATTACAGAGAAGACAAGAAAAATGAAGCTGTGGTTGTGTTTGGGGGAGATTCCCCCCCTCCCTCATTATGATTGACCCTGGGATACACACTAAGTGGGTGAATGAAACTGAAAAATTGTTCCAAGCTTTTGCTGGATAGCACTCATAACTATCAGCACATACAATTAGTATTTAAAAACTTTCCCCCTTCTACAACTTTCTTACAATCTATTTCTTTGGAGAAACAGTAATAGTGATGATAAAAGTATATCACTTTCTCTGTGGAACCTGGTGAAATTTGCAATATAACCTTTATAGCAAATATATTATTACTGGCAAAAAAAAAAAATGTGGTTCGTTTTTATAACAAAGCACATTGGCAGTTGAAATGAGCAAAGAACAAGTATTGTGCAGCCTATATGAAGGGCTTGGAATCCTGAACTATTTGGAAGGAACCTGACTCATTTCAGGGAATTTATGTAGGTCAGAATCAGCCACAAAATGAAAAAAACCTAAGAAAATGCTGAGAGTCAACTTTTAGGTTTTTCATGTTGGATTTATAAGCAAATGATATCATTTGAAGACTTTATTATAAGGGCACACTGAAAAACATCAAATGTGTACCTAAGTCATAGAGATAAAAAACCTAAACTGAGCAGTTTATTCTTAATAATTCACACTTAGTCATTTTCATTCTGTAAGACTAGAACAATATTTTTTCAGCACCGGAGCATGGGAAGTACCATTTCATATGTGAGAAAGGTATGGGACTTAATACCAGAAACACACTACAGTAGTAGAAGTATGTTTATATATACTTACACAGTTTAAATAGTCAATAAAAGGTTACATTTCTTGCCTGGCTGGCATGGCTCAGTGGTTGAGGATCAACCTATGAACCAGGAGGTCATGGTTCGATTCCTGGTCAGGGCATATGCCTGGGTTGTGGGTTCGATCCCCAGTATGGGGCATGCAGGAGGCAGCAAATCAATGATTCTCATCATTGATGTTTCTATCTGTCTGTCCCTCTCCTTTCCTCTCTAAATTAAAAAAAAAATGTAACTTACTAGCAATAACAATATTTTATTTTTTGAAAAGGTACATTTCTTATTATAGAATATGGGTCTAGTCATCAATTAACATTTTCATTGCTCATAAAATTTCCTGAATAAAGACTTTTTAATATTAACTATTTAAACAAGATTCACTTAAATAAGAGATAATATCAAATTTCAAATGTGTGAACACACATATACTAGTAGTAATTTGTCTTACTCATGGCATCGTGTATAACTTGACAAATTTAGGCAAAGAGCACCATTGCGTGCATAGAGAATTCAGCACTGAGACCAAAGGGATAGTTGAAAGATGCCTGAGGTGTCAACAAGATATCTCTCTGTACTGGATTCCACTGTTAATTTTATAAGGTCTTACATTTTTCAGACTAATTAAAAGGTGAAATAGAAATGCCTGAAAGTTCATTCACAAAAATAACCATATTAAAAAAAATTGTTAATTTTGCACTGAAATATGAGTTCTACAAGCACAGAAATAAATAGTGGCAGGAATGTTGGCTGAGTTAAAGCTGAGGCTCAGGCGACCTTATATGAAGAGTATAATGAGGTAAGGTATCCTTCCTAAAATATCAATAGATTTATTCACATCCATGAGAGGTGTGAATCCCATTCAAAACTGAGGTTCCTCCTGACATACTAGTACACTGGTATGTCAGCTGGAAGTAAAGGAATGGGTCCAGTGGAAGACAGGCAGCATGGAGGGGGAAGAGAATAGCAATTTCCTAAGACAAAATTAAAAAGATTCTGGAAATAAAGACATAAAAAGTCTTACATGTAGGAAGGAAACTGGTTTGAAGCCACATGTAGGGATAGTCTGTACTTTAGGCTACTCTCAGTTATATGCCCCTAGAAACCTAAATGATCCCAATGAAATACAACCTATAGCAGGAGAGTATATCAAGCATTACAGGCTATATAAGTAGATAGAAGATTCCCCCAAGAATGTCTGATGCTCAATATTCCTCCCAACAGCAAGTGTTAAGCTGCATAAAAGAGTCACCTGCATGGTGAATGGGTACACACAATTTTAAATTATAGACACTGGATGAGAGCTGCAGAATTCTTGGCATAAACCACTCTGTTTAAGCCCCCATCCTGAGACGTAACCAAACGCTAGCCTGACTTCTTTAGTTCAAGACCATGTTCCTAGGATGAGTCCAGTCCTCTTCAAATGAACTGCTTGAAAAAGAAAGGCACTGCCAAAGAATTTGCTGTTTGTTCCAGTCAAAACTTAACTATATGCCACTGACCTACCTTTCTTAGCACATTTACTTTTCAAACTGGCAATTATAAATATTTTCTCTGTTCCCTTGAGTTGTAAGTCTCCTACTACCATGCAACATTGCCTCAAAGACCTGGAAGCTATCTCCTTGAAATGTAGACATATAGAAAGATAGCTCATGGGAGTGGGGTTCTTGGGTGACACAGAAATAAGCATTTTCAGAGGCCCCAGTGGGAGAATGAGATGTGGTAAAAGACTTTATTTGTGTGGAGTCACATTCCGCAGGTTCCAAAGTTCCAAGTCCCTTTAACCAGTCCTGAAAAGGGGGCAGCTGTGGATTCACAAAGCCAGAAGCAGGGCCAGTGTCCAGAGCTTCCATTCCGTGTTACATCCTGGTCCAGTTCAGCATCAAGTTAATTAGAGTCCATTAGTCCATTGTGTGCGTCCCATGTGGCTGAGAGCCAATGCAGGGGAGTGTGCCCACTGCAATAGGAGTCCCAAGAGAGCTACAGGGTCAAGAGCCAAGAACTTGAACTCCCTTTGCCTAGGAATTTAAATATTTAGATTTTGCATGCTTGCAGTGACCATGCCTATTCTAGCCATTGATTTGTTCTCAGGTGTGACTGACATAAGCACCTTTCCACATTACCTGGACCTTACTGGGCATGTGTCTATTGTCCAGCCCCTTCCCTCATGGTTACTCAGGGAACAGACTTGGAGAATGTTAACTACAGATTTCTGGCAAAGCTTTATATGGCATGCCTATGTTATCTAGTCTTCCCTTTACCTCTTTCCTGTTAAATAAAAACCAGATTATTACACTGGTATCACTGCCTTTCTCAAAAATGGAACTGACATTAATTTATTCTGCATGGAAGGAAACATTCTTGATACTCTTCTCTTATTATGTCATCCTTCATATAAAATCCATCATGAATTCCTCCCAATTTTACCTGCTGTATTTCTCTCAAATGTATTTATGTATTATTGCCTCTCCCACCACTAATAGGCCAAGCCATTTCTTCTGGACTGGACTATTGCAAAAGCCTCCAATCTAGTTCATTTTCCGTCTTGTAACAAGAAATGTATCCTAACAAGGCAGAGTATGCCATTTATCCTCATCTACGTTGGCATGCTATTTTTCATCTTTAAACATATAGCATCATTTACTTATTTATTGTCTTTGCTGATATACATTTGCAAATGCTTAGAACAAGACATGTAGGAAGCAGGCAATAAATATTTATAGAATGACTGTTAAATGTTCTTAGAATGAAAACAAAAGGTTTTTTTTCATGGTAAATAAGACCCTTCATTATCTCACCTTCTTTCTTCTCCAGTCCTATATTGCCCAAGACCACATCTAATTTTTCTCCTCTAAACTCACTGGCTTTCTAGATTTATTACCCAGAATTGGGTAAAGAGTAAGGACAGAGGGATTTTTATATTCCTAGGCAATAACCTGTGAGGGTGCACCAAAACCAACAAATCTACACTAATAAAAGAGAAACATGCAAATTGACCATTTCTCCACTATACCCACCAGCCATTCAGGAGCGAGTATGCAAATTAACCCAACAAAGATGGTGGTTAATTTGCATATGCATGCGCCAGAGCGAAGACTGAAGGCAGCGTAGAAGGAAGCCAAGCGAAGCAGCGGCAGAGAAGGGAGCAAGGCAGCAGAGAAGGGAGGGAGCGAGGCAGCCGACATGGGAGGGAGCGAGACAGTGGAGAAGGGAGCGAAGCCGCAGGAAGCCCTATTCTTGCAGGAATCTTCCTGCAACGAGCCTCTAGTATTTATATATTTTAGTGCAGAGAGTTGTAGGCAGTGAAAAGGGGCAGTCACATTGCACTATTGATAGGAACATTTAACCCTAGCAGGACCACTGCACCTTTATTCTTTAGCAGACCCTAACTTTTTGCCTTCATAATTTCCAAACATCCTATAGCTTCCATATCATTTATCAATTTCTTAATGAAATCGTCCCCAAGGGGAGAACCTCTCTTCTCTTTTTTAGTTATTTGCTTTCTTGGAAAAAGTAACACATTCTTTTTCTGTATAGATTATGTTTTGCTTTATAGCTAGATGTGATTTCATACAATTAATTGGGTAAGAGTTGTCCTCTCTATCAGAATACAAGCTCCGTGAACACAACAGCACATCTTTTAGTTTTATATTTCTTGGTAGCAAAATATAATTTATTAACATTTCTTTATATTATTTGCAAACTTTTGATGACAGGAGAAAAAAGGAAGAGATAAAATGAGAAAGGAAAACAATAGCATATGGCCCATCATTCCTGAAGAATATAAAAAATGCCTTTTCATTAACTGAAGTTGTAAAGAAATAGTCATAATGAAATGATCACAAATGCTAATTTACTTACAATTAGATTTTAAATGTTTCTCTGGAGATGCTAATACAGAGTGATGGAAATAATGGAAATAAATTGAAACAATTAAACCTTTTTTTTTTCTCAATGAACCTCATTGTGAACTTCACATATGAACAAGAAAAGAAGGTGAATTAGGAGTGACAGTTTAGAAACTTTCTCCCTTAGTTTCTTCATTATCTGGAGTTTTAATACCACAGCTTTGAATAATATAAAGAATTTACTTTATATACTTGGGAGTAATATGAGAAAAGCAAGTGTAGAATGCATGTATACATGTATATGTAGTAAAAATCCTTTCAACAGTCAATATGAATATCTAAGTTTGATGCACTGAACTTTGAAATAGGCGCAGGATGGCCTCCTTGCAGGCTGGTAATTCTTCCAAAGTAATTTTAGAGTTATTCTCTCTTTGCTTCATGTGCTTCTGTAGTCAAGTCCCCAGGAATGCAGGAAATTAACAAGGTTAGCTGTGGGCATGAGGTACCCTTCTGATGACCTACACACCTGAACTCACACTGGAAGAAGCAGAGAATCTGCAGGTTTGAATGTTTGCCAGAAGTAACAACCAAACACTGTTAAAATAAAAGGCAGTTTTCATGCTTTTTACTTTATGTCTATGGACTACTGCTTAATGAATTTTTACTTTTACATTCAACTAATTATTTCTTT
Source organism: Cnephaeus nilssonii (assembly GCF_951640355.1). Classification (NCBI taxonomy): domain Eukaryota; kingdom Metazoa; phylum Chordata; class Mammalia; order Chiroptera; family Vespertilionidae; genus Cnephaeus; species Cnephaeus nilssonii. The sequence continues at coordinate 10,436,631 of NC_137074.1, forward strand.
CTCTGTTGGCTGACAACCATTCTGTGATTTTCTTTCTGATTTATTTTATCTGAATCTTTCTGGATTTTTTACTTTTTGGTATCTTTTAGTTATTTGGTTTTTGGTTTAAATCTCCCTTTATTATTTTTTTCTTAGGGTTTTGAACACAATCCATTTCTATAATTCTGTTAGATTAAATCTAACTTGCTTTTCTTATATTATCCTGGTTTAAATCTCTTGTCTTTTAGTAGAAAGATAAAAATATTGGTCAGATTCCTTTTATATGGACTAAAAACTGCTTATTTCATAAGATATTTGCTCTCTTTTTGCTTCCCAGAAGCCTAAATAATACCCTTTAATTACTGGAGACTCTGTGGGAAAGATATAGTCACATAAATCAACAAGATAATAACATTCTCTACCCTGCAAACCCCAATGGTCATGCTAAGGAGAGAGAATTCCTAGCAAAACTCTGTTTTGCTGAATTTGATGAAATATAGATATACAATTGGGAACAGGTTGTAGGACTTAATCACAGGATGTTGCAAAGTGACTCCCAACAATCAGAGTGAGAGAAAAGATTGAGATGATTGAAAGAACTGGGGGAACTCATATATGACAGCTGTCATAAGAAATGAACACTTGGGAAAGAGAAAAAACTTTACGGGGATTCATAGAAAGTGTGTTAGTGTAAAGTAATCCCCTCTTCCATCTTTCCTTAAAACTTTTAGAATTATTAATATAACCATTAATAGCTTCAGAGTTGGATGTGTGTATGCTTACGTGTATGTATGTATGTGTTATATGACAGGTTTTATGAGTCAGTCTGTGTGGGAGCTTAGTGAGAGAAGAACCACATTCACTGTCTCTTCGATCTCTTTTATATTAGCATATAGTCTGCACTATATAATAAGCATAACATCAACACTCATTTATTTGACACATATTAATTGAATGTCTACTGCATTCCAGATACTTGTCTAGGTGTTTGGAGTACATCATTGAAAAGAACCAATAAAAACATTGTCCTTGAGGAGTTTATATTCTAGCTGGGGAAGAAAGACAATAGAAAACAGAAATAATAAAATAATCAATAAGAAAATTACACAATAGTATAGGTAGCTATAGTTAATATAGAAAAAGAAGGAATACAGAGGAAGCAGGATAAGGAGTTGTGAGGGGGAGGAGATGGGAGTTTTACACTGGTCCTCAGGATTGGCCTCAGTGAGAGTGAAAACATGAACACATCATTAATTATAGTTCAGTGTAGTAAATCAGGAGCATCAGCAAATTTTTCTTAAAGGACCAGAAAATGAATATTTTCTACTTTGCAGGTCAAAAGGTAAAATTGAGGCTACGATATGAATACTTATAATACCATTTAAAATGCAGTCACTTAAACTATAAAGAAGCAGGTCCTGCAAATATCTCAGAAAAGAACTCTCCATGTGAGGGAATAGGCAGGGAGTGCAGGGGGAGTGTAACTGGTGTGTTTGAGAAAAGCAAAGAGGAAAGTGTGGCTCCATTAGAATTACAAAGGGGAGAGTAATATGAGAAGAAGTCAAAGAAATAAAAGGGAGTTAGGGCAGATTATACAGGACTCTGTGAGGCACTTCCAAAACTTTGTTGCCTGAGAGAAACAGTGAGCCATTGCAAGGTTTTTAATAGAGCTACCTGACCTGCCTTATGTTTTTAAAGGATCTCCATTAACTAAATCATTGCAAGGTATTAAAAATACCCATAGGTCCTAAAGCATTTTGTTTAATTTTAAAACAGCTACATGAACATACAAAAACTAATCAAAGCAAATATAATGACCTGCTCAAGTGTATATGTGCTGTCTTACCGTTTCAGTTCACTAAGAATCTGGGTGACCTAAGTTCCAGTCCTCATGGGCTCCTAAATAGCTCTTGACTTGGTCAAGTCGTTTTACCTTTGCAGAGCTGGGGACTTCAAATTTCCAAGTGAGGCAGTAGGGCCCGATCATCTCCCAGGACTGTGTCATTTTCCTACCACACTTATGTAGAATGTAATCTCTATGAGGTGTTAGATTTTGTCATGCTCTTCACTTCACTACCAGGAAGAACTCATTGTTTATTTACTTTTATTGAATTCTTTTCTGGTTAAAACACTTTAAGTTGTTTCTGTTTTCTTCATGGAACCCTCAATGAATCAAGGACATAGGACAAAATGTAAAAAGATGTTTCATTAAAAATATCTTGCCCAGCCTGAGCGGCTCAGTGGTTGAGCATCGACCTATGAATTAGGAGGTCATGGTTCAATTCCTCCGGTCAAGGCACATGACCAGGCTGTGGGCTTGGTTTCCAGTAGGAGGTGTGCAAGAGGCAGCTGATCAATGATTCTCTCTCATCATTGATGTTTCTATCTCTCTATACCTCTCCCTTCCTCTCTAAAATCAATAAAAAACAGCAACAACAAAACCCCCCACAATACCCTATAACACACTGTGATCCTAACAAAGTGAAACAGACCAATAGCAGTACATTCCTCCCTCATTTCAACATAACTGTTTAGGCACACTGTACCTAAGACTAACCAAATATTCACCAATGCCATTTCTTCATCCTGGACATGTAGAAACACTACATTTCTCACCCTCCTTTGCAATTAAAGTGAAACCATGTGATTGTGTTCTGGACAGCAGGAGGGGAGGAGAAATTATGTATGCTATGGCATGTTAGTAAACCAGCTTTCTGGAAAGATGGGGGGAAATACCTTGTTTGTAATGTTTGCCAACTTTCCTGGTGTAAATACATTGTGGCATCAGTAAACTTGGAGTTGGGAAGGCATACACAAAATTTACACATCACCGAAATTGTGACTCCAAAATTAGTCATTAAACCCTATACAGGACCATCCATGCTCTTGTCCTCTTCCATGGATACCACAAAGGCCTCATTTGCATGGAGGCATCATCATAAAATGGAAGTGAGCTGGAATTCCAAGTCCTGTATCAGACTGCAATGTGAATGTGAAATAGATCTCATTTGTGTTAAGTCACTGGAATTTAAGGATGTTTGTTTTTGCAGTATAGCCTAGCCTGGCCTGACTCTATTCTAACTAATGTTGTTTCTGGGAGGCATGAGCATGCATTGACGGTGACACCCCACACAGATGATGGTCTTTAGCAAAATCTGTAGCATCTACAAGGAAATGTAGCAGCCACCGATCCTCAATGGAAAACCTACTGTTTGCTGGGATAGCAGCAGAGGCCAACAAAGCAGGATAATTAAAAAATATATATTTAAACTGCAACAACTGGTGACACAGCGGAAGTTTTCATTCAGAATAAACTTGTGAATGAACACATGCAAATAGCACCTAGAGGACTTCCAGAACACCTAGCAGTTGGATTCCACAGAAACTTACTGTCTGATGTGATGTAGGTTGGCTCATGAATCAGTACTGCCTTTGTATGAATGTGATATTATTTATACCTACAGGATGGTAAGAATGAAAGTCACATTTGTTATTTTTTATTGTTTCGTAATAATAAAAGTCATGCTTTTAAAAATGTTTTCATTCATAAAGTTAGTATTTCAATGTATAGGTGTCTAAATTATTTCTACATATGTATTACGGGGGAACTCTGTTCTCTTGTTTTTGTGGACAAAACTGCTGGAGGAGTTTGGAAGGAGAAATTGAGCATAACCTTCACAGCTTATTCCGTCTCCTCTCCTTGAATCTGGCTCCTGAAGAGAAGAGAGTCTTTCCTTTTCTTCTTCATGTTATTCAGCTTAAAAGGCCAGCTGGGTGGTAGTGTTTGTCCAAGGCCATGGTTTACTTTAGAAAAGCACTTGCCCGGAGACATAAGCAACATTTGCAATATAAGCTTGACCAATTAGGAAGGCAACATCCAGGGCCCAGATGGGTCTGAAGTTTTTGCTTAATTTCTCAATTTTTAAGCAGGGGAAAGAGGTGCTATTACTTGGGTCTTACTCCAAAAATAAAAGGTCAAGCTGAGAATCTGGAATATAGTTTTTAATGCAATATATTTGCAAAAAATGTATTCTCTCTTTATGTTGCATTTCAATGACATACATACTACCAAATAGCAATCATATTAAGGAGAGTAAAACAACTGCAATATACTAGTATGTCAAGTGACATAGTCGAGTATCTAAGAAGGAATTCTTCCACAGTAAACAGCAGAAGTCTCTCATACACGGATTTTGTTGACAATGCAAATTTATTAAAGGCTGTTGCAAGCACATGGAAATGTCATCTTGCTAAAATGCTCAGAGGAAGGAAACAAGAAAGCTTAGAGAGGGACTATAAAGACCTCTGCTGTGTTGGAGAAATTCTGGGCAGGAAATGTGTGAGGAGATGGCTTCTTTGTTGTGAATCACTGTAACCAATTTAGGAATAAGAGTTGAAGTGGATCTTTTCATTAAATATGCTGGAAAAAAAATTAGAGCACTGAGATTTGAGGTGGGGTAGGGGAAGGAGATAGATCATTCCAGTGTTAGCATGGGAGTGAGGTTTGCTGTTGGTGAGTCAGCAAATAGCAATTGTCTAACTAATGACAACTGCTTCAGAAATAGAAATTGATTTATATTCTTCACTATTCTGAGTTAAAGGGGAAACAATTAAGAAGGACACTTGAGAATAACGACTTTTATAACCATTTCATGGTTAATAATTCTTTAATTAGCAACTTGATAAAAGTTAAATAACATTTTTCAGAATGGACAGAAAAATTAATAGATTATACAAATAAATATGAGTAAGGCTTGTGATTTCAGACCTGATATGTAAAGAGCTGAAAGACACTACTCCCATTTTCACCAAAAGAAAAATGCTGGAAAATCTGAAATCTAACAATTTATTTTGGACCCATCAGAGAACTGAATTCACAGGGCAAACTACCACCCCCAAATCTGGAGAAACACACTAACATGTTTTCATCTGGAAGAGAAGCTGATAGAACTATAAACTGGTAAGAACATTTAAATGGTAAAATTGAGTGTGCACTTAATATGATAGTAAAAAACTTTCAAGAGACCCCCCCCAGTCTCATGGGAGCCACCCTGTTTTTACCTTCAAGAGCCCTATAAAATTCTCACCATGAACATTTGAGAAAAGTCCAAAGCTATGGCAAAGAGAAGGAAAGAATAATTATTCTGACATAGACCTAGATCCTTAAAAAAACAGTATACTCCAAAGATAAGTGCTCTGCCAGTAACTCATACTCCAGTTCCCTCAAGGCCTAATCCCTCAACTAAGGGGAACAAAAACTGGTAACAGGGTTTAGAGCTTTGAAGAAATGTACACTGAACACTGAAGCCAAGGAAGAGAGTAGGGATAGGGGAGAAACTTGTGAAGGTCATGGTCCTGAGATGCACGTTCACTAAACGACTGAGATTTAATTGGAAGATTATTCTCCCTTCCCCACACCTTACCGCCACATTAACAAAGCTACAGTGTAATAATAGAGTGGATGATAGGTAAAATGTCTGGAAGACACAGACTCTCTCTGAAAAGGAGTACCGAGGAAAGTTTCAAGTCAAGTTGGAAGAAAAGTCAAGAACTCTAGAGGAATTTGATACAATTGTCACCGATAGCTATAGTAAACATTGAGCGTAAGTGTTTGCACTTATGATAATCTGAGCGAATGTAGTAAATTCCATTTTTTAAGTGTGGCCTGCACAGTGACTTTTTTCCAAAGAGTACAGATAGAGAGGGGGAAAAGGATGATTTTAAAGTAGAGAAACCTGAAAACACTGTCTTCCCTGATCAAGATTAACATCAACAGTGATAAATCATATTTATATCATCTACTTTTGATACTATAGTGATGAGAATTGCACATTACTTTGTGGTCTTCTTCCCAGAAACCCACAACCCCTGTCTATGAGGAGGAAAATATTAGGAAAATACCAATCAAGGAGCATTCTGTCAAGTACTAGTACCTGAAAATATTCATTGAAAATCTTATGTCACAAGTTCCTCATTTTTATTTTTTATTCAAGAAATAACTTAAAAATTAGCAGTTGAGTACAAAAGCAAAACAACTTAAAAGCAAGCATTCATTTTGTTAAACTGGGCTTTCTTCTTTGGCAACAAGAAAAAAATGTGCTGCAACTGAGGAATACATAACTTTTAACCATATAGTACAAGCTTAATAAATGTTCAGATTTATTTCCAACAAATCATCCAATACTATGAATATAGATGCATTCAGTAAGTATAATTCATTGTGTAGAATAACTTAGACACCACAATTCTAATAAAGCAAAATTAGCCTACCTAACTAGTCTTTCACACATTGTAAATACTTTGGATTGGTTATCCAGAGATTTCCTTTAAATTACTGTTAACACATTAGGATTAACTCAGCCAGTCCATTTGAAAATCCATAATTGCTGTTATAAAATATTAAACTGAGCTTAAGACTATGGAGCGACAAAGAACACTAGAGAGTATATACAAGTAAATTAAACACAAGTGTGTATTTGTTCCTGGGCACATCTGTACTTTGTTTGCAGCTTCTACTTAGTATTGTGTGGGACTAAAACATACTTTCCACTTAAAAATGGAACGAGAAACCTGACACAATCATTATACAAATTTCAGCCTGGAAGTGTGCTGGTTTCATGTTTTCCATTTCCTCTGACCTTTTCCCTTCCATCAAAGCTATAAATGGTGAACAGTGTGCTTATTTTTATTTGTTTTACTGTGTGAGGCTTTTGATTTTCAACAAACTCCACTTTAGGTCTAACATTTTTTATCAAAATTAAGGAATAAGCTTTAATGAGAAAAAAGATATAATTATAGGGAATGAAAGGGTTTAATTGAGAGTTCAGGGATTGCAAAATAAATAAGGGAAGAAAACAGGAGAATATAACCATAATAAATAATTTTAGCAAATGAAAATTCCCAGATACTTTTTTGAGAGTGCTTAAATATTTCAATGAAAGTAAGTAAAATGGAAAGGATAGTCTTTGGAAAATCTAACTCATTTATGCAAAGAGACAAAGAGCAAATTACAACAAAAATTTCAAAAGAAATAAAACACAAAATACAGAATCAAGTTATTTCAATGACATTTTTAATGCAGTAGGTAGCATGATGCTATATTGCTCTATTTGGGAAGTAGATTTGGAGAAGGCTATTAATATATTATTAGAATACTTTTTCTACTATTATTATTATTATTAATATAAGTAAACTAGAAGCCCAGAGATCCCTCTCCAAACTGGGATCCTGGTAGGATCGGGCCTAAACAGGCAGTCAGACATCCCTCTCACAATCCAGGACTGCAGGCTCCCAACTGCTCGTCTGCCTGCATTCCAGATTGCCCCTAACCGCTTCTGCCTGCCAGCCTGATCACCCACTAACCACACCCCTGCCATCCTGATTGATGCCTAACTACTCCCCTGCCAGCCTGTTTTCCCTTAACTGCCCTCCCCTGCAGGCCTGGTCCCCCCCAACTGCCCTTCCCTGCAGGCCCAGTCATCCCCAACATCCCTCCTCTGCCAGCCTGGTCACCCCTAACTGCCCTCCCCTGCAGGCTTGATATCCCCCAACTGCCCTCCCTTGCAGGCCTGGTCCCCCCCAACTGCCCTCCCCTGCTGGCCTGATCACTCACAACTGCCCTCCCCTGCTGGCCATCTTGTGGTGGCCATCTTGTGTTCACATGGGGGCAGCCACCTTTGACCATATGAGGACAGCCATCTTGTGTGTTGGAGTAATGGTCAATTTGCATATTACTCTTTTATTAGATAGAATAGAGGCCTGGTGCATGGGTGGGGGCCAGCTGGTTTGCCCTGAAGGGTGTCCTGGATAAGGGTGGGGGTTCCCTTGGGGCATGGGGCGGCCTGGGAAAGGAGCCTGTGGTGGTTTGCAGGCCGGCCACACCTCCCGGTGACCCAAGTACAGGCTCTGGTATCTGGGATTTATTTATCTTCTCTAATTGAAACTTTGTAGCCTTCAGTGGAGGCCAGGGCAGGCCAGGAACTTGGCTTCCTCTGTCGCTGGGGAAACCCAAGCCTCCTGTTCACTCCATGGCTGCAGACATTTTTGTTGGGATTTATTTATCTTCTATAATTGAAACTTTGTAGCCTTGAACGGAGGCCTGGGCCGGCCAGGGTGTGCAGGAAGCTTGGCTTCCTCCATTGCTGGGGAAACCCAAGCCTCCTGCTCGCTCCGGGCCACAGCCATCTTGGTTGGGTTAATTTGCATACTCGCTCCTGATTGGCTGGTGGGCTTGGTTTGTGGGTGTATGGGAGGTACGGTCAATATGCATATTACTCTTTTATTATATAGGATTTTTTTTAAAATCCTCACCTGAGGGTATTTTTCTATTGATTTTAGAGAGAGAGGAAGAGAGAGGGAAAGACAGAGAGAAACATTGATGAGAGAGAAACACATCGATTGGTTGCCTCCTGCAGGAGGCCTGTCCAGGGCCTAGGCCAGGGAGGATCCTGAAATCGAGGTACATGCCCTTGACTGGAATCAAACCGGGGACCCTTTAGTCACAAGCCTTTGCTCTTTTTCACTGAGCCAAACTGGCTAGGGCTAAAAATTCTTTTACATGTATAGGAGTTCTACGAAAGTATCTGTAAGTGCACACACAGGCAAACCTACACAGAAAGCTGGTTATGCTGGTTGAATCCCTAGTTGCCTAGGGGAGAAAGTTAAAAGAGTATTGATTTTTACTTTGTATCTTCTTGTGTTCTTCTAATATTTTTAAGTGTAAGTATTACCTTGTCATAAAATAAATTTTTTAAAAATCTTGCTATTAATCCACTGATTGTGTTTAATTTGTTATCGAAATTGTAGATAAATTTATAAAAACTTAATATCTATCGTATGCATACCTAACTACATCCTACAAATTTTTAAATTGGTTTGTATTTTTGTTGTTACTCTGTAGGCACCCTGTATAGATTCTGAATATTAAACCCTTAGTAGGTCTATTATTTGAAAATATTTCTCCTATTCTCTAAGTTGATTTTTTACTTTCTGGATAATATCCTTTGATGCATTAAAATTTTAATGTTGGTGAAGTCCAATTGTGTATTATTTCTTTTGTTGCTCATGCTTTTGACATCATATCAAATAATCTGATGCCAAATCCAAGATCAAGAAAACTGACTCTTATATTTTATGGTTTTGATCTTATATTTAAGTCATTGGTCCATTTTGAATTATTTTTATATGCTGTGAGGCAGGGATTCAGTTTCATTCTTTTGCATGTGAAAATCCAGTTGTCCTAGTGACATTTGTTGAAATGACTAATCTTTCTCATTGAGTATATTTGGAATCTTTGTTGAAAATTGATTGTACAGATATATAAGGGCTTTTTAAGGACTATCCATATTATTCCATTGTTAATTCTGGAATCTATATTTTATTCATTTTGAGTGAATCATATCATTATTAAAACTTCCAATCTTGTCATTTATTTAGTTCTTATTTAACATCTTTCAGCAACGTTTTGTAGTTTTTAGTGTAAAATTCTTTCACCTCCTTGGCTAAATTTATTCCTTGATATTTTGTTATTTTATATGGTGCTATAAATGTAATTGCTTTATTCATTTCATTTTTTTGTATCTATATTCACAAGAAATATCGGTCTGTAATTTACTTTTCTTATGGTGTTGCTATTTAGTTTTAGTATCAGGGTAATGCTAACCTTATATAGTAACTTTCCTTCTCTTCTATCTTTCAGAAGGATTTGAGAAGAAATGGTGTTCATTCTTTTTCAGTGTTTGGTAGAATTCACCAGAGAGGCCATTTGAACCTGGGCTTTTCTTTGTTGGAAGGTTTTTGATGATTAGTTGTCTCTGTAGTTGTTATAGGTAGGTTGAGATTTCCTTTCTTTCTTTCTTTCTTTCTTTCTTTCTTTCTTTCTTTCTTTCTTTCTTTCTTTCTTTCTTTCTTTTAGTTACATTAGGTAATCAATGTGTTGCTAAGTATTTGTTCACTTCATCTAGGTTATCTAACTTTTAGCATACAATTTTTTACAATATTTTCTTATAATTCTGTCATTAGAGATGTTTTAAGTAATAAAGATAAACATGTGGAATTTTCCTATTTCCACAACGGTCAGGAAAAAAGTCTTTAAGCTTTTTATTGTTATTATGCCCTCGCTCAGCCTTAACATTTTATCCCTTCTTGGAGTTTTTGGTGAGTGACTGTCATATAGAATGCCATGTTTTGGAATCTGATTTGAGAAGTACTGACAGACTCCTGACGAAGATAAGACACTAGAGGAAGTTATTGACAGAATTCTGTTTAGTATAAGAAAGCTTTATTCTAAGTGAAAATATTCAATGAATCCTCATCTTTTACGTTAGACAATTAGTATTCATAAGCAATATGATAACCAATATGCATATGTAGTTACCCAAAGATAAAATGTGACATTAAAGATATTTTTTACTTTCATCAGCCACTGAGGTCAAAAGGAAAATACAAATGATTGTGGGTAAATTTCTCTTATAACTTTGTTATTTGATTATGCATCACAAGCACATACACATTCTTTATACACTCAAATACACACACACACTCACATTTAACCAGAGATTAGTGTTGTAACACAATATAATTGTCCTTTTTTGGAATGTCTTTAACAATTTCCAATATAGAAAATTTCAATGTAAGGGAACATTTGCCCTGGATTATTTGAATGAATAGTTCTGTGATAGGTGTGTTAGATATTAAGATGTGTTGATCTTTGCCCAGCTAGAGAAATTATTTGAATGCTGAACTCTGCCACTTGTAGAGTATCCTGCCACATCCCCAAACTGTTCAAATCTAAGGTGAGTAGTAAGTTCTTCCTCTAGGTGAGAAACACTAACTGGACGATGACTCAGACTTTCTTCCTATCTTAAGTTTCTATCATTTAAAATAAGTCTGTGGTGTCTAAGGTTATGAGATCCAATCGCGTTTCTTTGTTACTGGAAATCCCCACTTCAAACCCAAAGAACAGGCCATTCAAAAGCATTCACTGAGGCAACACACTTAACCGAAAAGCATGACTTCATTTTGGCATGATTAGGCTTCAAATCAGGTCAGTGATGTAGATGTGAATGAGTGGATTGTTCATGGGCACCGGATCGAATTAGTCTTTCATTTATTTTTAGAAATTCATTAGACCAATTATGACAACCACAAAGGGATGTCTTATGATTGAGAAGTGCAAATTATAAGAACAGGAATATCCATTGTTAAGTGTGAGATAAAAATTTCTGTGTAGCTTACTCATTAAACCTGCTTCCTTTTACAAAAATGTCTTTCAGAAAAATAGAGATTGCAGGTAAAAGGCACTGTACCAAAACATAATCGCTGAGTGTACAACATGCTGGTAAATTTGGAATGTTTAAAAAATCAGTTCAGGTTTGAATTTATAAAGGAAACTGAAAATATCAAGTTTCACTTTTACCATTATGCTGTCAGTTGTGGAAATGCACTAATTGGTTTTCAAATATGTGGAACTAAAATTTTATATACTTGGATTCTTATGCCTATATTTAAGCAATTTAGATTTTAAAAAGATGCTTAATACATACCCTAATCTAGGGGAAAGGTCATGAGCTTCGTAGTGTGACTCATTTATGTCTGATTCTACTACTTTTTGACTTTGGGCTACTCCCTTAGATTCCTCAACTTTAACTAATCATGGGTTAAGCAGGGACCCTAGTCATTTTTTGTTGTTGTTGTTTTAAATATATTTTATAGACTTCAGAGAGAAAGAGAGAGATAGAAACATCAATGATGAGAGAGAATCATTGATTGGCTGTCTCCTGCACGCCCCACACTGGTGATTGATCCTGCAACCCGGGCATGTGCTCTGACCAGGAATCGAACAGTGACCTCCTGGTGCATAGGTCGAAGCTCAACCACTGATCCACGCCAGTCGGGCTTTAGTCGTTATTCTTAAGAATAAAACATCAATTAAGTAAGAAACAAGCATGTGTAAAGTATCTGGTGTATAAGTGGTTCTATATAAACTAATTTAATGTAACATCACATAATTCTGAGCATATTTGTAGATGAAAAGATATTAGCTTTACATTTTTCTTTATAAACTTTAGACACATCAAAAAGCAAAGATACACTATTTACAAAAGTGCATGTTATTTGCTGTGGTTCACCATTCTCAAATCACTTAAACCTCTCCCATCACAAATAGTAAAGAATGTATAAGGATTTCCAAAAACGAACATGATTGGCATTGAAAAGATGCTTCACAGAGTTCATATCTTGAGTTTATATTTTGTTGTAATTAAAATTCTTCATTTAGGGATAAAACATTAATCATTTGCCACACTGAGAAACAATCTACTAACAAAGCCACAGCCATATGAAGGATTTGGTGTTTAGATAATTTTTTTTAAGTTTGGTAGCAATCTAAGTTTCTTTATGCTCATCATATCTATGTTACTGAAGCCACTAAGAGAAACTTCTGCGTAGCAATTTTTCCCCTTAGCTATTATGTCAGATTATGGAGCCAACTAGATTGTTGTTGTAATTAAATTATTTAATACAGAAAGTGCATACAATAATACTTTTTTTCTATTTGGTGGTTTCAGTGAAAATGCCTGTACAAATAGCTATTGCAGTACAATTACATTGTATATGTTTGATTTGAGGAGTTTTTTTGTAACCTGATTGCTATGTTTGTAAAGCAAATGTTTTGTTTTATCTTGATGAAATGAAACCAGGCAGCGTTTATGGGAATGGTTCAGATTTGAAGCCAATAACTATATAAGGTAAAGTTACCAAGTGAGATTGTCTTGGATTCTTGCAAATGCAATTCTGGGCCCTAGTTCTGTTAATTGTGAAGCCCGTTTCAGATTAACATTAATGCTGTTATGCGTAAGCTTTAGAGTGAGATCAATGTAATCTAAACTCAAGGGTTCAGAGGATTCAATTGCTATCAGTTTTATTTTATGAAATGAGATAAATGTATGGTTTTGTTGAGAATGATGATAATTGATGATGAACATGATAAAATTGTCCAACAGGTCACAGATTGAAAAAACAGAGACTGTCTGTGCTCCGTTTACAGCTGTAGATGACTGCTCAACTTCCTTTTTCTCAGTGTGTTGTTTATGAGTGAGTCAATTATAACCTCCACTAAGATTTCCAAAGCCTTTACAACTAACAAAGAAGCTGTGGTTTCCATTTATTGAACCCTTGTGTAGCCCTGTAAAAATGGAAAGTTATTAAAAAGAAAAAACAAAAAACCTGTGTGAGTAGCCAAGACAGTAACCAGAAAGCACATTTGCATGCAGATTTCTCAATTGAATTAACTTCTTGTGCCGACTGTACCAAAAACAAAGTTACACTCAAACGAGGTCTTTTTTTTTTCTTCTTTTTATAGGAATGGGGTAATATCTTTAAACAAAGCAGACTCAGTGCCTATGTTGTTCCTTAGAAACTTGTTTGATTACCTGTCCTGAAACTAGGGAGAGATGGAATGAACAGGCGATCGAAATGACCCTACACCCTATAGAACAGAAAGTACTGTAGGCATAGACACTGCCCTTATAAAAATCAGAGCTGAGATACCAAGCTTAACGTAAGTTTGCATTCCAGATGAGCATTCAGAAAACTAACAGATTACTCTAGAAGGGAGAAGGTAATTGCCAAGAACACAAGGCCACAGATAGAAAGCAAGTCTCTTCATAAATGTCAATTAAAAATTAAGATGGAGCCCTATCTGGTTTGGCTCAGTGGATAGACCATTGGGCTGTGGACTGAAGGGCCCCAGATTCGATTCCGGTCAAGGGCACATGCCTGGGTTGCGGGCTTGATCCCCAGTAAGGGGCGTGCAGGAGGCAGCTGATCAATAATTCTCTCTCATCATTGATCTTTCTATCTCTCTCTCTCCCTCTTTCTTCCTCTCTGAAATCAATAAAAATATATTTTCAAAAATTAAGATGGAGGAGTAGGGACTGGGATGCTCAGCCTTTCCCCTGGATAATCAGCAACCTGGCTTGACTAACGGTCACAAGGTCCAGACCTCTAGCAAGCTAAAGATAACATCTTGACATAAGTTGTTTCAGCGTCTGAGACCTTAGGTGAAAAGACCCACTGGCTTCTTTCCCATAAGACCAGATAAAGGGATTAGCATAGGTAGCTAGATATTAACAAAGAAAGGGAGCAAAGGGAATCAGACATTATTAAGCCTAATAAACGAGGGAGCTGAATGGAGCAATAAGTCTGCTTCACTAGAAACTTTCAGCATTCATAGGCTCACCAGAGGACCGTTGCGTCCTCCAACCTTGGCACCTAATTCCCAAAGAGGGCAGGAAGGATCATTTCTGATCATAATCCAGAATTCCCAAGGGAAAGATGAAACAATAAAGGGGAAATTCTTCTACTGAGTGCATGCACAATAGAAGCCAAGGCGGTAAAGGGCGAGGTCCTTCTACTTTGAGGCATGCTCAGGAGGAGCTAAGATGGTGACCATAGAGAGAAGTGTCTAGCCTGGGAAAAGGATTGGTCTGGGTAAGGGTCAGAGAACACCAGAAGATCTTGAAAATAGATTGGTTACAGGGAGGGCCCAGCACAAATCTGTGAAGGATTGGAAATTGATTGGTTAGTTTGAAAGAGCACCTGGTCCTTGCCAAGCCCAAGATAATATAATCCAAGGTTAACAAAGGCAAGCTCTCTCTCTCTCTCTCTCTCTCTCTCTCTCTCTCTCTCTCTCTCACTTGGTAACAGGTGCTCACCTATGTGCTCATGCTCATCCATGTACTTGTGTGTTCTCTCTCTGTAGCGGCCATGTGGGTCTAGTAGCCACATGGACCCCAAGTGCAACTCCAAGTGCAGGTTCCACGCTGGAGCCTGGGTACAGCAATGCAGAGAACAGCTGGGGACAGGGACTAAGCGAAAAATAGAGACAGAGAGCAAAACTGGACTAAGTTTTTAAAAGGACTAAACCAATGCCACAGAATTTCTGGACCCTGGCCCTACTTTTGGGCTTGATAAAGACTAGGCTAGACTTCTTCCATAGCAGAACAGAGCTGAACCCAGGACAGTCTTTTGTGTTTGCTCCAGCTTCAATTAACCTTACTACCATACTTCATTCTCCCATGTGTGGTCCCCAAAAAGCTTTTCTTGTAACACCACAAAGACCCCATTTCTATCGGCAACAAAGGGACATGGGAAAAGACCTCAGAACTATTTCAAGACCTGAAAAAATGATTTATTACCCTTACCTCACCTCTGACCAGTCAGTTCCCAGAACAACCTTAAAACCTTTACCCCAAGGTGTCTTGTGGTTTTGTCCGATATAATCTTTAACCTACAAGCCATAAGGGAGTCAAGTCTTTAGGGTATTAGAGAGTTTATATTGGCCAATTCAATATTAAGCTATTTTTTCTTTCTATATTGCAAACTCCTGCATTTCTTTGGCCCAGTGCCCACAGGCAGATGAACTAAAAAAAAAAAAAAATGGGTTTTCGGTAACAGTTTGCTGTAAGGGTCATATTTTAGTCTCTCTGTCAAAATAAAATTGAAGTAAGTAAAATTATGGGACATACAAGCAGAAAATAATCCAATGTTCTGATATAAAATTGATTTTTAATTAGGAAAAAAAGAATCACTTATCTCCTTGGAGAGTCATAAAATAAAAAAGTAGAATAACACTTTATATTAAACAAACAAATATCAGTCAGTAATGCTTTTGTCATTTTTTTTTGCAAGTTTAATTTAGCTCTATTTTGTTGAATTTGCATTTTATGCTTTTTTTTTTTACCTCCTTCACCAAATAAAAATGGTAATATTATTTAGTTATTGAAACATATACATAGAAAAGGGAGTAACTCTACTCTTCATTAACCTTCACCTTGTGAAGTCACCAGTTATTGGAGATTTGATTTTTGTAACATATCTAAAATGTTTTTGTTTTTTCAAAGAAGAAAATCTTTTAGAGCTGAGTACATTCAAACTAACTGGGATTACATTTAATGTTTTGTAATAGCATTTTACATTTTACGTTCCAATAAATACCTTTTTTCTGCTTGGAGGTGGTTTACTTATCAGCGATTAGCCTTTATAGGAAATGAAGACATGCCAGCATTCATGTAGTTTCCCAGATTCCATTATTGCCTCAGGCTTATATTTATTCTTATTACTCACTAGCTTAGATACCAGGTGAATACCTAGGAGAAAGAGAAAATTAATTTTAAAAGTAATAAAAATAAAAGAACTAATGAAAACACACAACTATGCAGCATATTAGAAATCTTGTTTCATTAAAAAGCCTACTGGTTCTGATACTGTTGTAATAATCTGGTTATTATTTAACAGGAAAGGAGTAGGGGGAAGACTAGATAATAAGGGCATGCCATATATATAGCTTTACTAATTGAACACTCTCCAGCTCTGTTCCCTGCTGATAGATGGGGAAAGGGACCAGACAGAGGCAGTTTAGATGCATGCCCAGGAGGTCTGAGTGATGTGGGAAGGTGCCTACTTGACTGTCAGTCACACTTGGGAGCAAGTCAGTGGCCAGAATAGGCATGGCCATTGCAGGTGAGCAAAACCTGAATATTTAAACTTCTGAATAAAGGACGCCCCCTCCTTTCTGGTGTGCCAGGTTTCTGGCTTTCCTGTACCAGGGGGTACACTCCCCTGTGCCAGGTAGACTCACACAATGGATTAATGGACTTTAATGAACCTGAACTAGACACGGCTGCAACATGGGACAGAGACTCTGGACACTGGCCCGCCTTTTGGCTTTGCTGAATCCACAGCTGCCCTTCTTTCAGGACTGGCTTAAGGGCAATGGGATATTGGAAACTAAGGAATGTAACTCCATGCCAATAAAGTCTTCTACCACCTCTCATTCTCCCTTGGGGGCTTCTGAAAATATTTAACTCAGCAGTGCCCCCAAGAACCCCGCTCTCATGAGTAACGGAGGGACCCAGCTTGTGTACTCCTCTGGTAGCAGTTCCTTTCAGCGTGTCTGATTGTAGTATTTTCTAGCAATTAGATGACACTGTCTTTTTTATTAGTATTTCTGTCCTTACAATTAGGACAAAATTATTTTCTCTAAGAAATATTTGACTCTAGAAATCTATATTGAAGTATACTGTAATACACAATATAAGAAGACAATACATTATTATAAAAGTTTCAGCCTTATTTTTTTACATATAGACCTAACTATTAAAATAATGAGGGCTCATATTTTTCATGGTCATTTTAGCCTAAGAGAAGGTCAAATAAGTTATATAAAATGTTCTGAAGGAGCCATTCATAATTATAAAAACAATCTAAAACTATGTAATCAAGACTCAATAGCGGTTCTTTCTCTATTTCTTTTTTTTTTTCATTTAAAACCTTTATGAACAAACTCTAATAATGCCCTTTATTGTAATCTAATTAGAATTCTGTTCCATTACAGACCAGAACCTTTGTACTGTGAAGCAATCAAAAGCATTTCTCTCCTTTGTGGCAAATGTAAATTTGATTACCTAATGCTAATGAAGGCTTGTTGGCAAAGGAAATGGATATGCTGGTAAATCCACAACAGAAAAGACTCTCTCTTGAGAGTGTGATTTGCATAGCTACATTTTCATTACCTTTTATCTTTATATGTAAGCAGTGTCTTTTCAGGTGCAAATGTTTGAAACTGACAATTGGTAGGCAA
Source organism: Cnephaeus nilssonii (assembly GCF_951640355.1). Taxonomy (NCBI): domain Eukaryota; kingdom Metazoa; phylum Chordata; class Mammalia; order Chiroptera; family Vespertilionidae; genus Cnephaeus; species Cnephaeus nilssonii. Next base: position 10,454,251 of record NC_137074.1, read on the forward strand.
GGCACAGTCTCAATTTGGGTTGTTTTTGGCTAAAAAAGAGACTTGGAATGACATACTTTTTCTATTGACACTGTTTAACAGTTTGCCTATTGTCTACAAAGGTTTTTATATCTTACCTTTTTGTTAAAGAATTAAATTCAACAGCAAGGATATTGCCTCTTCTCTTTATGGGGTGGGATGCCGAAGGCCCAAATGACAGAGTGGCTCATTGCTGTTGATCGGAAAATTCCAGACTGATTGATAACTTTCTGAGAGAGGTTGAAACAGCAAATAAGTCAAGTGTTAAATCTAGGTTTAGAATTAAAACCTAGGGTCTTTATGACTTTGATTAAATTTAGCTTTAAATCCTAGCTATAAATCATCTCTTTCTCTCTGTCTTTACTCTCAGAGACCTTGCCTTTTCACCCATAATCAATGGCCCCTGAGGTAGCAGAAGACAGTAGTCTGGAGCCAACTAATGATCACAAGGTGGACCATCTGGCGAGATAAGATAACATCATGGCCTAAATTATGTCTCATATCCTGAGCCTTAAGGTGCAATGACCCCGTGACTACTTTTCCAAGAAACCAGAAAGAGAAACAATGGAACAGACCTCAAAACTGTCCTTAAGACCTGAAGAAATGATCTCACCTTTGACCAATCAGCTCACAGCAGGTACCTGCAACTCTGATGGTTTCTTGTGATTTTGCCCCAAGTAACCTGTATTCTACATGTCATTGGGGAGTTGGGGCTTTTGAGCATTAGCTTCCTGTTCTCCTGGGTGATGCCATTCATCTATAACAGAGATTTTCAACCTTTTTTAAAATCTCATGACACACATAAATTATTACTAAAATTCTGTAGCACACCAAAAAAATATACCATATTTTTTGTTGATCTGACCAAAAAAGGTATAATTTTGATTCAGTCACACTGGAGGGATATTGTTGTGTTGGCTGTTGTCATTTTTTTTTATTTGGCAATCTGGGAAAAGAGGTCAGTGCCCTTATTAAATAGTCAGGTATTACATGTTTTAAAATTTCTTGCAGCACACCAGAGTGACACGGCACACCGGTTGAGAATTGCTGATTTATAGCCAAATATGCAAAAAATAGCCAAATAACTCTACTGCAATTATCAGTATTTAGTGTCTGGCTTTGCTAGCACCTGGTTGACAAACTCTTTCTGTTCAATAACATTTCCCTTCCCTTCCCTTCCCTTCCCTTCCCTTCCCTCCCCTTCCCTTCCCTCCCCTTCCCTTCCCTTCCCTTCCCTCCCCTCCCCTCCCCTCCCCTCCCCTCCCCTCCCCTCCCCTCCCCTCCCCTTCCCTTCCCTCCCCTTCCCTTCCCTTCCCTTCCCTTCCCTTCCCTTCCCTTTCTTTTCCTTTCTTTTCCCTCTCTTTCTCTCCTATTTCTATTCTTTCCTTCTTTCATTCCTTTCTTATTTTTTCCCCCTTCTACCATTCTTTTGAAGGCTGTGTCTCAAAAGCAAAATATATGCAAGCAAACAAAGGTTCTGTGATATCCCCGAGTATGCTATGTTACTATGCAGCTGTATTACAGCAAAATTAACACAACATTTATGAATTCTTATGAAATTTAAAATATATTTAGGCACAACACCACAGCAGAAAGTAAGAAAAAAAAAACATTCTTAAATAATATTTACCTACTATTATTTTACAACAGCACAAAATGCAACTTCCTTAAATAAAGATTGATAGTAAATGCAGTAGGCATTTCAGTTCATGTGATTTGTAGTGAAATAAATTATTTGCATGTATGATAAGTGCTTGAATAACTTGTAATAGAAAAATTACCTAGTTGACAAATTTCTCCCCTTTATAACAATAAATGGCACCTCAATATAATAATTAAATAAATTTTTGGAAGTTAGTCTAATAGGAATTTTTCTCATTCTTCATTTTATAGGAAGAATACTTAACAGTCCATATTTTGCTTGTGTTTTTTATTGCTCTTTATAACATCACAAATTGCCTCCATATCGGGGTCATTTATGTGAAAAAATTAGAGAGTGAAACATACGCTCCCCTTGGAGTGTGAAAAAGAACTTTTTGCCGAGAGAACATTGTAATCTTCAGCTCTAATAATCTCTCCTCAGAGTAAAGAAAAACTTTTTTATTTCTCACTATTAAAGAAAGATTATGTCTATGTCAAGATTTCTTTAATAACCTGGATCTGTACTCACTTGTCTCCATATGAACCAGGATCAAGGGTTCATAGTGTTTAATAATAACCTGCTACATTCTCTCCCAGGGACTGAGACCATGAAAAGGTACCTGGAGAGGAAAATCCACTTTATGTTTACTTTTGAGATAATTTTGAAAGTACCTTATCTTTTTCTCATCAATCAGAGCTAATATAATTCTATTTAAGGAAGAACATTTTATTTTACTTTCCTTTTGAAGACTCATGTGAGTTTCCCAAAGTATACCTGTTATCCAAGGCAACCCCTGAAACATTTGGAGAATCAAGGATTAAAATTGAGACAGAAACTAATGCAAGAATTAAAGTCATAAAAATGAAAATATTCAAATTATTTGCTAATTGAACATTACATTTCTCTCAAACTTACTCATATAACATATGAATTAACTTCAATTAAGTCTTTCAAACTTGTAAGAGTTACCTAATTCTAAAAACTAATCTGATGATCTTGGTCAGCAGAAGAAAAGTGCAAGAGACATTTGAAGTAGCCAGCCACCCTAGAGCAAGGGAGAGCCAACTAACAGTTGGCATACTGCCTAAGGTGCTGCTCCATAAAGGCAGTTAGCAAAACAGCCCAAAATGCTACTCTGTGATGTAGTTCATTTTCTAATTAATATATTTAACTAAGGTATGTTTTATAAAATTTTCTTTAAAAAATTTAAATATCCAGCTCTGGGCATGCGTTGTTTTAAAGGCCCCAACCTCTGGAGGGAGGGGATGGACTCATTTGTGATTGTGTGGAATTAACTTGATAGGAACTCTACCTTTTACGGCTAATATGCTCAGTTCAAGGCCCTGGTTATCCCCACATAATTTTAGGAGTAGAGTTAACAAATATCACAGAGAGGATGCAGACATGGTAAGATCAATCTTGTCTGATGGGGTTTCCAGACAGATCTTTCTCCCTTTCTACCCCCAATTTTGGACTTAGTTCTTAAACAAGATGAGTTAGGGGGAAATCATTGTTCTCTCTTTGTTTTTAAAGAGACTAAGGGTGTCAAAGCTTTTGAGTATACAAATCAGTGAATTTCAAAAGCACATTTAATAGCCATTCATCTCTCTGACTCATCCATACTCCCTCCATCACCATTCTTAATATGGTTCCCTTAACTTACCCATACCTATATTCTTTCTGCTCATGTGACCCTCATCAGCTTTCAGCTCTTCGTGACAATTTATATAACAGGACATTATGCTGGGCTACTCTTGGAAATCTCTCAAGTTAAACAAATTCCTAATTTTTTTTTTTTTTGGTAAATTTTAATTTTTTGTCATTTCAGACTTCAAAGGGCCATCCCAGCTCAGAGCTCACTGTGGCTTTGGCTAAGGCTCTTCTTCCTTCCTCTACCCAATTCTGTTTCCTTTGCTTCTCCCTCTGGTAGAGATATAGACAGCATTCCCCCCAAATCTCCCTGCACATGAACCTCTGACTTCAGAGGCTGCTTCTGGAGAAACCCAACCTGCAACAGTGACCATACCACTTATTGTCCAAACTAAGACTTTTTGCAGGTGAAAGAGTGTGCTAACCAGCTGGAATGCAGGTACAACAGGCACAGACTAAATAGACCCAAGTGAACCGAGACACATGGTCACTCTAAGTTTCAGGTAATACAACCAGGTGTTCAGTACTACATAACTGGTTGTGGAATGTCAGGCTGATGATTAACCCCACAAAGTCTCACTCTCCTCAGGTGTAAAACCAAGATGATAATACCTGCTTTCACTGGAGAAGTAGACTTGGTTAAGACAACGTGTATGAAACAGTGGTATAATGCTTGGGATTGAATACACAGTAGTTCTTATCCTCATTACATTTAATTTACAGATGAAGATGTGAAGTTCAGAGAGATTAAATAAATCCAAATGTCACACATATCAGTAAGTGGAACAGCCAGGCTTCAAATTCAGTTTTCTGGCTCCAAAACCCATCCTGATAACCAAGTTGCCAGACTATCGTTTTTGGTCATTTAAAAAAAATTCATCCTTTAAAGCCTAATACACTACTCAGTTATCTGATGTATTAAATACTCTTTTGATTGGAAGTGGCAAGCAAACAAACAAACAACAAACAAACAAACCTGAAAACCCCAAGCAAACTTAACCAGAAAAGGAATTTGTTCACTCATACAATGGAAACTCTCAGGGGAGTTCTGTGTTCAAGGCTGCCTGCTTCCATGTCCTCGAAAGGTTATGTGAGAATTTAATATCTCCTATTTCATATCAGGGCTGCTTTTTTCAGTGCTGGCTGTATTTTCAGTCACACTTTTCCACATGTTTGGAAAGATGGCTGTTAGCAGCTCCAGGCCAGGGTAGCATGTAATTCCAGAGCTGAGAAAAGCAAAACCCTTTCTTTTCCACCATCTATACTAATCCCTAATTTTTTTTCATGGTTTTATTTGGCATATATATCCATTAGAGTTCTACTCTCCTCTCTCCTTAAATCTCCAATACTTCTTCCCTTTCCTCTCTCAGTGAGTGAATGGCCTGACTTCTCATTTAACTGAGAAAATTAAATAAATCACAAGATGCTCCCACCACCAAATTTATCAGCATGCCTACATGTAAAACCACATCCTATGTGTTTTTTTTCCTTTGAGAGTGGGTAGTCTGTCAGTGCTTCTCTTACCAAAGACAAAGCTACATCCCATTTTATGACTACAGAACATTTTCCTGAAAATTATGCTCTTTGGGTTCTTCCATACAATTTACACCTCTACCAATCATTCTTGTCAATATTTGTTTTCAAGGAATAACTATGATTCAAATATCTCTTTTAGTGCAATGCGTGAAAGAATATCAAAGGTTAAATTTGGCCTTAAAGATTGGTTCAGGATATAAGTCCCTTTTATATGGAATTTTATTATATTGAAACTAGAGGCCTGGTGCATGAAAATTCATGCACTGGAGGGGGGATTCCCTTAGCCCAGCCTGCCCCCTCTCACAGTCCGGGAGCCCTCAGGGGCGGGAGGCGAGCCGGCGATCACACCTCTGCTACTGCCACTGCTGACAGTGCAAGCCTCGGCCAGCCCTGGTTACCTGAGCCTTAGGTGGCCCTGGGCGGCTGGGCAGCTGCCATCCAAGGCTTTCCTGTGCCTCGAGCTGGCTCTGGGGGGCTGGGGACTGGGGGGCTGAGGGAACTGGGGAACTCCAGAGACAGGCATGTGGTGGGGCTGAGGGGACTGGGCTCCACCATCCTGTGGCTGTGGGCACTGCCATCTTTGAGGGCGGGGCAGTCAATTAGCATATTCCCTCCTTATTGGCTGTGGGTGCCACCATCTTTGAGGGCTGGTCAGTCAATTAGCATATTCCATCCTTATTGGCTGTGGGCGCTGTCCTCTTTGTGACAGAGTGAGGGTCAATTAGCATATTCCCTCTTTATTAGATAGGATACTATCTTCAAATTATAACTTTCCATATATGCATTTCAATTCTCAATTTTTCTGCTTTTGTTCCTCTGAAGAAATGTACCCCATACTGTCCTATTTTCTATTCCCTCAGGTTCTTATTTTTCCTTAAGTGAGAGTGAGCAGTGATGACAACTAAACAATTGAGTTAAACCCAACTCCTGTGATTGTTCTAGCTGCTTAACAAAATCTCCTGAGATTCAACCCTACTTTTAACACTACAAATACCCCCAAAAGCTGAATAAATAAATTTTGAGAAGATGATTTTAGGTAAATGTGGTGAGTCTATGATGCAATGTTTGTAGGCCCTTATTTTTAATAGATTTGATACATAATTGATATAGAGAATAGGAGGATGACTAGTCAGAGATGGCTACTTAATAGTGTGAATTGAATAGTTCTTTCTTGCATGCACATAATCATGGAGTAAAGTGGAGGATGAAACAATTTATAATTTATGAGGAGCAGAAATAAAAGACCTTATTAAGTAATTTACAGGAAGATGCATTGCAAATTTTGAAAAATGCTACTTAAAATACAAGGATGGAATAAACTACACAGAGACTCAAAAGTCATAAGGCCTGAGTTTGAATCCTCTTCTTCACATTCTCTCACCTGTAGCTCTTGGACAAATCCCATTCAAGCTCTCCCAGTCAAAATTTCATTATCAAAAAACCTATGATAATAAGGTATGGCTCAGTTTAGCATCTCAGGTGAGAATATTTTGTGTTTAAATGTTTTCATAAATTGCACAATCTTACTGATATATGAAATATTATCATGGGTAAAAATATAGAGGCAGGGGACTGTGATCTTATACACAACAGGGAAATTATGTTTGAGTTAATGAAATAAAGTTTCAGCAAGGAAGTCATTCACTATATGTTATTTAGCCTCCATTATTCAGGAAGAATTGTGCTTCAATCTGGGGATCTGATACTGAATACAATAGATACAATAATTGCCTACATTGGGTTTATATTCTAATATTTATCAAATGAATTATGTTCACTTAATCAACCATTATTGGCATAAAAGGAATAGATTTTTTTCTAATTATTAGTAGTCACCATGGTCATGCTGGTGGCAGCACTATTATAGATTTTGTGGTTATAGTGGCAGAGAATTTCTATTTTGAGACAGTCATGGCATAATTAGTCATTCACTAATTCCTATGAGGAAATGTGAAAATTCTATAATACCATCCAATTAACGGAAAGTGTGTGTGTGTGTGGGGGGGGGGGATCAACATCATATTGATAACAATTCCTTAGAATGACCATAGTTTAAAAATGGTGCAATCTGAAATTTGATGATGCTTATTGAAAAATAACAAAACTGACAACCATCTGTAGAGATTATTTCCCTTTTATCACCAGCGCACCAGAAATTAAATATGATCTTGTTTTCCATGAAAACCTTGGCTTTAAATTCTTGACAGAGCCTGAAAGGGAAAAAAAATCACTATAATGGGCTTATAAAATAAAAATATATACACAGATCCACTCCACTTTCTAGATTTGGAGTATGCAATTTCAGAAATTATACCCTTGAAAAGACTTGAAGTTGGTATGGTGTGATGTAGCCAAAACAAGCAGCATCACTTAAATGCCTTTCAAGAACCTGTAGGTTTAAGAGAAAGAAAGGGATCCTGCTTAGCTCTCCATAATAGTATGTGGCCACTATACCTCACATGTAGGAGGTTTATACGTAAATGCATATATGCTTGTAAATCATTTCATGGACACTAAACTTCAGAAGGAAGAAAATCGCAGGAGTCAAATAACTCTAAAGTATCAGGAAGTTTAGAGGAAAGATATGTGAAGAAAAGGAGTAATGATAGGAACTGTATCTAATTATTTATAGCTAAAGTGTTGGTTAGGAAAATATCATGGCCTTATAAATATTAAAGAGCATTTACCAAAATGTCGTTTAATATTGAATCTTGATTGTAAAATAGATTTAAATTACATATGTAAAATATATCTTATTTTCAACCTATAATTAGTACTTATTAGCATGTGCTTATGAAGATATTTTCATTTCTAGTGATATTAAATGCTATCCTATCTAATAAAAGAGTAATATTCAAATTAACCATCACTCCGCTACACCCACAAGCCACAACCACCAGCCAATCAAGAGCGAGTATGCAAATTAACCAAACCAAGATGGCTGAGGCCACAGAGAGAGCAGGAGACTTGGGTTTCGCCGGCAAAGGAGGAAGCCAAGCTTTCTGCACACCCTGGCTGGCCCAGGCCTCCACTCAAGGCTACAAAGTTTCAATGATAGAAGATAAATAAATCCCAACAAAAATGGCTGCAGCCACGGAGCAAGCAGGAGGCTTGGCTCCGCTCAAGGCTACAAAGTTTTAATTATAAAAGATAAATAAATCACCCCCCCCCAAAAAAAAATCCCAATACCAGGGCCTCCACTAGGGTCGCCGGGGGGCATGGCCGGCCTGCAAACCACCACAGGCCCCTCACCCAGGCCGCCCCATGCCCCAAGGGAACCCCCATCCTGATCTGGGACACCCTTCATGGAAAGCCAGCTGGCCCCCACCCATGCACCATGCCTCTATCCTATCTAATAAAAGAGTAATATGCAAATTGACCATCACTTCAACACACAAGATGGCTGCCCCCATGTGGTCAAAGATGGCTTCCACCATGTGGACATAAGATGGCCGCCACAAGATGGCCAGCAGGGGACGGCAGTTGGGAGGGACCAGGCCTGCAAGGGAGGGCAGTTGGGGGCGATCAAGCCTGCAGGGGAGGCAGTTAGGGGTGACCAGGCCGGCAGAGGAGGAAAGTTGGGGGTGACTGGGCCTGCAGAGAAGGGCAGTTGTGGGGGACCCAGGCATGCAGGGGAGAGCAGTTGGGGGGACCAGGCCTTCAGGGGAGGGCAGTTATGGGGTTAGGGGTGACCAGGCCTACAGAGGAGGGCAGTTAGGGTGATCAGGCCTGCAGGGGAGGGCAGTTAGGGGCAAACAGGCTGGCAGGGGATCAGTTAAGCATCAATCAGGCTGGCAGGGAAGTGGTTAGGGGGTGATCAGGCTGGCAGGCAGAAGCGGTTAGGAGCAATCAGGAAGGCAGGCAGGTGAGAGCAGTTGGGAGCCAGCAGTCCTGGATTGTGAGCGGTATGTCTGACTGCCCATTTAGCCCCGATCCCAGTAGGATCGGGGCTAAATGGGCAGTCAGACATCCCTCGAGGGGTCCCAGATTGGAGAGGGTGCAGGCTGGGCTAAGGGACACACCCCTGCCCCCCGTGCACGAATTTCATGCACCGGGCCTCTAGTTTGGTAATAAAAAGGAATGTACTAATAGATGATGTGACATGAATGAACCATGAAAACATTATGGCATGTGAAAGAAGCCAGACACAAAGGTCACATATTGCATCATCCCATCATGTGAAATATCCAGAAGTGGCAAATCTACAGAAAGTAGATTAGTGATTTCTAGGGGCTGAGGGAAGGGTGGATGGCGAGTAACTGCTAGTGAGTACTGGTTTCTTTTGGGGGTGATAAAAATATCCTGGGGTTAGAAAGAGGTGATGATTGCACAATCTTGTGAATATACTAAAGATACTGAATTGTATACTTTCAAAGTGTGAACGTCAAGGTATGTGAATTATCTATATATATAAAAGCCAAGCAACCAGAATGCTGGACCGACTGGAATGACCAGAATGACCAGTAGCTATGATGCGCACTGCAGCAGCCCCTACTCCCGGCCAGCCCGACCCCTCATCAGCCCCCCCCCCATTGGGGTTGGGGACAGCTGGCCAACTGCCTGCGGACCCCGCAGGCTGTCCCCATTTCCAATCAGCCCCCCCTATTGGTGGCAGAGCTGGCTGACCTCCCACGACCCCGGGGGTGGCCAACCTTCCACATCCCCTCCCCACACAGGCCCAACCTGGTCGGCCCAATCGGAGAGGGCTGGCCGGACCCCACCCATGCACGAATTCATGCACTGGGCCTCTAGTATCTCAATAAAAATAAAGGGAAAAAAGAGATAGTTGACTCAATGTGTAATAAGGTCCCACTTAAGCAGGAATAAACCAATAAATGAAAGCTCTTTTTCAGTCTGGATCCAGGCAGGAAAGAAAGTGGACAGTTAAATCTGGCTACTTAATCCTAAACAAGGAGCATTATTAATAGGTGGGATGGACCTAGGAGAACCTCTCTTATGTGTCTGCTGGCAAGTAGCATGCATGGTTCACTCACAATCTGGGAGGCCCTGTCTTTGAGCACACCTATAAATTCTTCATATATAGAAGAGATAATGAGGATGTTACTAAAGCCATTTCGTTCCCAGTTGAGACACAATTTGGGAACCAGACATTGGGTTCTGATAGATCTGAATCTAATCACAAAGCCATGCAAAACCAGTCCATCCTTTGCTGGGCAGGAATGGCTCAGTGGTTGAGCATCAACCTATTAGTATGAACCAGGAGGTCACCGTTAGATTGCCAGTCAGGGCACATGCCTGGGTTGTGGGCTCAATCCCCTGTGTGGGGCATGCAAGAGGCAGCCATTCAATGATTCTCTCTCTTCCTTCCTCTCTGAAATAAATAATAATAATAAAAAAATCCATCCTCTGTCACACATGATTGCGATTGGTAGGCGAGACTTACAAAGAGAAAATTTGCACTGGCGAGGCTTAACTAGAAAGGAAGATGGTCATCTAGATCTTGCTAAAATCTAACACACAAGATAAATAAAACCATAAGTAGTTAAATTAAGATCCCTCACAGCCTCAAACAAAGTTAATCTGAAGTTCTTTGTAATACATTCCTGATAAGAGATGATAATAGTTGATAGGTATGTAGTCTTATGGGAAAATATTTTTAATGGCTGAATAAAACATTATTCTTGGCTAAGGAAAGGCTGACAGTTGTTCTAGAAGGCAAGTGAAGGGCATACAGGCTGAAAAGGAACACTGGGCCCTGTCTCAGCATCTGCTATTACTGCGCCAGAGCACACAACTGCTTTTATACCTTGCCCATTGTTACAGACGAAATGCTAACAACTAGGTAAATGATGATGGCACACATTTTTTTTTTTTTCTAACTCGTGGAACTACATGGGAGTACATTCTGTGTCTTTTGTGTATTAAAGCACTTTGACCTTGCAATTAATTTCCAAGGTGACAGCGGTTACTTTGCTAGGTGATAATAGCAGAAGTCAGCAGTGTGGATGGACACAGAGAAAACCATGGCTCCAGGAGAGGAGGTGCAGCTGAATGGAACAGAGTCAGCCTAGGCACGTTGCCGTGAAAACTATGTCAAAATGGAACTCTGGGTATCTAACACCATTAAGTGCTATGACTCGCTATAACCAACTAAAGAACATGTTTTTGAAAACAAACAAAAACAAAAATTAAAAGAAAGAAAGAAAAGGTATTAAGTATGTGAATTGGGAAAATTGTATGACACAACATGTTTCTGATAATAACCCTGAGGGAACGTTTTCCACTTTCTAAGACCAGCATCTAGAATACTTAAAGACTTGAAATGATGGGGTTGTGTTTTCTGATTAAGTTAGCACTAAAACCCTCTCATTAAAATAAAGACGTGCAGCTATCCTCTGATGATATTTCTTGGCCCTGTGTCTACATCCCAAGGTCAGAAAACTCACTCAGAATTCTCATGACTAAGCTAATTTCACTGACTTGGTCAAGGGAGTGCTTTCCAATAATCTTTTATAGACAGTCTTTGTTGAAGAATGGCTCCTAAGGTTTAATATCTTATCCTAATTCAAATCATACAGTCCATAATTTCCTGGTATCCAAACAAACCTAGTGGGCAGGCATGAACAAAATTTGGCCACAAACACTAGCAATCAACATTTTCACTCAAGCTTTAATAAGAGGCCTGTGGCTACAATGCCATTTGCCAATGGACAGAAGCCCTCATATCAACCTCAGCCATGAATGTGATTTATTTGAAAAAGGAAAAAAAAAAACAGAAGCCATCTGGGTAAAATCCACTGCCTGTGGTATGAACCTTGACCAGTCCAGCAGAGCCACCATCCAGCAACAAAACCGCTGATTAAAGGGAAAAAAAATTGGACTAAATAATAAAGAAAATATGGGCAAAGAGAGATAAAGCAAAATCTTTTGATTATTCAAGTGTCAGATTATTCAAGTGTCATTATAGCTCACATTGCTTTCTCCAGAAAAGGTGCTTAGAGTAATTAATGATAATGATGGTGATGATAAAATATTGGAAAACACTAAAATAACTATTAAGCCCAGGTACCATAATTGAGAGTTTATGTATTAACCCTTCTGAGCCTTACACATGAAAGCTCAGAAAGGTAAATAGATGGCCTGACCTCTCAGAGGAAGTAAAGGATGCCACCAGATGAACCCAGATGGTTTGGCTACTGAAGGCTTGCTCTTAACCACTGGGTTCTGCCATGTCTCCATAATCCATTCACATGGCAGATGAAAATTAATTGACATGTAAGCATTCCATAGTGGGTAAAATAGAACTGTCACCTAGGGGGTTTCTCTAGTACAGGAACATGGAGAGTAGCCCAGTGGTACCAACATGTAGGATTAAAACCAGTAGCACATTGTAGCAGCAGAAAGCTACTGGTTTTAATCCTACATCCTAGTCAGTTGAGAGCAAGCAATAGAGACAAGCATTCCTTAGTATCTACCAGATGCCAAACATTGTACTACGCATTTCAAAACTTTATCTCATTTGATCAAATAAAATATGGTCTGGTTGAAGAATGTTCTAAACGTAGGTGAGCAGCACGAGTGTTTCTTTGTTTTTTCGTTTTTTGTTTTACAATATATATATTTAGTTGTTTTCTTTATTTGTCTTTTGTGGCAATTAAGCAATAATAAAACGTTCAGTAAAATAGCCTGATTTCAAATTATGTGTTAATTTTTAGAATGTATTTAATCACCGCTTTTTACTAATGTTCTAGGTATTGTGATAGCATTCTCTTCTTGACTATGTAATAATATACTTTAAAATATGTACATTCACGTGCCTCAAGTTGTTAAGAAACAATTAGACTGAGACTTATTCTTAATAGGCTTCTCCAATAAATATATTTTCTCAATGTCTATTAATATTAATGTTACTTATTTAAATTAAGCGTGGGATAACTATTTGTTGTCCCATCATGCAAAATAAAGTAACATTAGTGATGGGTACTGTGTACTTGCTTTGTGCCATGTTCTGCTGTAATTAAATCTATCAGTTGCATTAACCTCTAATTGACAAATTATGTAGGTATTATCACTATCATACTTATTTTACATAGCAAGCCTCTCAAATTTAAAATAAGCTTAAAAATCCAGCAACATTGTGGGATTCATTGTCTTGTAATAAAAAAGGATGTAACTAAGGTCGAATTGACGATACTCCACAAGCTGTTGTCATAATACAACAGTAAAAGTTATTCTCTGAAAAGAGATCAAGTTTTAAAAATAAGTGGGAGGAAGACCAAGTATCATCTAGAAGCCAGTTTCTCATTTTCTCAGTACTGTGGGCAACTTTTATAAGAATGAGAAAATTGGATTTACTGAAAATGAAATTTTGATGAAGTGCTATTGAAGTATAGTATTCTATAAAATCCCATGTTATGTTAGAAGGAGTTAGATGACAACAAAATAGATTATTCTGACACAGATATAATTTTACATTTGATATTTTCCCCTAAGTTGTGGTATAGTGACTATTTTGGTGTTTTCTGAAATGTGTAAATCATATTTCCCTACTTTTAAGTCCTGATCTTAGCCCAGTGACTTCTTGAAACCTGGCTTTACTCTAAATTTTCCTTATTCCTTAGCTTCTAAAGGGCAGCATCATTTAAAATTAATACTATGAAGATATCTTTTACTCGGTGATAATCTTTCCGTTCTTCTCTTGTTTTCTCAACTTGTTTATGAACTCCTGCATCTAGTTTCATGACTTTTACAACATCTCTCCTTTTGTATCACCTCTATGTTGCTAAGATAATAGTAATTTATTAAGAAGGATTTTTTGAGTCATTGATCAACTATTAACAGTATTACTAACAAGAAGACCACAGCCAATTCGCTGTTAAAAATAGTATGGATTAAGAAAGTTTCCTTCCTGACAAATTTAAGAAGAGTTTTGATCCTCATTCTCTTGATATGTAAACTAACTACACTTCCCAATTCTTAAACAAACAACAAACAAACAAACAAAAACAACAGCTTCATTTGGGAAACATCTTTTGTCAAGGTCTTAACTTTGCCATCTTTAAATATTTATTTAGATTCTTTATAAAGATTGCGCATGATATCAAATAAAGATTACCAAAAATATTGTGTCCCACAATTTAAATGACTCATTTAAAAATTTTAGTGGGCAGATGTCACCTGTATCTTTTTGTTTAAAGAGCAGATTTTCACGTATATCTGCCAGTCTGATTCAATTGCTATGGAACATGACCTGAGAATCTTCATGTTAAATGCACTCAGATGCAGATTATCTCACTTCTTGAGAAATGTCCTTTGAGGTGTTTACCATTTGTGATAAAAACAAAACAAAACGTGCTAAATACTTTATAGGAAAATATATGAATGAGACACATGTTCAGCATCTATTTTGTCTATATCTACTAATTTCTTTTTTCTTTTTCAGGTTGATTGTTTTGGTGTTGTTTTGTTTTTTTTTTGCATTTGCTTATGACTTTTTATTAAAAGGATAAGACCGTATGAGATGTTTTGATCATGGTAAAGTTACTATAGAGTAACTCAGTGCTTTTTAACCATGAAACGGAAGGAATTAAAAGTTGAAGGAGAATCCAGGCTGATGTACCATTTTTATTTTGTGTATCCTGGGCTCCAAGCAGAAGCGAAGAGATATTGAGAGGAGTAAAAGGAAGAGAAAAAGCATTAACGCCCTGGTGATAATGCTGAGATCAGTGGCACCAGGAAACTACATTGGAGTCACACTGTTACCTTTAGAAAGCAGACTGCGAAAGGGGGGCTTTTGCCCGGTGCTTAGGTAGGAGGAATGTTAATGAGACAGTACTCCATAGCGGAAACCTAGAGAAAGGGTGATACAAATTGACTGACAACACCGGAGTATCCCTTAGCTAATACCTGGATCTATTGTAAGAGAACAATGAGAAACAAATCCACCCAGGATTTTGGTATGTATTCTATTCTCAAAATAAGAAAAGGTAAGATAAACATATAGATAAGGATCAACACCAAGACTGGCCTTGATTCAGTGAATAGATTTGAAGAATAAGGAAATAACATAATTAGCATATAGGCAGAAAAAAAAACTAGTCTCTGAGACTTCTGCTGCTGCCCATGAAGTATTATTCCTACCAGAATTATCCTCCCTTTGTAAACATGTAGAAATTCAGAAAAAGCATATGAACCAATTATTTTCATGCATTCAACAACAGGCAGCCAAAGGCTGTGGTCTATTAGAAAAGGGAATCAACAAAGAATGTGTTCAAGGTGCCAGCTTACTCACTTAAAGCAGTTTTCAGCCTGCTGCACAGGGAGGGGGAATCCAAAAGAAGGCAGCATGATTTGCTGAATGTAAGAGTTAGATCCCAAAGCCTAGGCAGGCCGAGACAGCCAGAATCAATAGGACAGATGAACAGAGAGAGGGGCCTCCACAAAGAGAGAGGTGGGAAGATACTCAGAGAGAGCTCCTGGAGTCTTGGGGTGAACACTGATCTGTGCCTACATGAAGTAAAACTGCATGAGAGAGGAAAAACAACCACCACAAGCAGCAGGCCAAAAGAATTCCTGGAGCTCATACACGCCTGGGAAGGGTTCACATTGGCCCCAGCCAGAGGGAAAGACATGTAATACACTGAGCATCAGGCAGAGTTCTCAAATGAATCACCCTTCGTCGTGGGCCAAATTAGCTCTAGAGTCAAGACTGCTCTGAACCCACCATAAGCAAGCCACACAATTATTCACGCCCCCCCCCCCCCACCAAGTGCCTTTACCTCATATCAGAACAAAACCCATTTCATTTTTTATTTATTTCTCTTTATTATTGAAAGCATTACAGATGTCCTCTTTATTTTTTCCCATTGACCCTCTCCACTTCCATGTGCCCCTCCCCAAGCCTTCACTACTCTATTGAATATGTCTATTGGCTATGCATGTATGCAGATAAATTCCCCAGTAAATTTCTCCCCACCCACTCACCACCTCCATCTTCCCTCTGAGGTTCCTTAGTCTTTTCCACACTTCTATGTCTCTGGATCTATTTTGCTCATCAGTTTATTTTGTTCATTAGATTCCATATATGAGTGAGATCATGTGGCACTTATCTTTCTCTGACTGGCTTATTTTGCTAAACATAATACTCTCCAGGTACCTCCATGCTGTCTCAAGGGGTAAGAGAGCCTTATTTTTTTACAGCTACATAGTATTCCATGGCATAACTGTACCACAGCTTTTTAATCCACTTATCTACTGGTGGGCACTTGGGCTGTTTCCAGATTTTAGCTATTGTAAATTGTGATGCTGTGAATATAGGGGTGCATATATCCTTTCTGATTGGTGTTTCTGATTTTTGGGGATATATTCCTAGAAGTGGGATCACTGGGTCAAATGGCAGCTCTATTTTTTTATTTTTTGAGGAAACTCCTACTGTTTTCCAGAGTGGCTGCACCGGTCTGCATTCCCACCAGCAGTGCATGAGGGTTCCCTTTTCTCCACATCCTCTCCAGCACTTGTCATTTGTTGATTTGTAACCCATTTCTTTTTTAAAGAAATAGAATGATACCTTAACTGCACCTTAGAATAAAACCCATTTCTTTTTAAAGAAATAGAATGAAATTCTTAGCAGCATATATATAGCAGCAAAATGTCAGAGAGCAATTTTAATTTATTTAAGCGGTCTACCTCAATATTTGGCTCCTTAATGGTAGCTATGATAACGATGTTCCTATTGAATATAGGGAACTGAAGGAGGGCATAGAGACACATATAGAAATTACTGCAGTGAAAGGAGGTTGGTGCAGAACAAAATTAGAAAAATGTAAGGAGGTAAAAAACTAGATTTTTAGGAAGGAAGAGTAGTTGTATCCCACAAAACAGGTCAAGATAGAAGCAGACTCACAGATTCAGAAAACATTTAGAATGGCTGCCAGATGGAAATGGGGTTGGGAGGATGGGTGAAAAAGGGGGAAGGATTAAGATGTACAAATTGCCAGGTATAAAAACAGTCATGGGAATGTAAAATACAGCATAGGGAATATGGTCAAAATATTGTAATAACTATGTATGGTGTCAGATAGATACTAGACATATCAGGGTGATCACTTTGTAAATTACATAAATGTCTAATCACTATGTACACCTGAAACTAATATAATATTGTATGTCTACTATAATAAAAATATAAAAGGAAACAGTTTGAGAAAAATAGAAAAAAAAGGTCAATGGATTTAACAAGTAAGGCACTGGAGATATTTTTAAAGGCTTATTTCAATGATAGTAGAGCCCACCCTAGAAAAATGCTGAAGTAGAGCCTTGACTGTGTTAACTGAGTGATTGCTTATTGTCTGATTCTGCTGATGTTTTCTTGTTGGTATGAAAGGTAAAATAAGATGAAGAAGGTTTAGAGAAAGTAAAAAGTGACAAGGAAATGCTGTATGTTTAGTCACTTAGCATTTAACATTTTGACTGCTACCATGACTAAGGAAAAATCTCAAGGAATAACCCACCTAAAATTATCATTTAATAATAGGCTGTGAGTAGAGGGAGATTTTCTTCCCAAAATTACAGACAGAATATTACCAAAAATCTAGGTTACATAGCTTCAATGCCTTAATTTTAGTCATTTTTACATAGCTTTTTTTCTCTTGTTCCCCCTTATGCTTTTAAAGACAAGGCAACTTCTCAGATATTAAAAAAAAAAAATGTTTAAACAAGCTGGTGTTTACTCCACAAAAGGTTGAGTTAAGAAACTGAGGTTTAGTTAACATGAAAAAGTATGTTAAATTATTAATAAAGAACAAACAGTGTGTCTGCTTATTATAACACATATCCTGAAGTGGGCAGAGGCAGGCCCCATGAAAGCCAAGATTCTGCCTGTGTTGGCTTAGAAGTTTATTGTAAAACATTTCTGAGCCAAGGACATTTAGAGGAGCAATGCCAAGTTAGTATGAAGGTGCCAATGTAGAAGGATCTTTAAAAGATGGAGACTCCCTCACTGCAGTAACTGGAAGTACAATTCATGTCACGTCAGTTTAACTGGAGACATCTGTTACCAAGGTACAGAAGCTTATCTGTCTATTAATTTCTAAGGAGAACTATTCAGGCCGTGCTCACCCACTTCGTTTTAATAAAGGCTCTATAAAAGTTTCTTTTCAAATGCTACATTTTTATGAAGCCAACTTTCAATCTCTGCTATCCTTGGCCATTATTTTAATTTTAAATTATAGGTAGAGAAGAAGAATGGGGTACGAAAAAGAAAATCTTAACCCCTCTTGGAAGGCTGTCATTTCTCAAGAAATGTTTTCCCTCATCACAGCGAAACCTGGAGCTTCTATGTTACCAAAGGCCCCTATGCATTCTTCACTCGTCTATTTTGTCCATTGTGAATCACCTTTAAACTAGGCTTGATATACAGAAAGTTTTCAATAAGTATTTATTCAGTTACTACCCATGAAAACCTCAGACATTTTTATGAGAGCAGAAATGATGATCAGTAGGTTAATAATAAAGTTTCTGAAAATCCAAGACTCAGATAAAAATAAGATAAAAAATGATGGGAAAAGACAAGGAGACACATTAGCCACAACAAATAGAGTGTTTGGACAGATAAATCTTAGAAATATATCAGTGGGTAGAATCCCAAGTTTTCAAGATATAAATATTTCATGCAATTTTTTTCTTCAATAAATAGTTGATTCATCATTTAATTTAGCTTACCAAATGACACATATCTAACTTAAAATTATGGTTCTTCTCACCTTATAACTTTATTCTGATGTGTTTTATAACTTACAGACCAAGCAATGAGTCTCACTATCCATCATCATGAAATATAATAGCCTATCCACTCCCTAACCCTACAACACCACAATAGGCAGCAATCAGGAGCTTCCTACCATCTCAGATGGTTCAGAGATAGTCTAGTTTCTGTCATTGCTTCAGGCATGATCTTCAGGCTTTTTCATTGGAGAGGTAGTTTATAATGTACTATTTTATTCTAATATCAGTACAAAGTATAGAGCAAGAGCAGGGTGGACTTTTTGGACCCCTTTGACAATCCAATATGGAATCACTGTTAGCCATGACAGTTATGTCAAGTGCTATGTCAAGACTGAGGTAATGGAGTGTAATGTGAACACCTTTAGAAGGGATCAGGAACACCCCAAGCCACAAGTCTGGACCCTTGGATAAGGACTCCATCTGGATACCAAGAGGAATGGGACCTCCACCTCTGGCGGGCTATAAGAACTCAGAGCTCCAACCACCCAACCCTTGAGAATGGCTGTACCAGAGATCATGCTTGCAGCCCTGCCGACTTCCACTCTATGGGACCCATGCCTGGCTTGAGACCGATGCCCTCCTCTCCACCTGTGGACTCTCCAGTGACCAAGACTTTGTGCTGGACGCTCGCTAGCTCTACCTCTCTGTGTTTAACCTGCCTGTGACTCTATTTGCTTATTGGGGGTGGGGGTGGGTTCTCCCTTAATAAACCTGGGATTGTAGAAAGACACAAACCTGTGTGAGTGTCTTCCAGGGATGTTCCATGCTTACAATGAAAATTCACAAATTATGACTGTATAGATTATATCTGTGTAAGATTAGTTTATTTGAAATAACTCAACCTTACTTAGTGGAGCCCTGTTGGCCTTAACATAGGTCCATTGTTAAATAGAAGATTATTCAATTTATTGTACCATTAGAATAAACAAAAAAAAATCTTCTGGTTTGTTTTTTTTTTTGTTTCTAGAGCAGACTTTCCTAAACCTAGTATTTAAGTTAAATAAAATTATTTTAAAGTATTAATTAAGGCATTAAATTATAATATTTTACTCATTATTTTATTTGAATTTAACATATTTATATCAATTAAGATAAAGTTTTTTAAAAATATATTTTTATGATTTCAGAGAGGAAGGGAGAAGGAGAGAGATAGAAACATCAATGATGAGAGAGAATCATTGATTGGCTGCCTCCTGCATGCACCACCCTGGGGATGGAGCCCACAACCCAGGCATGTGCTCAGACCAGGAATTGAACCATGACCTCCTGATTCATAGATCGACTCTCAACAACTGAGCCATGTCGGTCAGGCTCAAGTTTTTCAGTTAAATATGGAACATAGTAGTAAGGAACTTTCAAAATCCAGGTGCTCAGCCTCCTGGCTAGCGTGGATCATTGGTTGAGCACCGACCCATGAACCAAGAGGTCATGGTTTGATTCCTGGTCAGGGAATATGCCCAGGTTGCTGGCTTGATCCCCAGAATGGGGTGTGCAGGAGGCAGCTGATCAATGATTCTCTCTCTCTGTCTCCCTTCTGCTCTGAAATCAATAAAAATATATTTTTAAAAAATCCAGGTGCTCAAATAAGAATATTACTACATATTGATTAAAAGATCTTAAGTCAAAACTTATTCTATTCTCTCTTGCTTCAAACTATGATATTAAAGCCAATTTGAGAAGTTAATATTTAGTGTTAGTTAACTGAAAACTCTGCTGTATATTTAGGTATTAAAAGTTAAATACAGGTTTGTACACTAAATTTAGTTAGTTGGGCTAAAAAGTAACCTCAGAGTTAGAAAAAAAAATAGTGCTCACTTCCAACAACTTATGCAAAACACTGCTGTGAGGTCAAGGCTAACTGAATAGAACAAGACATGATTTTTATGTTTCATTAGAATTTAGCAGATTCTAGGGTAAGAGTAAGCTTATATAGTTAAGTAAAAACCATATTTTGGTTTTAACTTTTAAATATTATTTTAAACTTAATGAGACAACAAATTTTCAATAATTTTATTTATTCTTTTAATGTCAAATTTTAATCTAATTATTCCATGTAATCTTGGAAATGAGATTTTAAACACTGAAACTATGTATTCACCAATACAAAGTAGTCACCAATTTCCATTTTTAAGCAGAAGCCAATTTACTTTGTTGGGGAAATATATAGTTTAAATAACAAAATACTTCCAGTATGTTTCAAAAGAAAACACTTTAGTGATTTATGTAGAAAATATTCCTTTATAAAATACCAATATCAAGATCAAACTATAAAAACAATTTTAAATTTAAGCCCACTTTTATTATTATTAGGTGAATTATTTTAATGTGACTGTATTTAAAAGAGTAAATTGGCTTGTGTTTTCAACTTGTGACCATTTCTCTCTCTTACACTATAATTGCCCAAACCACTGATGTCAGCAACAACAGCTCAACTGTTCTCCAACCTCCCTTTGGGACTTGGGACACAGACATAAATTACTAGTTGCTACCCAGTATGTGGAGTTGGAATCAGAAGTTGCCTTATTCTGTCTTCAAGAAAGGCACCCCAACACTAAGGTGACAGGAAGTGCTCCAAGTTAACCCTGAGTTCTGATTTAGCCTCTAGCATAAATACACAGGTGTTGACATTGTAAATAACCCCTTATTAGAAAAGAAAAAAATAGTTCTTTTAAATAATGTATTTGGGGTTAAAAGGACAGGGGAAAGTAAAAAAAACACCATAGAACCTTATATCATTGTGGCATTAAAAGGATAAAAAACAACAACACCTGTTTTAGGATTAATACAATTTTGGCTCCAGCCCCTCTCTATTGCTCACCCATTGTACATGATTCAAAAAAATGAGAAAAAGAATCCTAACTTTATAGTAATTTGCAGGTATATCAACCTCATATGAAATCATGTAAGAAACGAAGGTAGTATAAAAATTAAAGTATTAACATTAGAGATAAATCTATTGTTCTATTTAACTGAGAGAAGTTAGTTGTTATATGGAGTGAGAGGTGGAGGGATGGAAAAATTATACACCTAGGAAAATGTCTATGATTACTAGTTAAACTGTAGGCAGAATACTGTTGAGGAAAATGGATTTGGAGATCTGGTTTTGGGCTAAACTATGCTAATGTAAGATCTTGGTAATCTTTTCTCTCCAATGTTTGTCCTCTTTACTATCTTTCAAACTACCTTCAAATTGGAATCAGAAGTTGCCTTATTCTGTATTCAAGAAAGGCACCCGAGATAATCAATGACTCTAGAGTCAACTTATTCAAACATGGAAGACAATGTTAAGTTTTGTTTTAACCTCTTCTTTTTGAATCTTTCTTTTTTTTTAAATCTTATTTTAAGATTCTTTTTTTTAAAAAAAAATATTTTATTGATTTTTTACAGAGAGGAAGAGAGAAGGATAGAGAGTTAGAAACATCGATGAGAGAGAAACATCGATCAGCTGCCTCTTGCACACCCCCTACTGGGGATGTGCCCGCAACCAAGGTACATGCCCTTGACCAGAATTGAACCTGGGACCCTTGAGTCCACAGGCCGACGCTCTATCCACTGAGCCAAACCGGTTTTGGCTTATTTTAAGATACTTTAGACTCTTTTTACTTTTTCACATCTGGAGAAAGTAGATCTAGGTAATCAATTATACTTTATTTGTATCTCATTTACATTTCAGTGTGGTCTTCACCATTTAAGCACATGAATTTAATAATAACATAGTGGATATTTTACATTGGTAAAGAAGTTTTAAATCAAATTGGAAACACTGAAGGGATAATGGATTGCTAATATGACTGGCTTTATAATGAATTTAATTTTATTTTAGGGATGGTATATATGAAGGTATAGTTCTTAATTTCTAGGAATCTTCCTTCCTCACTTCCTAGGCAAGTAAGTACTTTCCTGGGGAGCTTAGCGCAAGCTTATAGTGGCTGAATTCAAATTTCTATTCTGAGTTTCTTTAATACTTGAAATTCTCTTAATCCTGACTTAAACACACGGAGCATTCATCTTTCTCTGATTTTTCCTCCATTCTCATAATGTAAAGCTTCCCTCCTTATATTTTAAAACAGCTATTGTATTTTTTTGGGACACATTTTTACATGTCCAAAAATGTTAATGTATATTTAATGATATATATTTTTAATATTATATTTCCCCTTACCTCATTCTCTGTAATGCATTCTTAGAACACAAGGTAAGGCATGCTTAATTATCAAGTTGAGAAAATTATTTATCATTGGAATAATAATCCTTTATTAAATGAATTTTTGCTTCACTATACAATATGGATTATACATGGTAAAAATAAAACATGAAGTAGATAATGTTCAAAAACTTAGTTTATTTTTAGAAATAAGTAGTTTGGAAAAAACTTTATTTCAGAAAGCGATGCATTTTTTGTGTGTAGTCAAAGTAAAATGACTATGGATGACCACATGAACGCAACCACTAAACTAGATTATACCAGCAGACCTCTCCTGATACCTGGGGTCACATTCGCTTGACCCACTCACCAGTTTCAGGAAAGCTAAGTTGTTTGTTTCATGAAGTTTTCCAAATTTTCACCTCCAGTGAGTGTCATGGAGACTTTCATAGCTTCTCTGTCTTAAAGCTTCTTTGAAAACTCAGAAAAGGCTGTGTAGTCTGTATATAGACACAGCCAGGAAGTGCCAGAAAATTAGAGCCTCCAGGAGCACAATTCAACTAACATGGGGCCAAAAGTCAGGAAATGAAAGCCCATCTTTTATATTCTTCAGAAGAACAATTCTATTACGTTCTACAGAGTTCCTTAGAGGGTACCAGGGTTGATCCCATTGATAACAGTAGTAGTAACAAACTCAATAATTCACTCTTCATTGGCTTTTCTCCCATCTTTTCTGCTTCTAAGAATACCTAAATAAAATACCTGTACTATGTTCCTTCTACAGCAAGCATGTCAAACTCGCGGCCTTCAGGCTGCACGTGGCCCACAATGAATATTTTTGCGGCCCAGCCAATATAACGCTATGTAAGAAATGTTTTAATAAAATTTCATAACTTAATTTTTACAATATCCTGTTATACACAATTATTAATAACGAACTACAACATTCACTAATGACTGATTACTATAATCGTGTTGCATTCATTTCCCCTTACGTGCCTTACATGCAGGTGCACCATTTCTCTCCACTAATACTGGCAGCGAGTATTTTAGCAGCCGATTGTCATGTCATTAGTCTTGTACTGACTTGTTTGGTGTGTGCAACAGGAAATATTTGTCTTTCGGAGAACAAGAAAAATAGGTTTATTTGCGTTACACTTATTAATTTGTGCAGTTATTCAGTGCCTGGTAA
The DNA here is from genome assembly GCF_951640355.1 of Cnephaeus nilssonii. Classification (NCBI taxonomy): domain Eukaryota; kingdom Metazoa; phylum Chordata; class Mammalia; order Chiroptera; family Vespertilionidae; genus Cnephaeus; species Cnephaeus nilssonii. Next base: position 10,478,176 of record NC_137074.1, read on the forward strand.
GTTAATGTTCAAGAAAAAATATTAATTTTTATTAAAATGTTCTATTATTTTATGTTAACGGTTACTAATTTATTTCAGCCCTTTGTATTCAGCATGTCTTTATCAAATAAACCTATTGAAGCTTTTGTTTTTTTGCGGCCCACATAAACTTAAACCTTGTTTATTTGGGCCATGTTAGCCTTTGAGTTTGACATGCTTGCTCTACAGGTTCTAGGGAACCCAAGTTAAGAATATTATATAGCTTTATGCCATCCTGTAATGTTTTGCCTAGAGAAATAGAAACACTAGTAACTTTGCTTGAAAAGTGGAAGTTCACTGTTATCAAACCATTAATCTTCTTGTAGCTTTTTTTTTAAAAAAATAAGTTTTTATTGATTTTTTAGAGAGAGAGGAAAGGAGAAGGATAGAGAGATAGAAACATTAATGAGAGAAACATCATCGATCAGCTGCCTCCTATATGCTCCCCCTGCCCCCCATCAGGGTATCAAGCCTGCAATCAGGGCATGTGCCCTGACCAGGAATCAAACCATGCAGCCTCTTGGTTCCTGGGTTGATGCTCAAATGCTGAGCTACACCAGCTGGGCATCTTTTTGTAGCTTTAATAGAGATCTACTATGAGGATTTCCATCACTAATATAATGTTACAACCAAGTTCTCCTACAAAGGTTTCTTTATATGTCTAATACATGTCATCAGAGGAGAGATTATGTCTCATTCAGCCTGTATTACCACCTGTTAGCATAAGTCTTAATACATTATAGTCATTAATGGAATATGTTATAAATGAGAGGATTAATTGGTTATGTTTTATTTTGCATTTATAATATTAGTCGCCACTAGGTAGATAATGGTAGTAAATAAAATTAAATTCAACAAACTCAACTATGGACAAACATTAAAAATATTTCTATTGTCTAAAATATTATATATAATCAGACTACTTATGCTTTTTCTGTAAAAGTATTTCAAACTAGTGGTGTTGTTATTAAATAAATACTTAAGCATACTATGAATTTAAATAACAAACCAAAATTATATTTTCAGTAATCTACATTCCACTATTATTAATATGCTCTTCTTTAACTTTGGGTTAGCAAATATACTTTAAAATACTTTTCACAGGTATAAGATATTTAGTGTTCTTATGTGCAAACTATCTCTACATTCATGCCAAGGCAACAAAATTTCAACAAAATAATTTCAGTAACTGTTGAAAAAAAAAGTGTAATATACAGACTTAAAAAATATTTTTAGAACTTCACCAAAATTACTTCATTAGAGGGAGTTGATTCACCTCCAAAATTCCAGATCAAATGTTATGAAATAAAATAAACCAGGAATATAATCTTGTAGTATTCTCATATTTTTTAAATCCTACTTTTACACAGACAGTAATGTAGTGAAGGCCTGGGTGGGGTGGAAAGTGGGTGGAGGGTGGCAATGGGGGAAAATGGGGGACATCTGTAATACCCTCAACAATAAAGATAAATAGATAAAATCCAGCTTTTACTTAGGCTTTATATTCCCTGTTTAAAAAATTGCCAGTGAATAACCAAACCAATCACACATTTATAAAATGAGTATGCAATAATGCCTTTCTATCTATAATAATAATATGCTAATTAGACTGGATGTCCTTCCAGATGACCTTCTAGACAAAGCCCGGTCTGCAAGGGGAGCCTGGGTCCCGGATCCCAGAAGGAAGCTGGTGCCAGCAGCCGGGGGAAGGAAGGCCTACTCTTACACGAATTTCATGCATTGGGCCTCTAGTTGTAAAATAATATACAACAACATAAACAGAATAGCTGTGAATGATAAGACTATGTTTACTTCATGTATATTTATTTCAAGTATGATCTATAAAACTATTGATTTAGTTTGAACATGAAAAAATATTATGCCTTTTTTCATTTAGCAGGAGTGTTTTTAAATGTAAGGAATATTTTTGAACATTCTTTCAGGTAAAAGCATAGTTTTTGAATGAGATTAGATTTGTAACTCATATAGTTTGCAAATATTTGCAACTCATAAGTTTGCAAATATTTACAAAAACTGCATATGTTCCATGTTAAATAATGTTAAATTATGAAATGATGAAGCCGCTTCTGAAAATGTGAATCTTGAAGTCTCATTTCATTTCTATGGCCCAAGTGTTATTACATACTGCACAAGACATTGTAAATGCATAGTAAATATTTGATACTTTTATTGCATTTTTTTATTCATAAATAGGATATCTTATTTATTTTTTTGCTGATCTGATTTTTAATCATTCTTCAGAACATTTTTTAGTTATTATTTTTACATTTTTTCTCAATAGATTTTGGAAAATATATGTTATAAATTTAATTTTATAAAGAAAATATTTCTCAGTTTAAAATATAAGAAAATAATGTTTGTAAACATTTTAATATTGTCTACATGAGTAGATGATGTGGGTCATCCAAGTTGAGTTGAATGCTTGGTCTTAGCTTCCAGCGGTCAAAATTCACGGCCAATGCAGCTGTTCATTTTATCAGAGCTGCACTCAATTTCAGTGTGTACTTAAGGGTGTTCCAAGAATCACCTTCCAAGTTTTTATTTCTTTTTTTTCCCCTTTATTTTATTGTCAGGTTTTCTGCTTTGTATTAAGTGCTATAACATATCTATTCAGCTCTACTAAGATTTAATTATTAGAGGTCAGACATTTATTGTAGACACAAGTGGCAACGGAGTAGTCAGTATCTTTGGCAAATACATCTGAAAATTGATAGATAATGACAAAAAATTATGGTTACATTGAGGGGGACAAAGGGGATTAAAAGGGGACATCTGTAATACTTTCAACAATAAAGATAAATTAAAAAAAATTTGCACATTCAAAAGATTTTACTTTCTCTGCCTTAGTTCAGGTTCTCATCTCTAACCTAAATACTCTCAGTAGTTTTCTAATTCGTGTTTTCTGCAATTTGGTTACTTTTTCTATTTTTTTCTTATTCTTTCCTATATTAAAAAAAGTGGATGCTTTATATTGATGTTTCTTCAAGCCATCACCATTATTAGACTTATTAACAATAATCTTTAAGTTACCAACCAGGTTGGTTTTGAATCATGCTGAAATAATAAGTCACTTTAAAATCCTGAATGGCTGAGCATCACTTGTGCTCAAAGTTCAATGACATGACCAAGTCACATGTCTCCACCTAGGCACAGCAAAGCCATGTGCCAAGAAGCAGGGAGATGGATATAATTGGGGTAGAGTGCAAATGACTAACAGTGCTTAGGAAATGAGAGGTTTATAGAGTTATAGAGCATCCTCATTACCCTCAAGCTATTTATAAATTTATATCCAACATAATCTTCATTAAAGAAACTAGCTGGAGGTTTATTTTTGGTTAAATAAAATGAAAAGATTTCCCATAATTTATTTTATTTCATTCCCAAAGAATGATAAGAGAACATTTCAGAAAAAATGTTTCAAGTATATGGGAAATGGTTAGTAAACATTTTCTTTAAATACTTGAGGTCCAGTACTTGTCAACACATGTTATTTTCAGAAGTTACTCATGTCTTAGGTGTTTTTATGTCTCAGATTTCTGAATATGGAGATTCAAGCAGTCTGCTCACACAATTAACTTAACATCAGTGACCAGACTGACCTGAAAGTCTCATAAATAAATTAAATGAGTCTCTGAGCCCAAGTCTTCTTAGATCTTCTACAAGAAATGTATGTAGTACAATTATTGAACTTTAGCATATGCTTGACAGCAATACCTTTCATTTCTCAAAATAGAGATATAGACTGAAAACCTTTTTATAAACTATTACTTCTACATAATTCAGTCTATAATGCTGCTATAGAAATTTATTCTGTATTGATTCACAAATTTAAGAGTATTTTTTTACTTTTAGTTTAGGGAAATTTGCTGTGCTTTGTCTAACTTGGATGCCATCTGACATAAAGCCACTTCTGGTCACTTTCAGCAACTTAAAGCTCCAAATATGGTTAAAATGAAATGCCAGGACACAATTTATAGTATTAGAAGGTCTGAAGGGGTCTACATTCAAAAGCCATAACTTTCACAAACCCATAAATAATTGTAATAACAACCAAAAGTATTAGGTGGACTAGTTTGGGTCTCTTAAAAAATCTAAGCCAAAGTAGAATTCATCTCAAATATTTCACAATGTTTTAAAAGTCAACATTTTACCTGTAGAGGCATCTAACTCTGCTCTTAGTTGCTCCTTTGGCTTAGTGTGCTTGGGACTCAAAGCCTACCATTTGAAAACATGTCAATTTCTCTAAGTCAAGTGATTTTCCTTACAGCATAAAATTAGAAGAAGTCATTTTTGAATGAGATCCACATGGATCAAAAAAATTGACTAGAAATAGTATTTCTTGGAAATGTTAGCTTCTTTAATAGAAAAAAAGGACAGGGTGAGGTCAGTTTTACTGCTCCCATCTGTTCAATGCAAGCTGGAAGATGAAATAGAGTGATCCCACATCATACTCAGATAGAGCATTTCTTAAGCATTAGCTTGGCTTTAAAATCTTTCCAGTTGTCCTTTCATTTATTTAAAAATATAGTATTGAGTGATAGAATCCATCTAAGCTCATAAAGATAATTGTTTACTTAATTTTAAAAATATATTAAACTAATAAAAGGTATTATTTGCCACATATAAGATGTCTTAATGTATTGCAAAGGAGAAATATAATTATAAAGGTCACTTTATAAATTTAACTATTATTATTCAATAATTCAAAACCATTTGTTAGTAAGGTGTCAAGCAAAGTAGGTTTTTGTGGGTAGATATAATTTAACATGACCCCTAGTGACCCACACATTTGTGTAATCCCCTTTTGTTGAACATAGATAAGACCTTTAATTTTCTTCTAACTGTTAGAATAAGACAAAAATGAGATATTATTCTTGTGATTATGTAAATTATATGGCAAAGTTGAAGCGATTTTGCATGTGTAATTAAGGTCAATAATCATTTGACTGTATGTTTAGCAAAGGGTTATTACTATGAGTGGCCCAGACATGATCAGTTGAGTCTATTAAAAGAAGATACAGCTATTAGAAACAAGATACATCAGAGTCTCTTTCCTACAATTTTTTTTAAAAAGCAGGCATTGAGGACTGGGCCATGGTAGGGAATGACAGGAGATGTCTAGAAGCTGAGTGCTTTCAGTCCTATAATCACAAGAAATAAATTCTTCCAATGGCCATGTAAGCTTCAAAGAATTTACAGTGCCTCAGATAAGACGCCAACCCCAACTGACACCTTGACTGCAGCCTGTGAGACCATGAGCAGAGACCTCCAATAAGCCATGCTTGGATTCTTGACCCATGGAAACTGTGAGATAGTAAATGGGGATTGTTTGAAGCTGCTAAGTTTGGGGTAATTTGTTATGCAGCATAGAAAACTAATACTCTCTACATGAAACTCTACTCTAAGGACCCACAGCCTTGACAAGGAGATACATTATACACAACAATTAAAATACAAAGTGAAATCAGGTAAAGCTTTATGGCAGAGATTAAAACAGATGAGTAAGAATTCAGAAAAAGGAGTGAGAAGTATTTTCTGAAGGAATCAGGGACATTTCATAAAGAAGGCAGTTCTGTGTTCGTATAAAAGTGCAGAAGTTCCTCTAGGTGGACATACGAAGGAAATCAGAGCTGACAACTTGTATGAAGGAAGGCATATTGTGAGCTGTTTACATGGGTTGAATGTGAAGGGGAATAGTGAGGCTTTATGTTGAAAACTTTTTGGTAGACTTTTTAGATAATTGAGCATGGTATGGGTTATTACTGAAGGTATATTTGATGGGAGGGAATTGGGATGGTTTTCCACCTACTACTTTTGTTACCTTGCACAAATAAATCACTTCCCCAAATTCTCTTCTCTCTTCTATGAAATGGGGGAAAAAAAAAAACCTTCCCTATATGACGTGTGACTCATACAATGACAAAGGTACTAGTTGCTCAATACAAAAAATGCCTGGAGGTTATTATCTACAGCATCTATGGCCATAGAACAGAGGATAAATTGAAGGGAAGAAGATGATAAAGACAAGTTAGAAGGTAGCACAATGATTTTAGACTGACAGCAGTGGTTGGAATAGAATGTGAGATAGATATGAGAAGGTGGAAAGATACAAAGAACCAACTACAATTTCTTGCCAACATAAGACATTTCTAAAAGGAAAATAAAACATTACAAGGTATTAAAAGTTCTTTATTTTTTAAATGAAAACATCATTGTTTTTATCCTGGGTCCAATCTGTTCTTTGATGTCATTATTATATCCAATATAATTAGAGCTGCCCCAGGCTGATTTGATTTTGTTTGCTAATGAAAGTGATTAAGGTTTTGAAACATGGTATGATGTGATCACATCTGTTCTTGCAAAACATAGACGTCATGACATCTGGAGAGCCGATAAAAGCTAACGAAGGCAGTATAATGTACTACTGTATAATCTGGTAAAGAGACCATGACATTTATATAGGAACCATGATGGTGAGTACAAAAATGGTTTAATAGTTCAAGACATTATTCACAGGGAAAATTTATGGATTTTGGTGAATGGTTGAATATGGGATGTAAATAGGGGGGAAAAGAGGTGATTGAATATGGGATATAAACAGGGATAAAAAGAGGTGATTCCAATGGTATCCTGGGGACAGTTTGTATTGACTTTCATGAGCAGATTTTGCACATCTGTCCCCAACTTTCTATTTAGCAAAATCAAATTGTGAGTTTAATTAACCATGGTGTACATAATCACATTATAAATTAGGACATCTTTATGGGGATATGTTTGTTAAACATCTACCAGCATACTACTGGATGATTCTTGGTTTTCAAAACTAAGCAACTAGAAAGGTGGTAGTGTTATTGGAGAAATGCGTGGATGATCTTTCTTAGTTGCTAGTGGGAGTCGGGTATCCCTTTCCCCACTGAGTGTACTGAGTGCTGGAGTCAGGCCCTTATGATATCTAGAGAAAAATTAATTTTCTGAGACTCACATGGGAGGATTAGTAATTTTTATTTGCATGGAATTATATTCTGGGTTTCTAAAGTCCCATTTTCTTTTTAAAAAATATATATTTTATTGATTTTTTACAGAGGGGAAAGGAGAGAGAGAGAGTTAGAAACATCGATGAGAGAGAAACATCGATCAGCTGCCTCCTGCACACCTCCTACTGGGGATGTGCCGGCAACCAATGTACATGCCCTCGACCGGAATCGAACCTGGGACCTTTTAGTCTGCAGGCTGACACTCTATCCACTGAGCCAAACCGGTTAGGGCAAAAGTCCCATTTTCTTTAATCCAGTCCTGGGAAATATGCAGTTGGGGATTCAGTAGAGCTGTAAGCAAAGTCAATGTCCAAAGTTTTTGTTCCATGGTGGAGCTGGGTCAGGTAGCATTAGGTTAGTGGCTGTCCATTAGTCCATTATGTGTGGGGTCCACATGGCCATAGGGGAGCCAAGAGAGTACACTCCCTGCAACAAGAGTTCCAAGAGAGCAAACTCCTTTGTTTAGGAGTTTTTTAAGTACCTCAATCCTTCCCACGCTTGCAGTGGCCACGCCTACTCTGGCCAGTGACCTGTTCCCAGCTGTGACTGACAGACAAGTACCTTTCCCTATGTCTTTACTGGGCACGCTAAAATATTTGGCCTTTCTTTTTGCTCCTTTCTAGTCATTCATAACTGGGTTAATTACAACAGTATCAGTAGTTCTAGGAATTGACAAAGGTCAATCAAGAGGAAAAACCATTAGAATTGAAAAAAAGGTAAATGAGGTAAAAGAAGCATGACTTTTCTGGTTGGGATAGGGGACATGTTTGCTTGAGGGCTTCTTGGGTTTGAGGTTGCAGAGGTTCCACTAATATTTGTTGAAAAACTAACTTGTGTGCCCTCCAGTATGGCAATCAACTAGAATGCTGGGACTATAAAATTTGAAGCTAGAACTACGTACACAACTAGGCACACACATGCACACTATAGAATCCTCAATATGGGATGGTCATTGAAGTAGTAGCAAGAGGGATCATTAAGAATATGTGGAAATGGGAAAATAAAGGGCAGAATTTTTAGATATTTATGACCAAAGGCATTTGAAAAGGAGAAATGACATTGTCAAAAATCTAGCGGAAGGAGGTAGGAGCTGGGATGATAGGTTGCAGAGCTGATAAGGATGGAATCTGAGAATCTGCCCAGAGGGTTTGATGAGTAATGATCTGTGGAGGGCAATGTTGTCCAGAGGGTTGGAGCCGAATCTATAGTTAACATTTTTCCTGACGCAGTCATCACGAACATCACGTGGAGGGTTGGAGGCTCCACTCTCAGCAATCCTGGTCCAGTAGTGAGTTCAGGCAGGAAGTCTGCAGCCTGTTCTTTAAGAAACATTGTGGAAGGAATTAAGAAATAACAGGAAATAGGATATGCAATTGTAAGGTTAGGAGGGTAGCTTTCTCTTTCTTGCATTTTGGCAGTAACTGGAGAAGAGAGAAACATTGGAATTTTGACTGGAGGTGGGTTCATGAAGCATATTTCCAGTTTAGAAGTAAATTGAAACGAGTTTGCAAAGCAGAGAAGAGAAAAAGATGAATGATGTACAAGAAAAAGGAAAAAAAAAAAGTTGAATGGGGCCATGGAATTGGGAACGTGGTTACTCACTTTTTGAGATGGCCAGGGAGAGAAAAGGTGTTGACATTTAAACTAAGAAAAGAAACTTTTTTTAAAGGAAATACTTAAATGTTGAACACATTGTCCCGTATTCAGTTGATAAAAGTACCACTTGTCATTGAATATTTCTATCTTAATACCAAATAAAATATAGTTAAAAGGAAAATGAAAAGCTTTTCTTTAAAAAGGTAAAGCGATTAGTTTTCCACTAGGGTTCAAAACTCTATTCATACGCAAAAGGTTTTTTAATTCCTTTTTTCCCAAAGACACACAGCTGAAAGCGAAGCTCTGCACTGGCCTACAGATGGCTATCAAATTAAGGAATCATCATCTGATTAGATTAACTGCTACCATCTGGAGAGTTCAAATAGAAAGACATTTTTTGTAAGGAAGTGTTTAGAAAGGTGTTAGAAAGACCGAAAGAGAAAAGGGTGGAAGGAGTTTTCTGCAGAGATAAGGAAGGTGCTTCCCTCCCTGGACCGAGGCCACGAACCTCCCCTGACCACTGAGCAAAAGGCAGTGCTACCGAAGCCGCTGGTAGCACCACCGTTGCTGCTGGGCAGGAGCCCGCCCGGCTGCTGTTGCTGGAACCTCTGGTGATTCTGGCACCCACAGTTCCAACTGCTGCACCTGCTCGAGCTGGAAGCACCATCATGCCTTCCTCCTCCCACTTCTCATTTATTGCGAGTGTCTCCCACAGGCCAACTCCAGTTGACTTCCATTTTGCAAGGGGGTCTTGGAATTACCGTTTTCAAGTGTCTGAGGCCCTCTGGTCCTGAGGAGAGCACAGAATGATTAGACCTGGACTCAGTGCTGATAGATGTTGTCTGGCACACTGGTCTACACCTCTCCAAAGGAAAAGAGAGGATGCTTGAGAACATATAAGGATGGTTTGAATATAAGACACACTATGTCAGACACAGTGTTATAAGAGACTGCCTGCATGTTACCTGAGTTGTAAGATTCAGATATTTCTTTCTACCTTTTCTCATTATATTTTTTATCAGTGGTCTAACCCAGATCTTTTCTCATGAGCAACACACACACATTATGTATCTATCTATCATCTATCTATCTATCTATCTATCTATCTATCTATCTATCATCTATCTATCTATCACATATCATCTATCTATCATCTATTTATCTACCTATCACCTGTATATTATCTACCTTTCTACTATCTATTACCTGTATATTATCTACCATTCTACTATCTATCATCTATGCCTTTATAATTTTGAGGCAATCCATTGTTTTTGAGAAACTTTCTAAGAAATAGCTTATTTATACAAGAGTCATAGCATAGATTTGATTCTTATTGAGTTTTTCAGGAACTATTTATGGATTGTTTTCTATGTGCATTGTACTAGGTGCAATGGGAAGTAAAATTATCAATAATGTCAGCTAACGTTCATTGAGAACTGATTTTATTCTTGGAACTTTCCTAAACAGTGTTTAATATCCATTAACATTCTTATAGCTACCTCACTAAGTAGGTGCTCTTATTATATCCACAATAAAAACATTTCATAAAATATATTTGAATATAGACTAGGATATGGAATACTGAATACACAACTGGAATTCATACTGACATGGAAAAAAAGTTGTTTCTAAGTACTTAACCCATTCTATTTAATGCTTATAGTACATCAAAACTTTTACTTTATGTTAAAACTAGAGGCCCAGTGCATGATTTAATCATGCACCTGGTGCACCAGCGGGCTGGCTGTCCGCCGGTGCCCCAGGCCTTCCGAAAGCCTCCGGCGCTGTGGAGGCTTTCGAAAGGCCTTGCGCCGGAGCAGACAGCCGGCCAGGTCCCCCGCTTTGGCCTTTGATCGCGGGGGACCTGGCCGGCTGTCCGCCGGTGCCCCAGGCCTTCCGAAAGCCTCCGGCGCAGCCATGGCACAGACGCTGAGCTCGCGGCGCCAGTGGCGCTGCTGGCCCAATCAGCTACCCCGGCCACCCTGAGTCCCGCCCCCTGAGCCTCCTGCTGGCCCAATCGTGGGCGTAGCGGAGTGATGGTAATTTACATATTATCATTTTATTATGTAGGATGTTTTTGCACATATTGCCTTTCTGTTATATACTGTAAAATTCTTACAGCGCTGACTACTGTACCACTTAATGAGATGTGATGTTAGGTGAGCTGCATAAACTGTCCGAGATTCCTTTTGTTTTGCTGTTTATGTTTCCACCTCCTAGTCTACATTCAAATATATTTTATAAAATATTTTTATTGAAATCACCTAAAAGGTGTGTGTGCGTGTGTTTAGAGAAGTTTTTCAGGACCGTTTTTCTGAAGTGTTTACTTCAGACATGATTGGAAATTTACAACATACTCTTAGTAAAACAGCGACACCATATTTAGTGCCAAGACCTTTATACAATTTCTGAATTTAGAATAAAATAATGTTTTTGTATAATTAAGGTGTGTTGCAGTCTTGACATCATTTCTATTCTAGCAAGAAAAACTAGAGGACTCTGAAGTGGTGTTTATATATATATGTGTGTGTGTGTGTTTATACATATATGGTGTGTGTATTTATATATGTCATGTGGCAGAGAAAACAGCCATAGAAGAGCAAATGATACCACCCCACCCCTTTTGAGATCATCCCATTCTCTGTAAAATTCTCCATACAGACCTTTGGATGCTAACCAGGCTTATGATAACTGTCCTAGATAGCAGCTAGTTGGCTGACTTAATTCTTTCTGAAGCTTGTGTAAACATCAGGATGTCTCAGACAAATTAACCAAGTAATATTGGAGATATATTAATTGACATTAATTAGTATATACATATTAATTAATTGATATTAATATATACATATTAATTAATTAATATTGATTAATATATATTAATTGATTTCAGAGAGGAAGGGAGAGGGAGAGAGAGAGATAGAAGCATCAATGATGAGAGAGAATCATTGATTGGCTGCCTCCTGCATGTCCCACACTGGGGATAGACTGGGAATCAACCTGTGACCTTCTGGTTCATAGATTGATTCTTAACCACTGAGCCATGCAGGCCAGGGCTGGAGAGTTATATTTTAATCAAATTATAATGTTTATATAATTCTAACCACTAAAGTATTGTTTTCCCCCCAAATTTAAAACCATCTACATCATTTATACAGGAGTTTAGGGAGGCATATTTTATGAGTCTTTTTTTTTTTTTTTTTGGTGTGTGAAATGGACAAACAGAAGCAATTACTTGAACAAACAAGCGATAGAATATAAAATAATTTGTTGTTAAGGATTAGGATGGATGATAGAGCTTACAGAAATTATGGAAAAGAAAAAATTAAAGTGGAGGAGAAAATGACATATCTAGGCATTTAAAGAGGAAGAAGAGGAAGAAAAGGAAGAAGAGTGAGAGGTGGAGACAAATGTGTGCGTTTGAGTGTGTGGCTAAGATTATGGGCAATAAAACATTCAAGTGTATATACTCGTACAAAGATTCAAAACAGTGAGTAAGCTTGAAACTGAGAAAGAGAAAGAGAAATTTCCTCTGAAATTGTGATAAAATATAACTACTGTTTTGGGTTTTCTGTTATCTCAGACATTGCGTTACATTTTATAGTAATACCCAAGACCAAATCATTAACTTAAAGGTTTTCTAACCTTCAAATAAAGGAGTTCTACCTTGTAAGAAAAATAAGATGGGGTTTGAAGAACTTTTGACCCTAATGAGGGTCAAGGAGAATCAGTATTAATATATCTGTACTATTTTATATATTTCTCTGGGGAACCTTCACATCTGTTTTTCCATTTTATCCTCACAATAACTCTGTAAAGTGAGAAAGACAAATATTACACTCCTCATTTTATAGATGGGAAACTGGGGTCCATTAAGGTCAAATGACTTGGCTAAAGTAGAACAGCCAAGATTAGAACCCAGGGCGCCTAACGCTGCATGTAGAACTCTTTCTAACACACCCCGATACCTCCCATACCGGCCTCTCGAAAGCTGCATTGTGGCATAAGTGTAAGTCAAGTTATTTTCATTCGCTTTATTTCCCTGAATTAGGAATTTTGAGAGGGCTAACACCTTAGTGTATGTACAATGGATTTTTCCTATTAGGTAACGCTGCCCTTTGCTTCACCCACCACACAGCTGGGCTAAGTAATTCGAAAGGAATGTTGTCATGCCAAAGACTCAAGGAAAAGTAGGTTGAGTAAAAATCAATTTATTAAAACAAATCCAGGGTTTTTAAGAGTCCCCTGGTCAAACATTAAGGTGTTCTTACCACAGAAATACATAATAATTTTATGTGTTTGGATATATAGCAAAAAATCAAAAACGATTACCCTTTCTGAAAATGTGACTGTTTACAAAGCCCTAGAATGTGTACTTTCAAAAAGCCTAGAAACCAAACTCATAAAAACACAACACTGCTTTGACACATAGAAGTATTAGACTACAGAAGAGTTATTTTGAGCATTAAATAATAATGCCATATTTTTTTCTCTTAATGATGAACTAAGTTGATTTGTTTGGGAAGTTCTATCAGACAACTCCAAGAGATAAATGTGTTCCAGGTGTTCATTTAAAAAAAAAAAAAAAAGAAAGAAAGAAAGATACTCATCAAGCAAGATTAAGGTCTAGTTTTGTTTTCTTCTGTCCTAGAACTTGGCTTGTTGTTCCGCATGAGATGAAACTCATGTGATTTTTCTCCCTGCAATCTAATCTGTCAGCGTACAGAGGATTCAGGGTAGTCAGTATGAAGAGATCTGTTACTCCTAACAATCCTTTCTCTTTAAATAGAATCCACTTGAAATGAAACTGGGGTTTATATTTCACCCATGGTAGATAAACATTGACAACCGAATTAGAGTACTAGATTTTCTTAGATGTCTCAGTACATTTACAAAGTCCAGTGAACTGAAATCTAAAAAAGGAGAGAATAAGACTGCTGCCCTAATAAGAGATGTGGGAATAATGGGGCTCCCTTTCCTTGTCCATGGACAGGCAGTAATGTATAACATTTTCTAGAAATATAATATAGTATTCAAAGCTTCAGTATTTGAAGAGCTGGGACAGCCGAAAGCAGTAGCCAGGATGCCCAAAGAAAGGGCTGAGACAATGTCAGAACAGAAAATAGGCAAAGCAATAACTCAAGAATCTGGGAAACATTGTGCTGATTCATGTGTTTGTTTTGCTTTGTTTCACAACTATTTTTTTACATTCATTAGGTAAAAGAAAGAGATGAATTGAGGCACTCAAATGTGGCCTTTTATTGTTTACACTGGAGACCCAGTGCACAGATTCGTGCACATTGAAAGGAAATTAATTAGAAGGTGGCCAGCGGGGCAGGACTGAGCCAGAAGGGTGTCTGCAGAGTGAGTGGGGTCCCTCCAGCAGATGGGGTCCCTCAGCCTGCAAAACTCACCATGTTATAACCCAGTGATATTTGGATTTGCAAATATAAATGACCATGTATTTGTGTGTGTGTATGTGCATGTGCATGTGTGTATATAATATTCACAAGAAATGATATTCTTGAAATGACCCCCATAACCAAAAGGTAAACATCCATGTATCTAGATTTTCCCCTGCGGGGATCTGGCCAAAACCAGGGGTCCTGGAATGCAAGAGGGCACTCTGCAAAGTTGCTGTTGCTCGGCAGCTCCTGCATTGAGCGTCTGCCCCCTGGTGGTCAGTGTGCATCATAGTTACTGGTTGGAGCATCTGCCCCCTGGTGGTCATTGTGCATCATAGTTACTGGTCGGACAGTTGAACGGTCGGATGGTCGCTTAGGCTTTTATATATACACATGGGTAACAACTATTTGGATTTTGTAGTTCTATATGACAGATAGGTTTGTAAACATAACAGATGCCCCTTGGGGGTAATACACTAATAGAACACAGTATAGCCAGCTCAATAGATGCAAAACACATTTCTTTTGAAAAGGTACTTAAAAAAGAATTCTCATCTATTGCTATACTTAGAAGTCATAACTGGGGCTGGTTTTCTAAGAAATCTCCATGTTCAAATTGCCCGCTCCTCAAAACATCCTAGCAGCTTAGAGGGTGTCAGTGACATGTTTCTCTTGGGGGGGGGGGGGGGCGGGCGGCGTAAAACAGTTTCTCCACTGATTTCTCATCTTCAGTGTTCTGGAATGTGTTTCTGTTCTTGAAAGGACCTACATATTACACAGTGGAATGGAGACTACGGTGGCTTGAGTTATAGGTAATTCTGTTGAATCATTGCATGGAGATCAGGGAAATGGTGGTAGGTAACATTGGCATAGCACATCTTACACGCCAGGTTCTAGTCTAGGTGCTTTACTTATAATAATTTGCTAATCCCTCATGATTGCCCTGTTTTATACAGGAGGTCTGTGGGACACAGAGGTGTTGGGGAGCTCGCTCAAGGTCCTATATTAGTAAATGGTGGAGCTGATGCTTTCTCCCAGAAATTCTGGGCCCAAGAGTCTGTGCTCATCCTCAATAGTCCGCAGCCTCCCTGGGAAGTGTGTCATAAGGAGCTCTACTGCCTTTGCTCATACAGTCGGCCCTCCCACCTGGAACTTTCTATGCAGAATCTGCCCTTTGTCTGCTCAAAGTTCCCTACGGTTCTCTCATGGAAAGGCTTCCATTCCTCAAGTTTTCATTCTCCAGAAAGAAAAGGCATGAGCGAATCCTATTCTCTCAATAAAGTGGAACCACAGATCCAGGAGGGAAAAGGCTTCTGATTAAATGAATTCACCCCCAGTGAGAAAGGTTATGGGCAAGCTTGTATTTGTATTAATAACAGGAGCAAGAATTCCTAAGTCAATCTTTAATCCATTTAATTTGGGAGCAAGTTACACAACGTTTAAAACAGATAGTTATATTAGGTTAAACAATATGTAATGGCTATTTTTAGGGCAAAAATGATCGGATATCACCAGTCTTGCTTGGTTCCACCTAATAATGTGGGCTCAAGGAGAAACTTCTTTTTTAAAAAAAAATATATTTCATTGATTTTTTTGCAGAGAGGAAGGGAGAGGGATAGAGAGTTAGAAACATCAATGAGAGAGAAACATCGATCAGCTGCCTCCTGCACACCACCTACTGGGGATGTGCCCGCAACCAAGGTACATGCCCTTGACCGGAATCGAACCTGGGACCTTTCAGTCCACAGGCCGACGCTCTATCCACTGAGCCAAACCAGTTTCAGCAAGGGGAAACTTCTTGACACCTTATAAAATTCAACCCACTCGGTCGGCTGGTAAGACCAGTGGTTAAAATCAGCCCAAGCCCAGGCAGGAGCTGTCTCCTAAATCCTCAGATCGCATTTCTGAAAGCTGCCATGTTGCTGGACATACCTGCTTCCTTGCACAAGCAAGAGTGGAATAGTATGTGCTGGGGAGTGGCTACCCCACCAGAAGGGGGCGCCCTTGAGAAGTGACTTTGTGCAGGCTGCTTCCAGCGCTGAGCCCTTGCTCTGATCAGAGTCACTTCCTCAAAGGCTGCTGGCAGTGAAAGCGGCTGCTTGGTCTGCAATCTCCCTTGATCTGCTGCCAGTCACCTTTGGATAAACCCTTAGTGAAGAGGATACAAGGACATTTGTGAACTTGCTAGAGAGAAAAAAAAGTATTTCCAGAAGTCTGTGCAAAACTCACCATGTTATAACCCAGTGATATTTGGATTTACAAATATAAATGACCATGTATTAGTGTGTGTGTATGTGCAGGTGCATGTGTGTATATATATTCACAAGAAATGATATTCTTGAAATGACCCCATAACCAAAAGGTAAACATCCATGTATCTAGATTTTCAACATATTATAGACATGATTGTTCTATAATATGTACAATAATAACCCAGCTTCGTAAGGATAGAAAAGATGGTTTTGAAACCCTGTTGAATCACTGAAGAAAGACTAAACTGTATTCCATAAGATTGAAAGGTTAAATCTATCTTGAACAATTGTATTCAGAGTTTGAGTGAATTGAGTTTTCATCTACTCATCACCCCCTCCCCCCCCCCCCAGAGGTTTCTGTTCTAGATCATTCTTGATTAAAGGTAGTTCGTTACAAAAGGTAGGTAGGTTGCAGCTGCGTCTGGGATGTACGGCCCCTGCAGTCCTGTTCTGGCCCCAGAAGACTGCCCTCTCCTATCTTGTGGAATATGTTTGACTGTGGCTCCAGGCCACAATAAGGAACACATCAAATCCTAGGAATAGACGCGTAATCTTCCAATAATCTGATATCCACCCAGCTGAGCTTGAAAGAGAAATTCATAGACAGAAAGTCAAGTAAATAATCATAAGTGTTGTATATATACATATATATGTGTGTATATATATGTGTGTTTGTGTGTGTATATATATATATATATATATATATATATTACATATATATATATGCTCTGGTTCAGTCACTCTCTCTATTCATCATGGTTTCTTTCAACATTTGCTAGAAAATTCCTCATGTAAACAGTTTCAATGCTAGTCATCTGTCACTATTATCATCAGTTTGAGGTTCATAGAATTTTTTAATTGTTCTTTTTTTCTGTTAACTAAATACATATGTCATTTCAATATGTAATTTCTTAGGGGCTATTCAAAGTGGGGGAAGTGTTCGCTTTAGAAGGAAGTCAGGAAAACTCTATGACTCTGGCTTTTTTTTTTTTTTTTTTTTTTCCTTTCCTGCCCTGCTTTCTCTACCAAAAGCAGCATGTGGTAAAGTGCTTGCACCACAGACACTGGCCTTTTCTTCTTGTGGAAAAAGGCTGTGCTGTTTTACGGTGGCCTGGAGGCCAGGAGCGCTCCTTGCCAGGGGCTGCTGCTCTAATGGCTTCACCAAGAGCAGCGCCCGCAGGAGCAGAGGCTGAGCCTGCTCACCCATCCTCTGCTCTGGAACCTGGAGCGGAGGCTCTGCTCTCCAGAGCTGTCTTCTCCTTCCTCTTCCCTTCTCTCTCTCCCTCTCCTGCCTTTTTATCAGAGACCTCACACGGCATTTATCAGAGGTTTCCCGTAAATGCAGTTTCTTGCATTTTTATTAACGTTGACACAAATGGGATATGTGTAGAGATGAGCCAGGTTATTAGATTTAAACACACAGATGTTTATCCCACATACAGAATTTTTATTCATCTGCTATTGCTTCATTTCTATTATGAATGTTCGCCATAAGAACTAGTGAGAAAAGTGTTTACAGCAGTGTCAGGCTCTGAAACACATATTGGCTTCAGGCCTTAAAGACCTTGTAAACTTTTCTGTGCCACTTGGGCTGTATCTGTAAAATACAGGAGTGAGATCCCTATAAAAACCTTCGTGGGAGAGTGCCCAGCTCATACTTGGCACTCAACACATCTTTGTTGTCTGTGCTATTAAGAAAGTAATTGTATAGGATGCTTGGTACAAGTGAAAATACCTTGTGGTTCTTTAAAAATATTAACTTAATACCTAAAATATTTAGTTCACCTAAATTCATTTTACTATGGTAAAATATCAAATGAGGGCATATTTTGGCAATACTTGCAAAAGTAAAGGTGATTTTAATTAAAATTAAATTTAGTGGTAAGCTATCAAATAAAAAATTTGTAAAATCAAAAAAATCAAAATTTAAGTGATTTTTTTAGCCCTTACTTTAAGTAATTTATATCTATAATTTGCAAATAAATTATTGAATTTGGAAATTTAAAAAACTAAGGATGTGTTTACTATCACTAGATCCTTGGTGTGCAAGATGTGATCCCAGACTCCGCAGCATTAGCATTAGCATTAGTTAGCTGGGAGCTGGTTAAAAGGGCAGCATTTCAGGTCCAGGTGGGACCCAGATATCCCAATGCATCTCAAATCCCCTTGGTGGATCATAGGAACGCTCTATAGCCATAGGCACGCTATTGTATCTGCAGATGGACAGCCATTCAGCATTGCTTGAATATACCAAGTGATGAGAAAATCCGTGTCTTGAGTCAACTTACACTATTAGTGGTCTAATTATTGGAAATATCTTCCATGTTTGTAAAAGAATATTTCTTATGTCAAAAGGATAACAATGTCTACCCTCTGTAACTTATACTAATTTAGGTTTATTGTCTTCTTACATAAGAACAAAACAGTCACAATCCCTTGTAGAAAAGTGCCACTAAAGATTTTTAAAAAAGGGGGTGGAATCACATTTCCAATATGTCCTTTTTGATTTGTACTAGGGATGGGCAAGTTACTGCCTTGGGCCAAACCTGGCTAGGGGCCTATTTTTGTAAATAAAGTTTTACAGAAACACAGCTATGCCCATTTGTTTACACATTGTCTCTGGCTGCTTTCCTGTTACCATAGCAAAGTGGAGTAGCTGCAACAGAGACAGCATGGCCCACAAAGTCTAAAATATTTATTATCTGTCCCTTTACAGAGAATAAGTTTTCTGATCCCTGGTCCACACTAAATAAGCATTCCCATGTCTTCTACAGCAAACATTGATTAAACTTCCTGTGTGTGGCAGGTTGGAGTTTCAGAAATAGAAAAAGACCTCATCTTCAAGAACGTCATCCTCAACACATTCTTTCTTTTATACCATTACTTATAAATAGTATTTTAAAGTGTGATGCCTAGATTTAAACTTAAAATGAGATTTAAGGAGCATTGAATAGCAGTACCGATCTGACAGATTGCAGGAAGGGATGCCTCTGTCCTACAGGCAGAATCTAGTGACGCATAGAGCATCCACTATAGTCTTACTACTTCTAATGTTGTCTAATAGATTCTTTAAAAAAAAAAATATATATATATATATATATATATATATATATATATATATATATATATATTATTGATTTTTTACAGAGAAGAAGGGAGAGGAGACAGAACCAGAAACATCCATGAAAGAGAACCATCAATCAGCTGCATTCTGCACACCCCCCACTGGGGATGTGCCTGCAACCAAGGTAAATACCCTTGACCGGAATCGAACCTGAGACCCTTGAGTCCACAGGCCAACACTCTATCCATTGAGCCAAACCAACTAGGGCTGTCTAATGGATTCTTGTGTGTCTTATATCTTCTGCTAGAATTAAGAAAGAGTCCTTTC
Organism: Cnephaeus nilssonii; assembly: GCF_951640355.1. Lineage (NCBI taxonomy): Eukaryota > Metazoa > Chordata > Mammalia > Chiroptera > Vespertilionidae > Cnephaeus > Cnephaeus nilssonii. Next base: position 10,497,893 of record NC_137074.1, read on the forward strand.
TGATTTACCAGGGCATTCACCAAAGTACTCAGCATATGCTTTCTTGCACGTGGCAGGTGTTCCATGGAAATTACTGACTTCATCATAAACATCTAGCCCAGCTAAACATTAACCATGTAACCATGAATTGCTCTGTATATATAAAAGCAGAGACCATGTACTGAATATATTGCCACAGCCAGAGAGTCTACATTCACAATAATGCTTTATTAATTCACAATGATGTTTTATTAATTGATATAAAGTTAATTCACTTTGTTTTCAGGGAATATCCTTGTTTTACTATTATTTAATTTAAATAAATTTAAATTTATTTTTATCAATTTAAATTAAATTGATAAAATTGATATCAATTTACAGAAAAGCTATAAAATGGTATTCCAGTATACCCACATTGTTTCCCCTTTATTAACATCTTATATTAGTATGATACAGTTGTCATAATTAATGAGCTGATAATGACACATTATTTTTTACTTCAGTTCATATTTGATTCAGATTGATTTCTTTGCTTTTTACCAAAGTTATTTTATTTTCTAGGATTTCACCCAGAAGAGCTCATTATATTATTTAGTCATGTTTCCGTTGGTTCCTCTTGGCTGGGACAGATCATCAGATTTTCTTGTTTTTGATGACCTTAACAGTTTTGAAGAGTACTGGTCAGGTATTTTGTGGAGTGTCCCATGAGTAAGCTTTTGATGAGCTGAAGTGTAAAAAACGGATACCCTAAGTGTGCGTTTATTGTTCACCTCCTTTTCGCCAGCCTCCATGCTCTCAGAGTGGGGATTTCCTATTTTATGTTGGCTTTGCTAACGTTTCTGGAAGTGGCCACAGTGAATAATACAATAAAAAACAAACCAGCTGTCCCCCCACCTTTTGCAGTCAAAGAGAATGTCTAGAATGTGGAGGAGTGAGGAACTTTGTGCTCTCCATCACAGTTGATCAATTAATGGCTGCTGATGTCGTGAATAAGCATCCCTTTCCTGTCTTCTAAAATTTAGAGCCAAAGAGTTATTCATGATCTTATTTGAAAGAGCATCCCTTTTTTTGGTGACAGTTATGAAGTATAAGCATTTTGTAATCCTTGCATAAATGTCATTGCTTACAAATCCTCTTCCATTTAAAATACTTACTTAATATACTCATATTTTACAGGAACATTTCAATCTCTTCCACCCATTTACCAAAACACATTCTGACAATATGTTTATTAGCACGTACTCCTAGCCATTGTTAATATGCTATTTTTAGAGTAATTAACTACTTTGTATGCAGTTTTAAAATACCCTGGTTTCAGCCAAATAACACTGTCTTTAGAATGCTTGCTATTTGTTATATAAAATTTCAGGTGAGTTTAGTAGTGGAAGTCTACTTCTCATGTGTCATTCTCTCCAGGGCACAGGGCAATGGTATTTACAAGTAAAGAGTTGATGCCCAATGAGTTACATCGGGTAAGATTTATTCACAGTGTCCACAGCCTCTGTTATGTTGGTCTTGCTGGAAAAAAAAAAGAAGCAAAAAAAAAAAAAAAGAAAGAAAGAAAAGAAAAGAAAATGTGGGAGCCTGGCCAGTATGGCCAGTGGTGGAGTACTGACCCATGAACCAAGAAGTCACCGGTTTGATTCTGGTCAGGACACATGCCTGGGTTGTGGGCTAGATCACCAGTAGGGGCGAGCATAAGGCAGCCAATCAATGTTTCTTTCTCATCGATGTTTCTATCTCTCTATCCCTCTCCCTCTCTCTCTCAGATCAATAAAAACATGCTTAAAATTTTTTTAAAAAATAGGTGGGGGGATGTCATGAGCTTCATAGCTTCCATCAGGGTTAAATCTAATGGCCAACGGCCCTGGGATTTGTACATCTAATTATGGTGAGGCCATAGATGGTGGCCCTACTGAAATGAACCCTGCTTATTCCATTTGCAGTGGAGAGGACCCAACATCCACATTGACTGGATGCATCTGTGAGTGTGCTGTATATGAGTAATGACCTTTATTACCTTAACTCTGTCCATGGCAAATGTAGCCCCATGCCAGCATCACCACTATATTACAGACTGTAGTGTTGTTACCAGTCAGGATAGTGGTTACATCTGGGTAGGAGTGGGGGGATACTGACAGCAGGGACAGAGGAGCCTTTGGTGATGTTGGTAACATTTATTTTTTTGCTTCTGGATGATTGAAACACCCATGTGGTTACTTTGGAAAATCTTCCCAGTTGAGCATTTATTACTTGGGCAATTTCCTGTGTTTGCATGAAACTTCAGATAAATTTTTTTTAAAAAAATTACACACACACTCATTTATGGAATATAATGAACAACATAAACTGATGAACAAAAACAGATCCAGAGACAGAGCAGCATCGATCAGACCATCAAACCTCAGAGGGAAGGTAGGGGAGGGTGGGGGTAAGGGGGAGAGATCAACCAAAGGACTTGTATGCATGCATATAAGCCTAACCAATGGACACAGACACTAGTGGGGTGAGGGCATGAGTGGGGGGGGATTGAGGGGGAATGGGGGGAAAAGGACACATATGTAATACCTTAATTAATAAAGAAGTTTAAAAAAATTTACACATACACACACACACACACACACACACACACACACGCATGCGTGTGCTCTCAGCCCCTAATTTCTATGCTTAACTATTTTTAAAAAATATATTTTTATTGATTTCAGAGAGGAAGAGAGAGAGAGAGAGATAGAAACATCATTGATGAGAGAGAATCATTGATTGGCTGCCTCCTGCACGCCCACACTGGGAATCGATCCTGCAACCCGGGCAATGTTCCCTGGCCAGGAATCTAACCGTGACCTCCTGGTTCACATGTTGATGCTCAACCACACCAGCCAGGCTCTATTCTTAAGTCAATACTTCTCTCTACTTAGGCTCAGGAGCACTACTTTCGAATCTCAATATATTAGCTAAAGTCATCATATTAAACCACAGGTCAAATCACTTTCCTTCATTGTTCAAACAACTAGTGATTTCCCATGGCCCTTAAAAAAAAATTTCTTATATGAGCCAATAAGATCCTCCATGATTTGCCCCCAGGCTCTCTGCTTTCATCACTTCCATCCCCAGCCTCAGAGCTGTTTCTCCAACCCATTTACTATGCTTCCACCTGGAGTCTCTCCCCCCACCCCCCAGAGCCATGATATCCATCCCTCCTCTCTTTCAGTTCTTTACTTAAATTTTACATATTCAATGAGGGCACTCTAAAGTTCAACATTATGGTGTGAACATCACATATACTTCCCAAATTTCCTAACACCTTCCCTGATTTCCCTTTTAGTACTTACCATTTGGTATGCAAAACGTACAGTGTTTACTTTCCGTCTATCCTCTACAAATGCCAGTTCTGTGATGACAGATTTTTTCCCCAGTTGTGTATTTTGCTATATCCTCAAAGCTAGGAATATAGAAATGCTTAAAAAGCCTTAGTTGAATGAATGAATAAATGAATGAATAAAAAAGGGCAAAAGATAGACAAGGGCTAATGTTAAGGGTGTTCAACTGATTTCTTCCAGATGTTGGGATAAAACACCTTAAACACTGCCCCAGGTTAGAAGCATTCTAGAAATACTGGCAGGAATAAAGCCTTAGATGAATCATTTGTATACTTTCTACTATTAAAGGAATGACCAAGCAAAGTGGCTTGTCTACAACTTGTAGCTACATTAGTGAGAAGGGAGCTTAATTTCACCTTTTAGTAATAAAAATAGGGCTAATACACCTATTCTTGTTAATCTGAGATTCTAACCTGCTAAATTAGTTTTGAACTTTAAATTCAAACACACCACACACACACACACACACACACACACACACACACACACACACGAGCAAATTGCCCTACCTTAAAAGTCTGTCTATTCTTGGAGCTAAATACTCTTTTCACACATATGACAAAATCCCAAAGTAATTGAATTACTGGAGGGACTTTTAATATTAAAATCACATTTTTTTCCAGACTCCAAAATGCAATTTTGACAAGAACTGATAAAAAATGTATTTGCTAAGCAAAATCTTTTGAGAGTGGTCATTTGGAGAGAAGTGAAGCAGAATTAAGTCGCAACAGGAGTTAGGGAAAATGAGCCAAATAATATGAGATTTACTGGAATTTGGTTAGGGAGTAGCTGAGAAGCTTGTCTGATTCATTTCCAGTTTAAAAAAAAAATAAAAAGATTTGTGCATTGCCCTTTCACGGAGACTGAACTTCAAAGAATTTATTAGCAACTGTTACCAGGAAGGTGTGGGAGAGACCCTTGTTCACACTGTAGTTTTCAAGAGCATGAACCCCTCACCATTTCATGACAATTAGTTAAATGGTTGGAACAGGAACTTGGCCTCTGGATGAATATTTTAAATGTAAAACATTTTTTAGAGCAGTAGTTCTTCATCGAAGATGCCAAGATGCACACTTGGAGAGTTTAAAAAAATAGCTGACGGCCAGTTTTCTACCTCTGTATTTTGATTTTGTATTTTCCAGAAGGAGGGCCCAGGTATTAGGATTGTTTTACATTCTTTTAAAACTTTAAAATGAAAAAGTCGTGTTTATTTATTTTTGTATTTTCAGATTTTTATGTCGTTCAGAGTTTAGATAAGCACCGGGGATTGAAATCCACTACCTTTAGGGAAGTGGTGATTTCATCTCTGAATAAAATACTTGAAACTCTTTGATGGCTAAAGCCAACTGTGGGTAATGCACCTGTATGTGCAAACAGCAAAAAATGGGATAATAAATCTGTTACCTATGAATATAAAATTCTAAAGAATAAAATGTTTTCCTAAATGCATCAATAATTTTAAGATATAAGTACAGATAGTGACTATCTGTTTGGTGACTTTTTTTCATGTGTTCATTCCCTAAAACAGTGGATAACTTATTTAAGGAGGAGATGATGATTTGTTTTTGTAACGGTTTAAACATTTCCTGTTCTATCATTATTCACTCTTACTTAGCAGTGGAATTATTTTATTTACTAGAATCATTACTTGAGTCGTTTCCTATAATTATTTATAATTACTTATAATTGGTTAGGACTACAATTTAATAAAACACAAATTAAACACATGGCACAGAAAAGCTACCATTAGCGACCAGCTAGCAAGCTTGTTTCCATCAGAAATGCAGGATGTGACTAAAGACATATATGAGGATGTGCAGTTATTCTTAGGGGTATCAATTACTACTTGAGTACACAAGGCTCTGTGCTCTTGAATCATTCCTGGTAAAACAGTTTCATCCTTGTTATTAAATTCCTCTTCATGAACGCATTACGCAGGGCAAATCTTTCCCTTTAGCCAATGGAAAAAGCCTTTGAATCAGAGTCTTAACACCTTTCCATAACATAAGACTTTCTTTTGGAAACTCCTTAGAGTTTAGATCCCTTTCATGTCGTAGCTCCCAAATGCCAGCTCCAAGGCCACATGGTTAATTCAGGTTCCGAACATGGTTTACTCCTCTATTCGTTGGCACACACACTTATTCCTCACTTTATGAAATGCTTTTGGGTTGTGAGTCTAGTTTCTCTCTCTGCCTTGTCTTTGGATATATAACTGCTTTCTAAAATCCCATGAGACTGGGGATTGAAGTCACTGCTTTTTGTCTCCTTTGATCCTATAAAAACCTCTTCTGAGGTTTGATGATCTGATCCATGCTTCTCTGTCTCTGGATCTGTTTTTGTTTATCAGTTTATGTTGCTCATAGTCACTAATCATCTGAGAGATGCAAATCAAAACAATAATTCGGTACCATCTCACACCTGTCAGAATGGCAATCATCAATAAATCAACAAATGACAAGTGCTGGAGAAGGTGCGGAGAAAAAGGAACCCTCCTGCACTGCTGGTGGGAATGCAAATTGGTGCAGCCACTGTGGAGAACAGTATGGAGTTTCCTCAAAAAACTAAAAATGGAACTCTCATTTGACCCAGTGATCCCACTTCTGGGAATATATCCCAAGAAAACAGAAACACCAATCAGAAAGGATATATGCACTCCTATGTTCATAGCAGCACAATTCACCATAGCTAAGATTTGAAAACAGCCTAAGTACTCATCAGCAGATGAGTGGATTAAAAACTGTTGTACAACTACAACTACAATGGAATACTACGCTGTGGTAAAAAGAATGAGTTCTTACCATTTGAGTGTAGCCATTTTGATAGGACTAGACCCTGAGTCACAACTTTTGGTCCAGGACTGTAGAAGTTTGGATAAGTTTATGCTGTTACATGAGATTGTAAAGTACAGGCTTAAAGAAGATAGATTTGTGGTTTTCTGCCGTGTAAATGACCAGGGCTTTCTGATGACAATGACCAAGATCTTCTACCACTTAGGCTATTCTATTTTTTTTTTAAAGTCCGGGGTGATATACGCACCATCTGCTGATTTAACATTACAGACTGCAGGATGGAGAAGAAGAGAAATGGAGGGTATATGTGCCTTTCTTTTAAGAGCATGACTCCAAAATTGAACATCAACATAATTCACATTCTAGAGGCCAGAACTCCATCACAAGGAAAATCAAATTGCAGGGGAGACTGTAGAGGGCCACCTGGGAAGGCACATGGACATTCTTTAAGTTGCTGTCAGCTGAGTTGAGGCGACTGGCAGAGCCGTGCCCCGGTTACATCCCCCCCAAGAAGGCAGGGGGTGTTATTCAGTTCTGACTTCTTAACTTTGTCCAGGTGTTGGCAGGGGTGGGTCTAGATATGTAAATCCAGCAATGCTAGGGCCTACTTAACTTTTTGCACTCGGATGTTGAGTGTGACTCAACACAGTTAGCATTAGAATAAAGGAATCGAGAAAAAAGCAAGCTAGTGCAAAGGGTTAAGAATGCAAATAAGCTCCTTTGATCCTATAAAAATAAACGTGCTGCCCGGGCTCATGGCTCGCTGCCTCTCCATCAGAGAGAATGGCATCCCACCTAGCTCCCAGCTTTTATTTCTATTCCTGCCTCTTGTCTCTTTCTTTTTTTTATTTCTTAATCCCCAGCTCCTCCACTCAGGAACCTGACCTGTTCCTTTTCTGTGCTAGACGCGGAAAAGAGAGAAACCCCGCCACAGGAGACTGAAAAATTTAGGACATCTAACAATCAAACAAACAGAATGAAGGATATAGTGAATATGAGAGCAAACAATGAAAACAATTGTCTCTACCAAAAACGCACTTATTATATCAGCAATTGTTTTAACATATTTATTTTCTGATAATTGTACATTTAATAGCTACCATCACTGTGAATACAAAAAAAATAAACTTTAGTACTTTCGAACCTTCACAACCAATTAATTATCATCATTGCCTACCTGATTACCAAGTAGAGAAGGGAAAGAAAGCATTACTTTTGAGAAAACTGATAAAATTTGATGTCCTAATAAAGAATACATTTCCTATCAAGCTTACCTAAGAGTGGATTAAATTACAGTATGGATGTCAAATAAAATTGTAAGTATAATGTACAAGATGTATTAGAATTAACAGTCACAAAACATCCATTTCTGAAAATTGTGTATATTCACTTATAGATGTATAAATTTTGAATATATTTTAAAATTTTATTTAATACGGGACTTTATTCTCTTTTTTTCTGACATTTTCTTGTTTCTGAGTATTAGTTTATGTGTTCATTCATTTATCCAGTAAACATTTATTGAACACCTGTTCCAGGCCCTGAAAATAAAGCTGTGAAGAATGTAGACAAGAACCCTTGTATTCATGAAGCTTACAACCTGTGAACAAAGTAAAATATATCCTAGGTGGAAGGTGGTAAGTATGAGGAAGGAAAATAAAGCAGTGAAAGGAAACAGAATAGCGATTGCCAATGGAAAAAGATAGGTTATAATTTTTAAAAATCTGTGTCCAGGAAACCCTTGCTGAGAAGGTAACATTTGAGAAAAGATCTGAAGTACCATTCCGGTGAATATCTGGGGAAGAAAAAACAGTAACAGAACCCTGATGCTGAATAATACCTAGAGATGTATCCACAGTGGAGAGAACACGGTGGAGGAGGGAAGCACCTGAGATCCAGGAGTGAATGGAGACTTGGGTCACGTACAGAAGTCATTGCGAGGATTTCAATCTGAGTGAGCAGAGAAGCTTTCGGAGCTGAAGTTACCTGAGCTGACTGATACTTTTAAAAGTTTACTTTGCCATTTACTTTACTTGACTGAGGAAGCACATGAGGTGTGAGAGGTAGCCTGGTGCTAAAGCATTGCAGAGAGTTGTAGGCCAGGGTAAGGACCTCAGGTGTCACTGGGAGTCCAATGAAAGGCCATCATCAGAGGATTTTATGGCTGTAGGTATATGATTTGAAGTCTGCTTGTTAGATGAAAATAAATATAGCCCTAGCCGGTTTGGCTCAGTGGATAGAGCATTGGCCTACAGAGTGAAGGGTCCCAGTTTGATTCAGGTCAAGGGCACATGCCCAGGTTGTGGTCTTGATTCTCAGTAGGGGGTGTGCAAGAGGCAACTGATCAATTATTCTCTCTCATCATTGATGTTTCAATCTCTCTCTCTCTTTCTCCTTCCCTCTCTGAAATCAATAAAAATATAGTAAAACACACACATACACATACACACACACAAATAAATAAATACAATTAGAACATATAAATAAGCATCTTAGAAATACATTATTGTTATTTTATTAAGCACAACTTTAAATTTTATTTTATCATGTATTTTAAATTCACCATTAAATATTCAAAGAATAAGCCCTCAAATGGAGTTAATATATACACGATTACCCAAAGAACATAAAAAAATGGTAAGAAATGGCCAGTTTAATGTTTTGGAATTTAATATAAAATATTTCCATTATTTGACAGATATTGTCATGGGGTTTCTAAGTTTTTCTAAGCAGTTATTTGTTTAAAGTGCAAAAGCATTAATTTTAAATGACAGTAACTCAAAGCACTACCTGCATGTAATTGAACTGTACAGTAGAATTAATGACAAAGTAACCTCTAGTGAAAAATAAAATTAGTCATTCTTTTTCTGAAACATGGCCCGTTTCTTCTCTTCTAATAGCAAACTTCCTAGGGTGACCAGCCATAAAAATATGCAGAATATGCACTAGTTAAATTACCTAGTTACTTAACATACAAACAATGTTCCCAACACAATCCAATTCCTCTTTTTTTCTCTTAAAGCATACGGAACTATGGCTGTGCTCTTTGATAAAATATTTGATTCAATTATTAAAACTATATATTATTGTTCATGCTGACAATTTAATTTGTTTTTTCTTCAAATATATATATTTGAATATATATATATGTATAGTATAGATATAGATATATAGATAGATATAGATATAGATATAGATATAGATATAGATATAGATATAGATATAGATATAGATATATCTTAGGTATATGTAATTTTCAAAGCTGGTTAACATACTGTCCCTTAGTATATCTTACTATAACCTCTCATCTATTTGCTTCCATTAGAATCAACCTTGGTTTGCTTTATAAAATGTTACTCAACTTTCACAACATGTGACCCAACATTCAAAACAAAATTTTAATTCTTCCAATTGATTTCAAAGCATATGGCTCTGGTCTCAAGCGATGGTGCAGAGTTAAACAATAGCATAGAATGGTACATTCAACTCTCGTCCCAAAATAAAACGTGGAGCTGTCTGTTATAAAATGCTAGACAATGGGGCTAATATCCTTCACTGATTTGACTGCTGTAATTTTTATCCCTGTATTAAGATAACATGTTTATCCCTCTGGCCCTTTTTCTCAAGAATTGCCCTTATGAAGTTGCATGCCAATGTTAGTAAGCTCTGTGATATTGTAAGCTGATAGCTTTTTTTTAACCACCGAAGAATATAGCAAAAGTTGACTGATACAGCATTCTATCATAAAGGATAAAGCACAATTTTTTAAAATATATTTTATTGATTTTTTACAGAGAGGAAGAGAGAGGGATAGAGAGTTAGAAACATCGATCAGCTGCCTCTTGCACACTCCCTACTGGGGATGTGCCCGCAACCAAGGTACATGCCCTTGACCAGAATTGAACCTGGGACCCTTGAGTCCGCAGGCCGACGCTCTATCCATTGAGCCAAACCGGTTTCGGCACAATTTTTAAAGAAGACACTATTTCACAGGCACATTTGAGAAGAAACACAACCACTGAAATCATTTTTAAAAATGAAGAGAGAGTGAGTGCCAACATCAAACATGACTCTGTGGAGGAAGGGAAGTTCCGTGAGGACACTGGTAAGGTACCCTGGAAATGTGGAGCTGCGGATGAGGGATGAGTGATGAGCAGCAGGTGAGTAGTTTACACTGCAGCAAAGGAAATAGCAATGCATAAAGGTGGAAGAATAACCATTTGGCTATGAAGAGTGAAAGGCCTAAGACACAGAGAATGGAAGAAAAGCTTTCTATGGAACAGGAAGAAAAGTATTGTTTAGCATTTTATTGTTCCCTAGACGGTGGCCTTTTGGGCCAGCACACTTTCATCTCCATGTTGCAAGTGGACTTTTTATTCCTGTCCATAAAGAAGTTGAGTTTTACTCTAGTAAAAGATGATGTTGGAAAAATGTTTTTTAAAAGCAGAGTTCTATTGTTTCAACCACCATTTGATTCTGCTATCCTATTTTCTTTATTGGAAAATATCTCATATTAGTGGTTTATTTCTACTAACGTTATTTTGGCAAAAATGATTTCCTCTGTATCTCTTTACAATCTGGTTTCCACTCAGAGCATTTTGTGGAAATCACAATAACAGAATTCAACAGTGGCTCTCGGATCCACTGATCCTAAACCTGTTCCCAACTCAGGAGACACAGTTGAAGAATGTATTTGTGAACTTCTTTGGCTTTGTGAAATCACACTGTGCTGACTTGATTCCTACTCTTTGTCTAGTTTGGACTTGATGCATTTATAATCTTATAATTCTGCTACTTCCAAAGGTCTGGCTATTCCCGCACTGATTTACTTTCTATTTTTAGATAGATGCATGGTGACACTCATTACATTTGCTTTCAAGATTTTAAATGTATATCTGTATCTTCTAACTCACTGAAGCTGTAGTTTCAAATTTCCACTGGCCTATGGAATATCCCACTTAAGTATTTTCTAATCTCTCTTTATTTTTTAATAAATAAATCTCTTAATTATCTCCTCCAAACCACTTACTTTTCTAAATTTTACCATTTCTGAGGATGTCACCACTATTTTTCCAATATCCATATTTATAAAAACCTTGGTATCATTTTTTTGTCTCCTTACCTTCTCCCTCTATTTCCAATAATATCATATATTTCAGATGTAAAGGCCATACATACCCTTACATTCTATAATGAATCTGGAAAATATTGATGGACAAATAGTAAATTGCGTATTTGGAATTAATATCTATTTGCTTTATTTTTATTTCTATGCCACAGCCTAATAATGGCCTCCTTTCCACAGAGAAGCCACAATAACTCCCAACTGCAGTTTTGAGGTTCTTTTCTGATCCAACATTCCTTTGTCTCCAGGCCCAGCTCACTGGATGTTGGGCTCAATCCAAAATTCTTGGATCATTGTAGCCTCTTATTAGACGTAAAAACCATGGCATTTTGGAGGGTGGTGTGGTGTGTGGCAAACAGCAGGGGTTGTTGCCAAACACATATTCCCAAGCAATTTCTTAAATGACACAGATTGATTTCTGGATTCGGGAGATGGAAGTTGCCAAGTTAACCTATGAGGCACTCCAAGTTCAATACCTGACCCAGCTAATTCATAACAGTGTTCCTATTTTTAACGTAACAATGCAGGGGTGGGCAGCTTTTAAGGGCTCCTCGCAGTTTTTGCAAGGTGGCAACAATGAGAGCAAAGCAGGTTCCAGATTCCAGGACATTTTTTGGCAGGCAAACTTCAATAAGGATTTCTTCTCTCTACGACCACAGCTGTACCTCTGCCCTGACTGTGGTTCAGGTCTCCCCTGAATATTAATAGTACAATTCCAAAAGGAAACCTTTGCTTTGGACTATTGGATTTCTTTATTTTCCTATCAAGCTGTTTGGATGTCATTTTTATCAATTTCAATGTGTGTCTATTGAATAAAGCATTTCTAACTTCATAATTTACATTTGCCATCTTATTTCAAATCTTCTAAAACTTTTCTATGTTTTGAGGATATTATGCTAAGTGAAATAAGCCAGTCAGAGAAAGACAAGTATCACATGATCTCACTCATATGTGGAATCTATGAACAAAATAAACTGATGAACAAAATAGATCCAGAAACATAAAAGCATGGAACAGACTGTTGAATCTCAGATGGAAGGTGCGGGGAGGGGTGGTGATGGGGGAGTGGAGTGGGTCGGTGGGAACAGATTAACCAAAGAACTTGTATGCATACATGCATAACCCATGGACACAGACAATAGTGTGGTAAAAGCCTGGAGTGGAGGGAGGGGCAGGCTAGGAAGGTCAATGGGGAAAAAAGGGGACATCTGTAATGCTTTCAGCAATAAAGATTTTTAAAAAGTTAATCTTTTCCATAGACAAAAATATGATAAGTCAATTTGGTCTGATTTCTCTCATGGGAAATGATGTGGCTACAGCAATTAACAGCTTAAAAGAAAGCAAAAGTTCTCCTAGGCAACTTGACCCATCTACTGATTTAATTTTAGCTGAATAAAACTATAAATAAAGTTGAGTTTCATTCTAAATTAGGAAAGGAAATGAATCAGAAAACTAAGGCCAAGTTGGTTTTGAGAAAATTCAGGAAGTGAGAAACAAATCTATTTCAATTCTTATTGTTCTTTGAAACAATAAGTTCCTTCCCACTTTGGACTTTTTTATCATCCTCAAACACACACACACAATGTCTTCTTATATTGAAGAGTTTAAGACAAAGGCATGGTCCATTGGAAGATTTTTTCATGAATATGTGTTCACTTGTGGACCTGAAATTCTTGAATGAAGTATATAACAGGCAGAGCGCTGACCCTGTTAGAACTAGAAGAGGAAAGAACTCAACCCCAACTCTGTCAAGGACAATGTGTGTGGTTTTACTAGCAGAATCCATCCCAGATTTGCTTACCTACAGCAGAAACCACTCACTTGTATTTAAAAGCGCTTAAGGGTGTAAAACCCTAATTACCAGGGCTATTATTTTCTAATGAACCAGCCTTTATTTTCTTTGTAATTTTTTTCTCAATAGAGCAATCCTGCTCACCAAATGTGTAATCTTTTTTTTTAAATTAAATTGCAAAGGATAATTATTTCTTCAAAACCATTTCTTCAAAACTACATCCCCCCAAAATGCAATGATGACATCTTTTAAAAATCATTTTCTTGAATATGTCTTCATTCTTCTCTACAATAACAATTTGTCTCTTAAAATAACAATGGTGCCAGAGAGATCCTTTCATAAGACTAAACTCAAAAATAATTTCTGTATCTTTACTAGATGGCCTTCCTTTTAACCTTGTGTTTTCCTAAATGGTTCCTGGAGGACATTATAAAAATAACTCAGGTCCTAATGAGAAAACAAGCCTCCAAAGCATTATTCAGAGATTATCATGCCCTGAGTTGTATTTATACGTGACAGAGTTCCATTGTCTTATGTCATTATTCATGGTCTCAAACTGTCTGTTCTAATTTCCAAGAAATGCCAAGCAAAAGGGGGGTTGCAAATTCAGGAAGAAGGTTTTCCCCTTTCAATGAAAATGGATTTGTAGCTGGAAACATGGTTGATTAGATAAACATCACTTGTTTACTTGTGAATATCAATGCTGCTGAGCAGCTTTCACTACAAAAATGAAAAGGTACAATTTGGGCCAAGGTTAATCATAAGAAAATTCTCCTAATACAATGAAAATCACTAGAAAATGTTCTTTTCTTGTTGGTTTCATATTAAACCCGGTGTTTTAATGTCAGCTTTGCAGAGGACAGGTATATATCTTGCAAAAACAGTTTTGTATCTTTATTTTTTATACAAATGAATGCCTACATAAAGAAAAACAAGGTTACATTTTATATGGGAAATGAGACTATATTTTATATTTTGTGCTATAGCAATTAAAGAGCATGTTAGAATACCAATAACAGTATTACTACTTATAATGTCAAATTTTGCCGAATAGGATATTTGTAAAATTTCAGGAGATATTAATATCAGACTGTGAAAAACACTGGGATAGAGCTGATCTTGCTTTTTGAAGAATTTTAATGGGGAAATCTATAATTTTGAAGAAATTTTAATTTTAATACTTCAGTGATTCATCCTTTAATTCTACATGTAAATAATTGATCCATTGGTATTTTTGTCATTGTGTGTTGACTATATGCAGGAATTAATTTTAGTTACATGCATAGCTTTGGGGGAAAAGGTAAGGAAAACATTATGTTGTTTAGTAATTGGTTTACAAAGCTATGTGGTGCTATATTTTTACCAGTCCTCATGTCTGATTTGTCAAATCATTAGATGACCTCCAACACGTAGTGTATTGGAAGGAAAGGCAGTATAGGTAAACACATCACCCTTTATGCATAGGTCTACACTCATCATGGGATGTACATTCTCCATTTTTGAAGAGGTAAAGATTTATTTTAAACAGTATCCAAAGACTAGAGCAGTCTAGTATCTGGCATTAGAACTCTGCCCTTTCAGTAAAACTTCCACTCAGTTTCAACAGTCTTAAACATTTCTGGTCACCATACTCAAAGAAAGAGAAAAAAAAAGTACTGTTTTGTATAAATGTTGATTTATAATTTTATCTGAATATTAAAACATCAAAAGAAACTTTATATGTATGTATTCACTGGAAATTTAGCCTTTCTTCTTGTGAATGAAATAGAAAGTTCTCAGGTTGCTTAAAACATAATTGGCTAGACTCTTCACTCTTGGGGACCTTTCACAAGTTTGTTCCATAGTCTTGACTCTGTACGGTCCTAATTTTTCTATACTTTTAGAAGGTTCTACTAGGGCCCAGCTCAAGTGTCACTTCCTCTATACAGCCTTGTCTGGTCCCCCAAATAGAACTTTTCTCCTTTGTTTTCCATCACTTTTGTCCTACATTTCATTTAGCTTCTACAACAATGCATTATACTTATCTCTTTATAGGTTTTTTGTGCCTAGTGTGTGCTTTTCAAGAGATATGACTATGACTTTTTCCTTGACATCTCCAGACAGAAAATGTCTAGGGTATAAAAAGTCAATTATAAATATTTGTGGATTACTATATGAATGAAAAAATTATTAATATGATTCTCTCACCTCTAACAAAACACATGACATTTATCCAAGGAGGCTTTTACATTTTCTATAGTGTATTATAGCATTAATATATAAGAAAAATGTTATTAGTAATGATATTGACAACAATGTCTTATTAGGGATGTTGTCTGTAATCAATTAAAGTTATCGAAATCCTTTAAAATACTGTGTATACAATGCAGACACAGGCACACCCAATGAACAACTTCAATAGCAGCTTGGTGGCTGCCATAAGTACTCAGAGTGGTGTTGTGTATTCAAACTTTTAAAATCAGGAATTGTTGAAACAGTGGTGAAAATGGAAATCACATTATCTGTTAATCCTAATGGTGGTAAAGCATTCTATACAGATATATGGTTTATAAAATGATGGTCTTGAAGTTTATTAAAGACACTGTCTCCCACCATCATATCTACCGTTGACTTGGTGAGTAATAATGCCTCAACATATGTTAAATCCAGCAATGACAATCAAATTGGGTAAAACTAATGCTGGACAGTCATGTGAAATACAACTGACATCCCATGTCCCTGTGTCATTCATGTCCTTTACTTCTACTGCAGAGAACACATAATGGAAGTTAATGGCTACTGATCACTGCTGTGATAGTTCAACTATTTCTTCCACCAGTTTAAGAGACTATGTCTGTCTTGCTCTTGGCCTTTGATGCAGCCCTTTTGTCTCCTGTGTGGACTCCACGTCTTCATTGGCTGCAGTGCCGATGTTATACTTCCTTCTTCAATGGCAAGGAAAGGAAAACATTATGTTGTTTAGTAATTGGTTTACAAAGCTATGTGGTGCTATATTTTTCCAGTCCTCATGTCTAATTTGTCAAATCATTATATGACCTCCAAAAGGTAAGGAAAACATTATGTTGAACTACCCTTCTTATGCTATTCGCTCATGCAAGTTATAATTTGTAAATTAGCTCATAATAAAGTATCTCCTCCCATATTCTAATGCTAAAATGTTAAAGCTCTTTTATTGATCTTGTTCTGTTTACTATTAGAGTCTCATAGGGTCTACTTAATAATGTTGTTCCTTAAAAATTAAAGCTAACATTGACTTCAAAGTAAGCTTGAATTTCTGACTCCCCATCTTCCATGAACGTAGTAGTTTCATTAATTTCTGTAACCGTAACTGTTGGCACTCTGTCAAGCACATACCCATTGGAGAATAAAATATTCTAAAGCTAATATTTACTCTAAATTGTATGATTTCACCTGTGCTCCCTAGTTCTTTTGGATCATTTTTATCTCCACTGCTTACCTGATCCAACTCAGACCTCTACTTTCCTCACCTTTTAGAGGACCCTGACCTTTTCTGACCTTCGCACCTTGCCATGTCAGTGTCCTTGGACAAGTATACAAAGAAGCAGCAAAACTTTGAGAGTGGCATCTGATTTGTGGAACTGATAGGTACACTTTTAATTTCCTTTATCTCCCTATATTAGCATTTCCTCCTTGGTTTATAGAATTAGACTTTTCCTACCCTTGAAGTGAAGATCTATTCTATCAGACATTGTGTGTGTGTGTGTGTGTGTGTATGTGTGTGTGTGTTCTGCCTACCAGAGGTGTATATACAGGAAAATGTTTAGATCTGTTTAATCTAGCACTTTATATTGAAGATTGCAATAATGAGGAATATCTGAATATATACTTATAAATGTATCCCACATGACAGTATTTAATACAAATACGTGATAAAAAGTATCATGCCAATGTCAACTTAGAGTTGTAATAAAGCAAAATACCTATCTTCTATTTTTTTACTTCTATACAACATTTATTTCAGTTCTCAGCCATGCATTGAAATAACAACTAATAATTTTCCAAAGAAAAGAAAAGACATTATCATTTTGTATAATTGTCTATATAGGTAATGCTATGAAATTTTTCAAAGTAACCAATAAGACTAATAAGTTAATTTAGATCACCAGATATACAGATCAATGCAAAAAAGTCAAATACATGCCCATTTGTAAGCAAAAAATAATTAATTCCCAACATCCATCTCTTTTTAAGTAAATGGTGTGCATTGGGTTAGTGTCTACCCTTTTGACTTCCATAACACTAGTATATATGATTGCAAATTATGATAAATGCTTTGAAGAAAAGCAACCAATGAAATGAGAAATTAAAACATGGATTTGATTTAGAAGGGAGTGTCCAGGATAGGCATTCCTTAGTAAGTGTCATTTAATCTGAGGCCATTCTAATGAGTATTATTGGTTAACAAAAAGTGGGAGAAACAGTATTCAAGAGAAAGTAATAAAACAATTGAGATAAAGGAAAATACTGCAGTAGGTGCTGAGATAATAGATATAAATAAAAAAGAGGTCACATAGATGTATTTTGACGGGTGAGTGTACAGAAGAAGTTCAGTGTTATACAACAAAAGTTAGATACTCAAGCCTAGAGTTTCAAAAGAGAGAGAACATATATATATAGATCACAAAAAAATAATTACATTAAGCAACAGATCCCCAAACCAGTATGAATATTTTAAATTTTAGTGCAAAATCTTTGATAAAACAGCTGTAAAGCTTTCAAGAAGTTTAATGCTGATTCCTCCAGCATTCCCAGAATAAAACCTTAAGCAGAACCATGCTGAGACTGAAGATTTTGGTCAATTCAATCACCATGAGTAGTAGAAGCAATGTTGCTAAATCTCCATTCCATCATTCAAGATAAATTGTAACATCCAACAAATCAGATATATTGGTCTCTTTGATCCTGCCATGCTTTCCAAAGCCAAGCTTACACAATGTTCTCCAGCAATTTAGTCTGGGTCCAGAAGTGTTTGGCACCTTTCTACACAGTAGCGAACTAATAAGTTTGACAAAATAAATGTCACTTGGGTGGCCCCATTTACATGTTCAAACTGGAACTAAATTCCCCAGAGTTCTTTGAAGCGCTGACTTTAATAACATAAGCAAACAAGGGAAGATATCAGTAGCTGCAACCAATAAAATATAACTTAATTTAAAAACCACTAAAAAAAGTTAATCTGTTTAAAGTGAGTATGCAGCAAAAATAAACACATGAAGATAAGTAAGCAAAAACATCTAAATCAATGTCTCCTTTATTATCAAATACAGTAAACACATGTACACACATACACTCATAGGCATACACATGTATACATGTATACATAGACACACAAACAGCAGCGTTAGCAGACTTGAAACAGTCCTGGGTATAGCCCCATCAAGGAGAGGAGAATGGGGCAGAGCAGAGGATGAAAGAGTTTAGAATTAGATTGGCTCATGGATTGAGCCAGAACCTAAGGAACCAGAGCTAATGGAGCTTATTAGTTTGAAATTTAATACAAGTAGGTCTTGGGGTAGTTGACTTCCATAGGCATGAGGAAGGTCTGATTTAGAGAAAGGTTATTCAAATGGATAGTGACATGTGTAAGTGAACTTGGGTTTTTACACAGGCAATTCTCATAAGGTAGCAGAGTGTCAGCCACTAAATATGAATATCGGATTAGGACTTTGGTACAAGGAGGAAATCAGGAAGAATAAGATATTTTGGCCCAGGCTCACAGTATACAATAGAAGGCCAGTAAACAAAAGTGAGATGTGAGGTGCAGATTACATCTCTGGAATAGGCATTAGTATAAGAATTAGACTACAGCAAAGGTCAAGGTGACAGTGTGACTAATAATGAGGTGTAAATTTAAGGTCTTAATTTCATTCCTGAATGGTCATAGCTTTCATCATTAGGATGGGAGATAATGAAGATTGTAAATGAGAGTCCAGTGGTTTGCTGTGAATAAAGAAGTGTGCAGAGATTGACTATCAATCTGAACCTAACTGGTAACATATTAGAGTGACCAGAAAGTAAAAATATAAGTATACTAGAGGCCTGATGCACGAAGATTTGTGCAAGAATGGGCCTTCCTTCCCCTGGCTGCCGGCACTGCCTACGCTCCGGCCCGGAACAGCCTTTCCGCCTTCCCACACTGCCCAGAGGCCCGGAGCGGCTGGGGCCAGGGCGGAACACCTGCATCATTGCTGAGCCTGCGTATGCAAATTAACCCACCATCTTTGTTGGGTTAATTTGCATACTCACTCCTGATTGGCTGGTGGGTGTGACGAAGGTACAGTCAATTTGCATATTTCTCTTTTATTAGTGTAAATAACCACTTAATAACCAACTTTCATAGATAGATATGGATATAGATATGCAGATGTATTCTTTCATATTTTCAGCTAGTTGATTAAATGAAAAACATGTATCACAGTTTCTCAAATATTAACTACTAATATTCAAAATATCCCTAAGCACTAATTTTCAGTGTTATAAGTCTTATTCTCTTTGGCTTTACCCCTGATGCCAAGGCTTCATTTTAGCTGGCACATGATTAGTGATTACAGTCTTAGTCAACATTAACAGGTAATGAAAGTTTCTTAAATGGTGTCTGAATGTGAACATTGAGCAGGCCAAAAAAAAAAAAAAAACATGACTCTGGCCTAGACTAAGTTCTAAATTGTTTTTAATTATATTTAAATTGTTTTTAATTATGTTTTTAAATAATCAAATTTCAATAAAGATAAATCACTTGTATATATTTCTAGTTTCCTGTTATGGTAGAGACTGTGTGTTTGTTACATCCCTCCCAGATATCTTTTCAGTTGGGTGGAACATGTGACTTAGTGATCAATGAGTGTCCCAGAAATGGTTAGAAATGAAGTATGATGCTCAAAAGCCCATACATATTTCCAAGCAATCCCTCACTTGTATTTACATCCAAGAATTAAATAGCACAACTGCAAGGATATAGAGCAATGGATGAAAGGAACCTAAAACCCTAAATTGCCACCTCAGTATTAGCCAAACTCCCAGAAGAGTTGTCCAATCTCAAGGATTAGCTTTGTTTGAACTATTGTATGAGCAAGACATAACCCTTTATCTTGTTAAGCTATTGAAATAATTGAGGTTGCTCTGCTTAGTTTTGCTTCTAAATATCTTATCTTTATGTTCATCTACACTTAAGTAGACAAAGAATTTTAAATATTCATTTAAAAACTTGAATTACATTAAGTAATATAAAAGCAAGAAAGTCTTGCAGTACTTTAGTGGTCTATATTCAAATGCCTCAAAACTGAGGTGTTTTGTTTGTTTGTTTTTGAACAGCAGGAAAATATTACAAGAGTGATTGAAACTAAAATCTTTATTACATCTAAATTCTCAGTGAATGTACTATCTGAAAATTATTTTTAATTAGGGCAGTTCATCACTTTGTATTTGAAGTGACTTTTGAATCAAAGTATCCTGTTATAATGCAGGATGGAAATCAACAGTTACACCAAATAAACTAGCTATAAATTCTGAGTGACCAAGCAAACAATATTTTAAAGTTACAACTTTAAAAATGTTACAACATGCAAAAGTTTGTTATATAATACGACTGTCAAAAGAAAAGTGATTGAGGAAAATTTGGCAATACATGAAAGACAAAGGACGAATATCAGCAGTAGAGACGTGCTATAAATGGTTAAGAGACACAGATAATGCATAGAAAATAGGCAAAGGATGTTTACCACTCTACAGCAAAAGAAAGGGAAAGACCTCAAATATATGAAAACATAAAATTTCAAAAGTAGTCTATGAATTAAGTGGATTTTGAGATATTTTTTGTCCATCTTCTATTTTTTTAAAAAAATTTAAATGTTCTTCCCAGCGCCAGAGTGCTCCCCTTTAAATATAGTGGTAGCAGTATTTAATGATTTATAATGATACTAGATGCCCGATGAATGAAGATTCTTGCAGAATGGGCCTTCCTTACCCTGCTGGCACAGCCTTTGCTCGGGCCTGGAGCCAACTTTCTGCCTTTGCTCTGCCTGGAGCCACCTTTCCTTCTTCCCATGCTGCCCAGAGGCCCGGAGCAGCTAGGGTGGTGCAAAACACCTGCATCGTTGCCGACGCAAGCGTCCCGCCCTGGGCTGCTGGGCGCCTGTGTATGCAAATTAACCTGCCATCATTCTTGGGTTAATTTGCATACTCACTCCTGATTGGCTGGTGGGCGTCGTGAAGGTATGGTCAATTTGAATCTTTCTCTTTTATTAGTGTAGAAGGCTTTATTGGAAAAAATGTAAATATACCTAATGCTCATCACTATGGTAGTGATTGAGGAAATCATGGTGCATCTTGATTATGTAATACTGTATACCTTAAATAACCACAAGTTCTTAATATATAATGTCGAGGCATGGTCATGATTTATATTCATGAGTAAACAAAAACATACAAATATAATCCTATCTTTTTAAAACTTAACATGAAACAAATATTGAAAAAACTTACAGGTATATGGATGTGTATATATGTATGGGATTATTCAATCCCATGGTCATTCAGAATTTTATATGTTCCAAGTAGTATTAGAATATATCAGTTAAACAAAAAAGAAAAAGCCTAAATGTGAAGATTACATTCTAATAGGGAGAGATAGACAATAACAATAAAAACAGTGAACATAGAATGTAGGGTATGTTAAAAAGTGATGTGTGCTGTTCTTTAAAGGAAATAGAGCAGCACAAAGGGGATGTGGAGGGAGGTAAGTTTTTACTTTGAAGTCCGTGATGAGGATTTATTTCAGATCACATTTCCTTTCAGGGATGGGGGTCTAGTAGATTTTAATACATGAGAACCAGGTCATGCAAAAGCCTGATCTGTAAAGGTATGAAAGCCAGCAATGGGCACAGACCACTTAAGAGTAAGACTGTGAGTCCTTCCTTATTTATGGTGGAATTAATGTACCTTTCAAACTGCTTGCTCTAAGGCACATAAGGTAACTGAAGACTGTCTGACCTATAGCAAATAAATATTTTGCAGCAACAATAACAAGAATCTGTGAATTATCCTTTTGGAAATATGTATAAAAGAAAAAATAAGAATTATTAGAATATTATAAAATTATGAAAGTGCTATGAAATTACAAAAGTGCTATAAAACAATAAAAGGAATGATGCAATTTTATCTCAAAGATTTTTATAGAAAATCTATACTAATAATAGAGGAATATGCAAGTTGTCTAGTAACGACCAAGAAGCAGGCTGCATGGGGCGACAAGGCCGGCAGGGGGATTAGTGAGGGATGACCAAATGACTGAACAACAGGCTGCATGGGGCAACCAGGTCAGCAGGGAGGTCAGTGAGGGACACCCAAACAACTGAACAGCAGGCTGTGTGGAGAGACCAGGCTGGCATGGGGGGCACTGAGAGGCAACCAGGCCGGTGGGGGGGCAGTTGGCGGCAACCAGGCCAGCAGGGGGAGCAGTGAGGGGCAACCAGGGCTACAGGGGGGGAGCAGTTAGGGGTGACCAGGCAGGCAGGCAGGTGAGCAGTTAGGAGCCAGCAGTCCCAGATTGTGAGAGGGATGTCCCGGATTAGAGAGGGTGCAGGCTGGGCTGAGGGGACCCCCTTCTCGTGCACAAATTTCATGCACCGGGCCTCTAGTATAGTATAACTTTAGAAAATGGCTGTTGTTTCTTTTTATTTAAATAAAAGAATACAAACTGTTGAATGTGAACAAATTAAGAGATCAACCAAAGGACTTGTATGCATGCATATGAGCATAACCAATGGACACAGACAGTAGGGGAATGAAGGCTTGTGGTGGCGGGTGGGGGGTGATGGCTGGGGAGAGGTCAATGGTGGGAAAAGGAGCCTTATGTATTACTTTAAACAATAAAGAATTTTAAAAAAAGTCAGTGGAACGAAATGAAATGAAAGAAATAACATAGCAAAGTAAATGTTGCAAGTTTTAAGTGAAAGAAAATACAATTTAAGGTTACTTAACCCTTAAGAAAATATATTGTCTCACTTAACTTGAATGTTCAAACAGATCAGGCTCCAGGTAGGGCTCGATCAGAGCTCCTGTGTGTTTTCCCATGTTCTCTCTCAGAATTTCTCTCCTTGTCAGGTTGATTTTGGTCTGGGTTTAGTTTCTTTCAAGGTGGCAAAATGGCTGCAGCGGTTGCATACTTAAACCCCCAAACCCTAACCACTGTCCAGAGGAAGAGTTCCTTTTTCACAACTTGGCTTGAGTCTGGTGGCAGCAATCAGATTGAGTGTCCAAGCATCACCCAGTTAACCCAAGGGGCGTAAAATTTTATGGCTTGTCTTGGATCACTCAGGTTCCATCCCTGGAGCTGAGAGAAGAGTCAATCAGGCACACAAACCTCATGACTCCTACATGGGGAGGCATTGGTGAAATGGATGCTGGGAAGTCAACCAACCATGCCCAATAAAAATCACCATCAGAAACAGTAAATAGCAAAAGCAACATTGTGGAAAACACAAACTAAAGAGAACTCTCCTAGAGAGCAGAAGAAATTTATGGGGAAATGTGTGAGAATTTGGTACAGGGAAAAATAGATCTCAAAGAGCTAACCTGCAAATAAGAAAACAGAATACTCAAAACAGAAATGATGGTCACGGGCTAATACAAGGAAACTTTCCACACGTAGGGAACTTAGATTGGAAACAGAAAGTAGCATGAGATACACAATGTGATGAAATGGATATATTTCAATGAGAAAGAAGTGATCAAACATCCCAGGAAGAAGAAATTGTTCCCAAATTAGTTGAAATCAGGCACCACGCTATATATTTTCCATATGGGACCTGACTTCGTTTCAATCCCCATTATTATAAAAGTGTGAGATAAGTCCTGTGATCTTCACTTGGGGCTTGAAGAAACTGAAACTGGAGGATTCAGACAACACAACTGATAGAGCTGCCAAGCTTCCATTTGAACCTAGGCCCGATCAAAAACAACATCGGCATCTTCCATTGTCCCATTTAAGAAAGTGAAAAGAAAGGACAGCTTGCCAGGAGTTGGAATAAGAAGTAGAACTCTGTTACAACACTGTTGCTGTTGATCTGAACTTGCAATGACCATGGAAACTAAATACTCATTATACAGATAAGGGAATAGGAACACTGTCCTCTCCTCTCCCCACTGAGTGACTTTCCACTAACAGGAGCCAAAAACTGGGTTTTAAGTAACCCACACTCAGCAAATTAACAGTCTCCTGAAAGGAAAGAATCTCCCCTCTGTGTTCCCTATAATAGATGCACCTAACAGACAGGTAAATATTCATAGGCTGCTCTACAACTAATAAAAAGATATATTCAGTGCTATTAAAACAAGTTAAAACATGGCAGTGGAAGATATTTTCGCAAACTTAATTCGAACTGTTTTCAACTGCCAAACCACTTGCTTCCTTTAATTTGGGCTCTCCCTTGTTAACACACAACATTCTTAGTGAATTGAAAATCTTCAAAGCAACACCAAGAGAGAGAGAGAGAAAAAAAAAATAAAACAAACCATTTATTTTTGTAATGCCAAAGAGCACAGGGAATATAAAATAATTTAGGCAAACAAATGAATATGCTTTGGCACCAAAGAGATGAGATATTGCTCAAATTCACCACATACAACCCATTGGCTTGGGGAGGAAAATCTTCGCATAGGATATGATACAGAGTTTGCTTGTTCTGGTGGGTTACCCGGTGCTAGCATTGACTTTGAATGAGGTCTTTTTCCTGAGTTACCCGATTATGATTAAGTAAACGTTCATTGTACACAGACCATTCATTAAAACAAAATCAATTGTATTGTGGGTTTCTTAACCCTTAAGAAAATATATTGTCTCACTTAACTTGAAAGTTCAAACATTCAGGCTTCAGGCAGGGCTCGATCAGATTATGGATTGACACTCAGGGCTGCATATTAATATATGTAAATCCATCTGTTGAAGTGCTAATGCATAGTATTTCACAGTGTAACTTCATTTGGAAATAGAATCACTACAGATGTAATCAGCTAAGAGACGATGAAGTCATACTTGGAGTAGGGTGGGTCCCTAATCCAACAGGACTGGAGTTCTATAAAAAGGGGAGATTTGGAGACAGATACACAGGGAAAACACGCTGGGAAGAGGAAGGCAGAGATTAGAGTGAGATAGCAGAAGCAAAAGAATGAGAAAGATTGTCAGCAAACCTTCGGAAGCTAGGGGATAGGCAAAGAACATATTCTTCCTTATGGACCTCAATCAGAAGGAACCGACTGACAGCTGGATCTCAGACGTCTAGCCTCCAGAACTGTGAGACAATGCATTTCCATGGTCTCAGCCACCCAGTTTGTGGTCCTTTGTTATGGCAATCCTAGCAAACAAATGCCACATGAAATATGCCATTGCTTAGGGAGAGGTTATAGGAAGATCATTAATATATGTAAACAAGGGACCACAACACAAGTGCAGCCAAGATATTTACTCCCTGGGTGGGAAAAGGAGAGGCAAGCTGAAGAGAAAAGCTGAGAAGCCAGCACCATCTGTACATGCAGGGCACAGATTGGCTTTCAATCCCCATTTCATCTTCCTTCTGTTTAAAGAGGCCAGGAAGGGTGAACCCTGTTTTCAAGAATGCTTTAAAGCTTTGTTTTCGTAGGTGAATTGGGGTTATCTGACAAGAGGCTCTCAAACAAGGTCAGAAGGCAGATTTGAGGCATAGACAATCTTCCTGCAGCTCAATGTTGCTGCAGCTTAGGTAGGGCCAAGACGTACCGGGGTTCATTCTTTAGCAACCCTGGGTATCAAGAAAAAGAGGCTTATCAACATGTCTCCCTTATTGTAAGAATGAGGCTTCTGAAATAAACTTTTTGAAGTCCCTCTTATTGAAACTAGCATCACTTCAATGGTGGCCACAAATGAGTAGCTCTCCTTTGCCGTTGGCTTTAGAATCTGCTCCTGAAACCCTTTCAGTTCCCAATACTTCTACATTTCAGCTAATATCTACCTATGCCTTTTTATCCTTAAAATATCTAATAGGTTTATGTTTTCTAAACTGAGCCCTTACTAGAAATACATCAATGTTTATTGTTAAAAGATGGAGGCATGTACTATCCAGACTTTATTGAACAAACAAACCTCTGAGTGAGATTAAGGGGAGGCATGAGTGGAAAGTGTGGATCATTATGTCTGACAGAGAGGGCTTTGAGGATGATGATGATGATGGGAAGTGGGAAACAAAGAATTATTTTTCTAGAGACATTTTTAGAGTCTTAAAAAAACTACTTGTGAATCAACTCAATTCATTTTTTTCAGAAGATTATTAAGACTTTACCTGGAAGGCCAAGGGATTTCATGGTCTTCTTATGGGAGAAATAAAGGAGAATGAGGAGAAGAACAAAAGTACATTGCTGCCATGTTTTTTTCTTTTAAAGAAAAATAACTAAGAAGGACCTTTTGTGGCATCAGTTCCAATTCAGTTCTGGGTCTCATTAAATTGACATAACCCTCTCTTCATATATTCAACTCAGTGTAATAATTGATACGTAAAAATAACGATTTATGTCAACAGTGCTTAATAAACCAGAAGATACTACTGCTGGTCGTTGACCATGATGATCATCTCCTTCCAGTCCCTTATTTAGGAACAGAAGCATAAATATTCTAAGAGCCTTGGACAAAGCCAGAAATCTATTTAGATTCCAAGACCAAAATAGAATCTTGATTTCATTTTATTAATTCTACTAGAGGCCCAGTGCAAGATTGAAATTGCTCAAGGAAGCACCCTGCCTCCCGCCATGCGAGGAGGCACCCTCCGGGGGGCCGGGACCCACACCTGTCTCGCAGCATCCTCTGGCCACCCTGCCTGTGTCTTCTCCGGGGCCGCCCAAGCCTCCACACTGGCTTGGGCAGGACCCCTGTCTCTGTCTCTGTCTCTGCTCTGGGCCTCACCTGCGCACACAACCGCCTCCTGTCCAGTTGTGACCCGTTATGGCATCCCGGCCTGATTTGCATATTACATATATATATAGATTAGTCACATCATGTCCTATTACAGGCTGTTTCATTACTTGGAAAAATCCTTTTATAAATGAGCCAAGGCAATCAGGTGTGTAGTGTACTATTTAGAGACAGGAGTCACCTCTCCAACATTTGGAATCAATGAGTGAGTATGAGGTTAGGAAAAGGGAGCTACTACACAAAGTCACTGGGAATAAGAACACATCTCAGGGGCTCTTGTGCTGCAGAAGCCCTCCCATGACTAGGCTTGCCTCACCTCCAAGCTGCAGGAGCCCGGTGAGTGTTGCCCAGTGGACATATTGTCGAGTTACTCTTTCTGGGGACTGAGCACCTGAAACTCCCCATGGATTAAAAAAAAATAATATTTTTGCTACCCTCCTCCCTCACCAAGTCTAAAGAATACTCCTCTGAGGGTCATTTTCTGTCCCAGGACTGGCTGTTTTCCAAGATGACTGGACTTGAGAATTCCAACTCTTTTCCTGGAAAACAGCACTTTCTACATACACAGTTGGTCTTGTCCTCAGATGTCATGAATGCAATCCATCAGAACACATGAATCCTGCATGTCATTGCATTTGGTCATATCTGAGTTATTCCATATAAAACAACTCCATGCGTGGACCTTTCGTGGCAGGCTCTACAGGACATGTCAGCAATCCCAGCTCGGGTGTCTTTATGGCCCCTCCCTTGGCATGGTACCCACATGTATCACAGCCCACCCTTCCTTTCAAAATCTTAAGCAAATGCTAGAACAAGACCACACACACAATGCATTTGCCAAGAGACAATAAATATAATTAGGGAAAGTACAGTCTAAACACATATTTATAAAGAAACATTTTTAAGTGGGATTCTAATCTACAGACATAATGAATGAAGAGCCTTTTATATTATTTGGTAGCACAGTTTAGTTTCTGGGAGCCAGAATGTCTGGGGAGTCAGCATCCCAGAGTGGGAACTTTATGTAAACATTGCATAACCGAAAGCCCATTAAGAGGCTATCTGCAAACAATAAACTTTCCTGCTCCGAAGGTAAATTCAAGTACCAAACTCAGAAATCACAAACCCAGTTTATAGCTTTCAAGTGTTAAGTTTTTCTGCTTTCTAATCAACATAAAAAAAAAGAAACCTAAAAAAAAAAAACACCCACAAAACCCAGAAACATTGCTGACCACAATCAGCTGTTGCCTATAGAAACTTTGAACTTTTGGAGAAGGCGAGCTATTTCAAAAGAACAATCAGACCACGGGCAAAAGGATCAGTCACAAGACTGAGACGGCAAAAATAAAATGCACTGACCTGGCAACAATTTAGCCCGCCCAGTTTTATAGTCGTAGCTCAGATTTTATATAGACCTTGTGGTCTGCATAATCAGCAAATTCCAGTTGTTCTTATCTACTTATTTAGTGATTATGTTTTGCATTAGTCTGCTAGGGCTGCCATAAGAAAGTACCACAGGCTGTGTGGCTTAAACAACAGAATTTTGTGTTTTCACAGTGTGAGAGGCTAGAAGTCAGAGATCAGGATGTTAGCAGAGTTGACTCCTTTTGTTGTTGTTACTTCAGCAGTTTATTAGTGAAAAATTGGAAACAAACTAAAAAGCAACAGTAGTTTAGTAAAGTGAGGCACATATGATGGAATACCATGAAGCCATTAAAAAAGTTGTAGTGCCCAAAAGCATGGTTCTGAGCTTCAACCTATGAACCAAGAGTTAAGGGTTCTATTACTGGTTGGGGCACATGCCTGGGCTGGGGACTCGATCCCCAGTGTGGGGGCCTGCAGCAGGCAGCTGATCAATGATTCTCTCTCATCGTTGATGTTTCTATCTTTCCCTCTCCTTTCCTCTCCGAAATCAATTAAAATAAAAAAACGATGTAGTAGTATATTTGACACAGCATGATAGTCACGGTATTATCAAGTGTAAAAAAGCATCACCCTGAGGACTAAAGGGTTCCAGTTTTGATTCTGGTCAAGGGCACGTGCCTGGGTTGTGGGTTCAATCCCTGGTGGGGGCTTGCAGGAGGCAGCCAATCAATGATTCTCTCTCATCATTGACGTTTCTATCTCTCCCTCTCCCTTCATCTCTGAAGTCAATAAAGAAAAAATTTTTTAAAAGTTACTAAACAGTATGTACAAGTTGATCTGCTTCAAAAACCTATCAATGCACAAGAGAATCTGGAAGGCTATACACCTAAAGAACAGTTCTCCCCTGATCGTGGTATTAAAGGTGATTTTATTTTTTAAACTATGCTTTCATTTTTTTCTTTTACCAACACATAAGACTTTATTATTAAGAAAGCACTAACAATTCTTAAAAAGTCTTCCTTTGACGTAGGAATGAGGTGGAGCTTAACAACCTGAGGCACAGGGATGTACATGTTAGTCTGATACCGCTTTGATGGTTTGTCACGGTGCTTTAGTGTCAAATTGTCACTGTGCTGAGTTGAAACGTGGATGGTAGAATGCATACCCTTCTTCAAATTAGGGAATCCATTCCTAGAAACCCCCAGCAGCCACCATGCCTTCTGAGGCCTCTCTGACTGACTTGCAGAGGGCGATTTTCTCTCTATCCGTGTTCACATGGTCTTTCCTTGGTGCATATGTGCCTGTGTCCCAATCTCTTCTTTATAGAGACACTAAACATATTGGATTAGGACCATCCTAATTATATTGTCTTAATTTAATTACTTCTTCAAATAAAATCCCAAATACAGTCACATTCAAAGTACTGCATGTTACTGTGGGGGACATAATTCAACCTATAACATGTTTTTTGCTCCAGTTTTCCCTTTATATTGCTAATCTCCCTGACACTATCTGCCCTGTCTCAGGCCAAATCAATGTATATATTGACATGAATATTGTGGTGTATTTTCTCCCAGTTTATGCAATATTCAGTATTAAAACTGCATATAATATTCTGTAATCGTTGTTGTATCCTGTGGTCTTTTCTTTCAAAAATAAATTATGAGAATATGAAATGCCAGAAGATATTGCTCAGAAAGCTGGAGTATAATGAATATATACAATCTACTGCATGAAATAAATGCACTGAACATTTTAATTACCCTTACCTTTCACCATCTAGGATGCACATATTTCCTGCTATTACAAACAATGACACAATGACTACACTTATATAGAAATATTTGTGGGAACATTTAATTATCCTACACAATAAATTCCTTGATAGGCAAATTATTGTTTTTTAACATGTGAATATATTTAAGGCATTTAATATATTTCTTCAAATTGCTTTGCAGAAAGAAGTGATTATACAGATTAATCACAGTAAATTAGTAACAAAAAGCAAATAACATTTTTTTTTCAAAATGGTAGACAACAGTAAATGTTTATTATTGTTCAAATTGCAGTTGTTTATTTAGGTTGATAGTATTTTGGCATTTTATTTAGTTTTCATCTAGACATATTCTTTGCCAATGTTTATTGACATATTTGCATTTAGTCATAAAGGTTAATGTAAAAGTGGATTATAGTGGATTGTCTACACTTCCATTTCACTAATGAAAATTTGGCAACTTGAGCTATCCATATTTTATTTTACAGAAAACTGCATCATGGGAAGTTTAAGACACCTTCTGCAGCACAGAACTGCCTCAGTGCACAGAGTCCATGTACCTGTTTTATGTGTTAAGAACACAAAGTCCAGGACAGTTCAGTCAAGGCTGTCTCCTTGATTGCCTTGTATTTATTTGGTGGAAAATAAATATAATTTTATCATTTTAATTTTATTCTTCTCAGCCTTATATCAGGGAAATCTACTTTTTTCTTTTTTTTTTGAGGAAGATAGAGGAATAGAGTTTCCTAAGTTGTCATTCTCTTAAATGGTGGTAATCGTCATACCACTGGCACAGAAAAACTTCTTAATAGGATAAGGATGGCTGTATAGTATCAGAAAACACAAAGGATTATCTAAAGTAACTAAGAACATATATATATATATATATATATATATATACTGAAGGAGATAAAAAAAGAATGTGTTTTATGAGACGGGGGCTGCAAGAAATGAGTAAAACTGTTGGTGGAGACAATAGACTTGTGGAGAGAAGTGATTGTCATTAAGATTGGAAAGGCTGTCATTTAGAAGAATGAACAAGTTCAGGTTAAATTGACTGCACAACTGCTGATTATGGTATTACTAGAGGCCCGGTGTATGACTTCATGCCTGTGTGGGGTCCCTTAGGGTGGCCTGTGGAGATCGGGCCCCAGCTTGTGCCCCCAGCCTCGCAGCCCCGCAGCCCCGCCTGGCACCCTGCCTTGGCCTGGCAGTGCCTCCTCACCTGCTCCACCATCCTGCCTGCGGGGTGATGAATCAGGGCTGGGTCCCCCCCCACTACTGCTGGTCGCCATCTGTGGGGCGATCGATGGGGTGATTGGGCCCCCTGCTCACACCTGCCTTGACCTGGCAGTGCCCACTCACCTGCTCCACCATCCTGCTGCGATCCTACTCTCATTGGGGCCCATCAGGGCCGGCAGTGCCTCCACTGCTGCCAGCATCATGTTGCCTACGCCTGTCATGTTCTGTGCTGCTCCCTGGTAGTCAGCACACATCATAGCGAGCAGTTGAACTCCAGGTCAAACTCCTGGTCGAATGACCACCCAAGGGGACAATTTGCATATTAGGCTTTTATTATATAGGACTAGAGGCCCGGTGCATGAAATTCATGCACAGGGGGGTGTCCCTCAGACTAGCCTGCACCCACTCCAATCTGAGACCCTTCTGGGGATGTCCGACTGCCGGTTTAGGCCTGATTCCTGTGGGATCGGGCCTAAACCGGCAGTCAGACATCCCTCTCACAATCCAGGACTGCTGGCTCCTAACCACTCACCTGTCTGCCTGCCTGATTGCCCCTAACCACTCTGCCTACCAGCCTGATCGCCCCCTAACTGCTCCCCTGCTGGCCTGACTGATGCCTAGCTGCTCCCCTGCTGGCATGATCGTCCCTAACTGCCTTCCCCTGTGGGGCTGAGTGGACTGGGGGACTCCAGCTGGATGAGGCAGGGCTGAGGGGCCTGGGCACCACCATCTTGTGGCTGTGGGCCTTGCCATCTTCTGAGGGTGTGGAAGTCAATTAGCATATTCCCTCTTTATTAGATAGGATAAGCAATCAGTCAAAATCAAAGGAAGGTTCTTTATAAGATGATCTTTCTAAAATCAGAGCTTTAAAAATAACAAAGTATAAAAGTTCCTTGTAATATAATGAAACTCCTGTCAATGGAAAAATTTAAATCGTGGCTATATCATGGTCTTTCAGAGATATTTTAGAAGTATACTTATGGTCCATAGCATTGGTAAAAGTAGGGTAAATGGCTAAGATCTCCTACCAGTCACTGATTCTTGTTCCTCCACAGATATTTGCTGTGTTTTGCTATGGTTTCATAGAAAATAACAGGAAATATTTTATTTATTGCAACATATTAAATTATAGAAATTGTGCCAAAGAAAAATTTATAATATGATGAGATGCATGCCCC
This sequence comes from Cnephaeus nilssonii, assembly GCF_951640355.1. Taxonomy (NCBI): domain Eukaryota; kingdom Metazoa; phylum Chordata; class Mammalia; order Chiroptera; family Vespertilionidae; genus Cnephaeus; species Cnephaeus nilssonii. Next base: position 10,530,474 of record NC_137074.1, read on the forward strand.
TTTTTGTAACTACTGAAATTTTAGGGACATGCTTTTATTAAATTTGAGGATATGGATGTAATTGGAGATAAGGCAATTATTATGCAAAACTCAAAGGAGCACATAAAACTGGCCTGGTAAAATAAATGTTAAAAGCATATTTTAATGGTGATATTTTATTACAAATCTGATATATAAATAATAAGATAAAAAAGGGCTAATATTGAAATCTGTGTGTGGCTTTAAGAAAAAATAATTATTAAAAAATAATGTGTTGTATATATTACATTATTTTATTTTGTTTTATCTAATTCCATGTTCCCTAAGTGTTCCACATGTAAAGCAGAGCCATGAGTTCTAATTACTCCAGGAGAGTAAGGGACAAGTAATGGACCCCTTTGACAAGCAACTGAAAATAATCAGGCCTGAAATTTCAGGCATGGTAGATAGAAGACTTTTCCTAAGTTCCTTTGAAATATCCAGGACCAAGTCTGGAAGACACTAATCATGTGTGTATAACTATATTCTTCAGTGTGAGAAAGATGCTGCCTCCACAATGACATTAAAAGTATATATAATGGAATATTACTCAGCCATAAGAAAGGATGAAATTCTGCCATTTGGAACAACGTGGATGGGAATTGAGAACCATATGATTTTACTCATATGTGAAATATAAAACTGAAAGTAACAAATGAACAAAGAAGAAAGCCAAACAAACAAAAACTCATAGACACAGACAATAGTATGGTGGTACCAGAGGGAAGAGGAGTGAGGAGGATAGTAAAGGATGAAGGGGACCAAACATATGGTGATAGAAGATGATCTGACTTTGGCTGGTGGGCACAATATACAGATGATGTATCATAGAACTGTACATAAACTTGAAACCTATATAATCTTCTTAATCAATGCTAACCCAATAAATTTACTTAAAAATAAAATAAATTAGTTTTGCAGAATTTCATATTTGTTGAAAGTTATAAACAATTGCCCTAACCGGTTTGGCTCAGTGACTAGAGTGTTGGCCTGCAAACTGAAGGGTCCTGGGTTCGATTCCAGTCAAGGGCATGTACCTTGGTTGGGGGTACTTACCCAGTAGGAGGTGTGCAGGAGGCAGCTGATTGATGTTTCTCTCTCATCGATATTTCTTACTCTCTATCCCTCTCCCTTCCTTTCTGTAAAAAATCAATAAAAATATATTTTTAAAAAGTTATAAACAATTGACAATGATATTGTAAAAATCATTTCAATCTTCAGATCAGTGTTTTTAAAACATTGCTGTTATAATCTACAAAAGATTCTATTCATTTCAGTAATGTTCAAAACAGCCATTTAATTTCGATGAGCTTATTGTAATACTACTATTTAAAATCATATTTTTAAATGTAGGCGTTTCCAATAGATGTTGGTGAGAATGTGGAGAACCCTTGTGCACTGTTGGTGGGAATGCAGCTTGAAACAGACACTGTGGAAAACAGTGTGGAGTTTCCTCAAAAAATTACAAATGGAACTGCTTTATGACCCAGCTATTACACTTCTAGAAATATATCCGAAGAAACAGAAAACAGTAATTTGAGAGAATATATGCACCCCTATGTTCATTGTAGCATTATTTACAACTAGAAGCCAGGTGCATGAAATTTGTGCACGGCAGGGGGTTGTCCCTCAGCCCAGCCTGTACCCTCTCCAATCTGGGACTCCTGGAGGGATGTCCGACTGCCCGTTTAGGCCCGATCCCACCAGGATCGGGCCTAAACGGGCAGTCGGACATCCCTCTCACAATCCAGGACTGCTGGCTCCCAACTGCTTGCCTGCCTGCCTTCCTGATTGCCCCTAACCGCTTCTGCCTGCCAGCCTGATCACCCCCTAACCACTCCACTGCCAGCCTGGTTGATGCTTAACTGCTCCCCTGCCAGCCTGTTTGCCCCCAACTTCCCTCCTCTGCCAGCCTGGTCACCCCTAACTGCCCTCTCCTGCAGGGTTGATCACCTCCAACTGCCCTCCCTTGCAAATCTGGTCCCTCTCAACTGCCCTCCCTTGCAGGCCTGGTCCCTCACAACTGCCCTCCCTTGCAGGCCGGGTGCCTCACAACTGCCCTCTCCTGCTGGCCATCTTGTGGTGGCCATCTTGTGTCCACATGGGGGCAGGATCTTTGACCACATGGAGGCAGCTATATTGTGTGTTGCAGTGATGATCAATCTGTATATTACTCTTTTATTAGATAGAATAGAGGCCTGGTACAGGGGTGGGGGCCAGCTGGTTTGCCCTGAAGGGCATCCCGGATCAGGGTGGGGTTCCCTTGGGGCGTGGGGCGGCCTGAGCGAGGGGCCTGTGGTGGTTTACAGGCCAGCCACGCACCCTGGCGACCCAAGAGGAGGCCCTGGTATCTGGAATTTATTTTCCTTCTACAATTGAAACTTTGTAGCCTGGAGTGGAGCCAAGCCTGCTGTTCCCTCCGGGGCAGCAGCTATTTCTGTGGCAGTTAATTCACCTTCTACAATTGAAACTTTGTTGCCTTAAGCAGGTGGGCCCGGCCAGGGTGTGCGGAAAGCTTTGCTTCCCCTGTTGCCGCTGGCAACCCTGGCCTGCTCTCTCAAGCTCCATTCTGCCGCCATTTGTTTGAATTTGTTTACCTTCTATAATTAAAACTTTGTAGCTTGAGTGGAGGCTTAGGCCTGCAACGGCTGGCAGAAAGCTTGGCTTCCTCTGTTACCTAGGAAACCTTGCTCTCTGTGGCTGTAGCCATCTTGGATTGGGGTTAATTTGCATACTCGCTCTGATTGGCTGGTGGGCGTGGCTTATGTAGCAGAGTGATGGTTAATTTGCATATTACCATTTTATTAGAGAGGATAGCTAAGATTTAGAAGTAGCCCAAGTGCCCATCAGTAAATGAGCAGATAAAAAAGCTGTCGTACATTTACACAATGAAATACTACTTGGCTGTAAAAAAGAAGGAAATCTTACTTTTGTGACAGCATGGATAGACCTGAAGAGTCTTATTCTAAGTGAAATAAATCATTCAGAGAAAGAGAAATACCATATAATTTAAATTATACCTAATTGAACAAAATAAGCTAACAAACAAAAATGAAACAGACTCAGAGATACAGAGAACAGACTGAGCTTTTAGAGGGGAGGGTGTTTGGGGGACTGGGTGAAAAAGTGAAGGGATTAAGCAAACAAACAAACAAACAAAAAGTGACACACACACAACAGTATGGTGATTACCAGAGAAAAAAATGGGGGGAGGTAGAAGAGGGAAAACAGGAGGATAAATGATGATGCAGGAGACTTAATTTGGGTGGTGAACACACGATGCAATGTACAGATGATGCATTATTGAACTGTACACGTGAAATCTATATAGTTTTATTAATCAACTAGAGGCCCAGTGCACAAAGTTTGTGCACTGGGGGGGCAGGTCTGCCCCTTCTCACAGTGCGGGAGCCCTCAGGGGATGTCCCACTGACAGCTTAGGCCCACTCCCCATGTCTGGCCTCCCTCTGTGGGAGGCGACTGGTCAATCAGGGGAAGGCGATGCCCGCATCATGGCTCTGCTGCTGCCACTGCTGTCTGTGAGGCTGCCTGAGCCTCATCCATCACAGTCACTGTGGCTTGCCTGAGCCTTGCCTGGCCCTTATTACCTGAGCCTTGGGCACTCGAAGCAGCAGCGGCCATCAGCGGCTTGCTGGAGCCTCAGGCCAGCCCTGGCCAAGTGGCAGCCACCATCACGTCCCCAATGCTACAAGTCCCCACCCCCGTCCTCGACGCTGCAAGTTCCCGCCCACCCGCTGTGCATGCAGCCTGCTGATCAGTCGTTACTGTGATGGCGTCCCGATCAATTTGCATATTACCCTATTATTAGATAGATGTCTCCACAATAAATTCAATTAAGAAAATAGGTGTTTCTTGCCTTGGCAGGGGGAGATGATAATTTGGTAAAGATGTAAAGGCCAAATCTTCATGGGAGTATATAAGACAAATCTGTTCATTGCTAGTTCTATAGTCTCAAAGCTTTTATGTTCATTACCTATAAACAGGAACAATGATATTGACAATAAAAATTTGAAGAGAAGATTTAATCCTAGAATATAGTCAACATGCTATAATTGCAAATGCTACTAGAGCTAAAAACATGCTATAATATCCTCTTCGGAGCATACCATAAGATATGCAAAAAATTGAAAAGTTTCTTATTTTTAATTTATATGAATAATTTCAAAGAGGTTTGACAAGCAATATACAGCCTGGGTTTCTAGTCCTGCTGACGTATGCTTTAAAAACTAGGGGGGAAAGGAGTAGCTTAATCCTGTGTCTGGGTCTCAGCCAGCTGCTGAGGAAGCAGGAAACAGCCAGACTCCCAGATTGGTTGGTTATGAAGCTCAGGGCTGGGTGTCAATGTCTACTACTTGGCTGGGAGAAAGGAGTTAGATTTAAAAAACCCTGAATAATGGACATTGAAAATTATTCAAAATGTATTAAACATGGAGCTTGGCCACACATTTTTTTTAGCAACCCAATTCAGGATGCAAGTAAGCAATGAGATTTTTAACTGAAGATGAAAATTAGTGCAAATACTTTCTAAATTAGACTTCACATATCATTATTCACATAAAATAAGTGAGGACATGTCCTAAAGTAACCCCATTATTTCTTCTTGGTGAAAAAGTAAGATCTAATAAATAAGAAAAAAATCTGGATATGATAGTTACTTAGGATGTGATACAGCTGTGGAAGAGAAAATAAAGCTAAACTCTCAAAACTCTAGGGAAAAACAACAATTCAAAACTACATAGAATCATTTGGTAAATTTAATAGAAATAGCATGCATTAATATATCAATATTGCACTTGAGTTTATTTTTTATATTACATATTCACTGATTTAAATAGAGTGCAACAATGACACTTGTGTATTTGCATGGTTTTTGTTGTTGATGTGTCTATTATAGCAGTCATTTAATATACCAAATATAAAGATTCTATGTTACTTTAAAAAGAATATGGCTTCTAATTCTTGGTTTGAAATTCCCAAAGTGAGGAAAAGCCTGCTACTCTCCAGTTAAATACATTTTTACAATTTTCAGAAGAATATATTTAATTGAAAAGAAGAGAAAATAAATAAAATCAATAGCCTAATAAATTATAAGTAGATAAGAATGAGGTTCATCCCTATATTAACTGCTATGGAATATTCAGTCTTTACCAGCATGCTAAAATATAGAATGGGGTCAGGGAAGATTTACCAAATCTTCCTACATAATAAAAGCCTAATATGCTAAGTGTCTGGGCAACTGGTCGACCATTCAACCAATCAAAGCATAATATGTTAATGATATGGTAAGGCCTCTCAACTGCTCCCTATGATGTGCACTGACCACCAGGGGGCAGACGCTCTGACTGGTAAATTAGCTTGCTGCTGGGGTCTGGCCAATCAGGACTGAGCAAGACTGGCTGGACACACACTGTAGCCCTCCCACAGTCCCTCCCCGGCTGGCCAACCTCCCACATCCCTCCCCAGCGCCGATTGTGCACCAGTGGGGTCCCTCAGCCTGGCCTGCGCCCTCTCACAATCCAGGTCCCCTTGGGGGATGTTGGAGAGCCAGTTTTGGCCTGATCCTGCAGGCCAGGCCAAGGGACCCCATTGATGCATGAATTCATGCACCAGGCCTCTAGCATATGATAAAAGCTTAGTATGCCTCTTATATAATAAAAGCATAGTATGCAAATTGTCCCCTCAACCAGAGTTTGTCCAGGAGTTCAACCAGGGAGCTGGGCCAGCCGGGCACAGCCAGCAGCCACTAGGAACCCTACCAGTGCACAAATTTCGTGGACGGGGCCTCTATTTAAAAAATAAATGAATAAATGAAGCATATATGGTTTCTGCATGGCAGAATTAGAAGTACTGTATTGATGGAAAATTAATTCCTACTATTTCCCTCTATTATATTTCTACTCTTTCACTATTTCAGCAACAAAGAAACTGTAAGTATTTGCCTAAAATCAAAGTTGCCAGATATGAAATCCTAAATGGAAAACTTCCATATGGAGATGAGCTTATACAGATTTGTAGAGTGGTACACAGACACAAACTGTGCATTCTCTCTACTCTAGAGGAGATGAAAGTAGCACTAGATAGATGAGAGAATTGAGAGAGAAAAGAGATAAGAACTAAACTTCACTTCCTAGTCCTGAAATAAAGCCTACAGAGGCAGAAGGAGGCAAATATGTGCCCTTCCTGTTGTCTGAAGGAGTGTATTTATCTTTTACCACAGCTCACACCCATTTTGAGACTAAGCATATCAACAGCTTAATAGATGTGTCCTACATTAAAACTTGTAAGATTTATGTACAATTCTTTCTTTTCTCTCCACACGGTTCACTGGAGTTGGAGAATCTTCTTCACCTCATTTGTGCTGGTGAATTGAGAGAAGAGAGGGATCTGAAATGGGCACAAAATAAAAAGAGGCAGCAGTGAGGGAATCTCCAAGGCAGATTGAAAAAAACTTGCATCCAGAGAAGCAGGAGGGGAGCCAGGAAAAGGAATCATAAGGGAGATATGTTAGAGAAAACTGTGTATTCTCTACTCAATTCTAGAGTGGGTTGGAAACTTCTGTACTCCCCAGGGAAATAAAACATGGAGTGAATAATTATAGGCTATTTTTACCTCTCACTTTTCTTTCCCAAATAATGTCTGCTGGTGAGATTGGAAATTAGGAATTTTCTGTGAGCATGAATCATCCTATTTTGGGTTCTTTCAGTTTTAGTGATGCCCATTTACTATCTTCTTCCTCATTATAGAAAGATTATAATTGCTGGCTCTGCATTTTGGGGGAAGTAAGTGCTATCCATGGAGTTGGTTGTTTGGAAGTCCAGTTTTTCCTAGAGAGTCACATTGATTTCTCCAATAAGACTTATCTATAAGAAAAGATGATATTCTGACCTGCTATCTGTTTGACTCTTGTTTTACCTCTAAATTAGATTTGAATTAGAAAGTGGGGAGGACAGAGAAAGACTGATTTAACATACCCTTATACTGTAGTATTTGTCTGCTTCCTCACCTCCAACTTTGCCATACTTCATTGGGGGTAGAATACACTTCACCACACCATTTAAACTGGGCTTGGCCATATGATTGCTTTGATTAGTGAAATAAGAGAGGGAGTGATAATGGGCCAGTGAGAAAACTTTAAAGGCTTCTTTGCCTTTCCTGTTCTCCTCCTGGATTTTTGCCACCCACCACGAGAAAAGCAGATCTTAATTAGCTGCTGGGCCCTGCCTCCTTGGAGGAGACTTGGATTCCTTATACCTCCTGGAGCTCAGCTACCCTAGCTGATCCTGCACATCCATGAAAAGGCTCAATGTTTTGTTGTGTGATGCAATTAAACCTCCTACAAAGATCCTGGAACCTCAGAGGCAATGCCAAGGAGTTGCCGGGGAACCAAATGTGCACGAATAAGCCAGTTCCAGGTGCTGTTCTTGCCAAAAAGCGAAGGGGAACAAGAAGCAGGCCTCTCCCTTCCCGCCACCAATGGGTGGATAGTCACCTACCAGAACCTGTCATTTTCTTTGGCAGACTGGAGACCTGTGAACCTTGAGGGCTAGGGCAGAACTGGGAAGAGAAGGACAGACTCACATGGAGGTGTGAGCCAGGACACCACTGACTGACCATTCCGATTGGATCTAGGAATTCTCAGAAAAGGACAAAGGGAAGAACCACAATGAGCTAGTTTGAGGAGTTCATACTAGGCAAGCAGAGGCCTCACGTCAGAAATTTAATTCAGATCTAGAAATAAAGTATATTACTTTGGAACATTTAAACAGTAAACTGTGGATCACATGCCCAACACATTTTAAAGCAACTTACAATATCCCACGTCCCACATATTTTAGAAGTCCCAAAGGAAGGCTTTCCTAAACTCACTTACAATGGCAAGAATCTAAGGCCATGGCCATGACTTATTGGTCAACAGTGGCAACTGCTTATCTGACCTGTCCCTGTGTGTGCTCAACTTTCTTTTTCTCCCTATTTTACAGACTCACCGCCATCCCCCGTGAGCTTGGGCATACTCAACCCTCCTGGGATCTCAGATATTATCAGGGAATTTCTAAGAAAATTGTTGCCATTGATCTGGTCAGTGGCCATTTTTTTCTTCTAGATCAATCTATAGCTTTATAAGTCACACCTACATAGGAAACTTTTATTTTCCTTTTTGAGATATATTCTCTTACTGTGTACTGTTCAGTAAGGAAAACATACCCCTAGTGGCATGAAAGGTACAGTTTCTTCAATGTGGACATATTGACTGCTATAGTCTGAATGTTTGTGTGCCACTAGTATTCATGATGAAATCCTGATGCCCAATGTGATCGTATTCAGAATGAGGCATTCGAGAGGCTCTGCCATCAAGAACAGATTGGTGCCTTATAAAAGAGGCTCCGATCCCTAGCCCCTTCCTCTATAGCAAGAAGGCACTGGCTATGAACCAGGTGAGTCCTCACTAGAATGTGACCATACTGACACTTTGATCTTGGACTTCCCAGCCTCCAGAACTGTGAGAAATACATTTCTGCAGTCTATAAGCTACCCAGACTGTGGTATGTTGTTATAGCTACTGGAGCTAAGACATTGATACAGTCCCATTCTTTTAAGCTCATGTCTTCCTGCTTTTTCACTGAGATGTGGAGTCAATAACATCTTATTTTTAATTCAATGAACTACTTTTACCTTTTATGCTGTTTGAAAAAGAAAACGACAAAAAAAAGTAAGCTCTTCTTCTTCAGATGAATCACATTTAAGCCTCAGGGCTTCTGAAAATAATATACTCCAATAGTCAATTTACTCCAATGAGGCATAGGGGCTCATTAAGAAAATTAAGAACACACACATGAAACAATCTCAACAGTCACCCTATTTATATGTTATGTTGGCAAACTGGCCCTATTTATTATTCTATCATCAGTAAAGTCTAAAATATTAAGCACAACAAGCATTTTTTTTTTTAGTTTCACAAGCTAAGTAGAAAAGAGAATATGAAGTGCTTATTCCAACATAATTGAGAAATTTCTGTTTCCAAGCAAACCTTGAAGGTAACACCTTCATGAGCTGAAATGCTCACATTGTTGTAACACTGATTTTAGATGTCAGTGTCTGAACAATGTCACTGCCAACTACATCCCTCTAGGAATCCACCTAGGTGTTGGCTTTGGTAATGTCAGTAGACAGGGCTGTCAGCACTGCTGGCTGAGCAGATGAGGACAATAAATATTCATACTCTACTCCCTGCATGTGACACTTGACTTGTGGAACCAATGTTCATATTTCAAAAACAACATCACCCAAATTTACCTCTTTTACTCTATAGAGGAAACCACCTAAAAGCACTATTTTCTTGGCCATTTAAGGATTCAAAAAAAGAAAGGAGAAAAACTGGGGATTATAAAATTACATTTTTCTTGCTTATAATGGAAATGCAAGAGTCAGAATGGGGATTCTGAAGATGAGTCATCAAGTGTCAAAATGCGTCTGTCCCACATAAAGAAGGCTTTGAGAAGTAATAAAATTTTGTTGACCATTCACTATTCTACTTTCCATTAAGTTACCTCAAAATACTTTGCCAACTATGGAGTACTTTTAGTAGTCTTTATTTTAATTTTCTGTTACAAATATTTTGATGAATTAAAATGTACATATTCTTGGATGTGTATAACAATTCCGAGTAGACATGGCTACTCAAGACAGAGTATCCTAGATGCAATAGAAAATCTATCAGCATGTTGAAGAGGTGGGTCAGATGCTGCTGGTGGGATTGCAGACTGGTGCAGCCACTGTGGAGAACAGTATGGAGTTTCCTCAAAAAACTGAAAATGGAACTCCCATTTGACCCAGTAATCCCACTCCTGGGAATATATCCGAAGAAACTAGAAACACCAATGAGAAAGGATATATGCACCCCTATGTTCATAGCAGCACAATTCACCATAGCTAAGATTTGGAAACAGCCTAGGTGCCCGTCAGCAGATGACTGGATCAGAAAACTGTGGTACATCTACACAATGGAATACTATGCTGCCATAAAAAAGAAGGAATTCTCATCATTTGCAGCAACCTGGGAGGAATTGGAGAACATTATGTTAAGTGAAATAAGTCAGTCAATGAAAGAAAAATACCACATGATCTCACTCATTTATGGATAATAAAGAACATTATAAACTTGAACAAAAAGATAGATACAGAGACAGTAAAGCATCAAACAGACTGTCAAATTACAAGGGGAAGGTTAGGGAGAGGTGGGGGAGATAAGAGATCAATCAAAGGACTTGTATGCATGCATATAAGCATAACCAATGGATGCAAAACTCTGGGGGTTGGGGGCATATATGGGAGTGGGGTGTGGGGAGGGCAATGGTAAGATATGTACACATATAATACCTTAATAAAAAAAATCATAAACCTATGCAATATATTTTTAAAATATTAATATTGACAATTTTAGAATATAATTTTATTTTTTAATTCTTTGTTCTTTGTGCTAATTTTATTCCTATGAAGAATCTAAATTAAGATAATTAATTATACTCAGTACATCACTTTAGTGTTATTTTCCTATTTTTAATTTTAAATGTAGGAATGCTATTAAATGCTAAGATCTCATATGAACTATTGTATTAATTTTCAATGTTTGTAATGAAGCTACACATTTTCTTTTCTACACAAAAGTCAGCTCTTTACTTTTACCACACAAATTCACATATTTTTGTTGATACATTTTCTATCAGAGGTGCCAAATACCTGTGCTGTATGTATTCATGAAAACATCTCCTCAATTGTTTCGTATTTTCAATTTTGCTAATGTCAGAAAAGTTTCCCATCTAGCATGCCACTGGATTTTGTGTGAATAGTTGATTTGGTCTCATTTTTGGCAAAATGTGTAGTTCATAAAGATCCTGTGTGTGAGCTGTAATCAACTGAGATTTTTTTCTTTCATTCTCCCTGATTGTACTCGCTAATGTGAGCAATAGTTTGTTGTGGTATTTTGATAACTACAAGGACTAATGCTCTCAAAAAAATAATAGACATGTTTAGAGAAGTTTTCATTTTCATTCTAATTCTATTTCCCTGAGGCTGGAACTTCAGATATTGTTTCTCCCAAATACTTTTTAAAAATGATTTTTGAGGCATAGTAGATATATTTTAAAAAGGCACATATTTAATGCATACATTTGATAGTTGGAGCATATGCTACACCTCTGACACTGCTAGGATGTCTACAATTTTATTTTATTTTTAATTTTTTAAAAATATATTTTATTGATTTTTTTACAGAGAGGAAGGGAGAGGGATAGAGAGTCAGAAACATCGATGAGAGAGAAACATCGACCAGCTGCCTCCTGCACCCCCCCCCCCACCGGGGATGTGCCCGCAACCAATGTACATGCCTTTGACTGGAATTGAACCCGGGACCCCCCAGTCCACAGACCGACGCTCTAGCCACTGAGCCAAACCGGTTTCAGCAGATGACTACAATTTTAAAAAAAGGTCAGTGTTGGCAAGCATGTGGAGAAAAGGAAACCCTTGTGTATTGATGATGGGAATATACAATGGTGCAGCCACTATGGTGAACAGTAAAAAAAACCCCTAAAAGTAGAACTATTATCTGATGCAGCAATTTACTTCTGGATATACAGGGTGGGGCAAAAGTAGGTTTACAGTTGTTTGTATGAAAAATAATATAATAATAAATAATAATAAAAGAATAAACTGTGTGTTTTATGTATTCACAACTGTGAACCCACTTTATATGCCAAAAATAAAATAAAAAAATTGAGCTCAGAATTTTGAAGCCATATCTGCTCTCCCATGTTCATCACAGTATGATTCAGAATAGCTCAATTCTTAGTATATTATGAGCACATAAGCACTTTCATTAAAGTATTTTAAGAATCCCCAATCAAATCATATTAATGTTGTTTAAATTAACTGTTCTATAGGGCATCAAATTGTCCATAGTATTTTTATAATATATTTTTTATTGATTTCAGAGAGGAAGGGAGAGGGAGAAAGAGATAGAAACATCAATGACGAGAGAGAATCATTGACCAGCTGCCTTCTGCACGTCCCACAATGGGGACTGAGCCTGCAACCCAGGCATATGCCCTGACCTGATGGGGAATCGAACCGTGATCCCATGGTTCATAGGTTGAAGCTCAATCACTAAGCCACGTCGCCTGGGCCTAGTATTTTTTTTTTTTAAATATATTTTATTGATTTTTTTACAGAGAGGAAGAGAGAGGGATAGAGAGTTAGAAACATCGATGAGAGAGAAACATCGATCAGCTGCCTCTTGCACACCCCCTACTGGGGATGTGCCCGCAACCAAGGTACATGCCCTTGACCAGAATCGAACCCGGGACCCTTGAGTCCGCAGGCCGACGCTCTATCCACTGAGCCAAACCGGTTTCGGCTGGGCCTAGTATTTTTTAAAAGTAATAATAACAATGGCTAAATCATTTTGTAACACAATTGTAGAATTTAAGTCTCTGGCTTCAATATTTCAGAAATGAAATAACATGATTCATGTTGCTTCGTAAATATGTTTAAAGCCATCACAAAGACATACAGCGTTGCCAGTGTGGGTAAGGTATTCTTACCTTTGTTTCTTTAGCGTGTTGTTGTTATAGTTGAGTCCATTTTCGAGGGACCTAAACTAAGTCCCTGTAAGCACTATCTCCACTACAACTTTTCCTGGGTTCCTTAGGATGTCAGTATCAGCACTGCCTCTTGGAGAAATAAATGTGTCTTCTTATCTTAAAATAGCAAAACACAGCAGCATTGATGATAATCAGCAAGGGGCTGATGACGCAGGCATCCCTTTCTGACAGAGCAGCTCTTGCCCTCCATAGCTCCATGTCACAGATTCTCTTTCCATTCCCTCTCTAATGAGCATTTCTCTGAGAATCAGACACGCACACAAAGACTTTGATCAGCACTATGAATAGACAACTTCTTTACTTATTTTACTAGATATTCAAGACCAAATAGACTCTAAAATGGATGCTTAAACATAATTTTGTTTTTGGCACCTGGTGAATAAAATTGATCAGATTATTTCCTATAAAAAATTCACTTTCAAACTTGAAGGTTTGTAATTTTAAAAAATTAAGAATGTGTGGAGAGTCTACCTGAGTAATTTAGAAGTTTTCTACATTCCCATTGTACCTCAAGCTACGTTTTATTTTATATTTAACCACACATGGTGGTTTTGGACCACGAATGGAAATGCCTGGGGCACTAGAGGGAATATGCCTCTGGTTACTGGTTACTTTGAAGAGTTTTTGAAGAGGGCGCTGCCTGCGTCTTAGCCAGCATTTCCTAGGCAGGTACAGATTAAGCACCAGGGGGCAGGCTTGGATCACAAAAGTTTGTGGGCACTTGCTTTTCTTCAGAGAAAAGTCTGTCTCTACATAAATCAGCAGGGATCAATATTTTGCAAATTGGATTGTTGATAAGAATAAACCATTTTGTATCATGTCAATAATTCATATAAAATTTTACATTTCTGCAAAGTAAAATAAACTTCCTCAATTCCAGTTTTTATTTAATATTATTCTTATATTTTGTGGTATAAATGAATACTTTTTTTTTTTGGGATAGTAACTGCTCTGTAAATGTTAACTCTATGTAACAGATGTTTTTGTAAACTTGACAGAATACATAGAATATAATAGGCTATTGGCAAAATAATTTGGAATCTTAGATATTTTTTAAAAAATTATTTTTAAATCTATTTTATTATGGATAATTTAGAAATTCGCAAACACACTACAATATACAGATGATAAACTATAGAATTGTACACTTGAAATCTATGTAATTTTATTAAGCAATGTCATCACAATAGATTCAATAAAAATTTTAAAAAAGAAATTAATGATATGCAAAAAGAATAAAATATTGCAGCCTTTATCCCAATATTCAATGAGAACCACTGTTACCATCTGGTGTACTTCTTTGAAGATATATTATTTAATCAAGATGCTTCTATCCATCCCCATCGACCTGCTTCTATTTTTCACTTAACTTATTGTTGATAATTTTCCTGGCATTGAATAGTCTTCCATATCATGATATACAATAACTTTATAGTATTGTATTATATAAATGTGCATAGTTTAGATACTCAATACCTCATTTTAAGTTATGTAAATTATTTACAACTTTTTGATAAGTTCTTTTAAAAAATATAACATACTCTGGTTTCCCAAATTGATGGACCATAACGCATACATTTTTCATAGAACAGTTTTACATACATTGAGAACAATATAGTTTACCTTCAAAGTAAAAGATGAATTTCAGGTAAGGATAGTGCCCTAATTTACAGCCTCTTAAAGAAAGGTGAATCACAATTTAGAGGTGAATTCCCACACTCATTATAGGTATTAATCACCTAGTTCTCTTTCCTACAGCATTACGTCAAATCACATTTAATGATGGCTTGCCAAAAAACCCCACTTGAAATGTGGTTCCTCACTATGACTAAGAATATGATAAATTTACCTTATTCCCATTGTGTAAGTCATCCTCATTTAGTGCCAATTACCAGCACCTTGAAGGCATATTTCCCACATTTCAGGGGGGTTTTCTGTGTGAGGCCTGTATATGTCAGTGCGAACGCCAACTACAGTGCTTAAGACTACTAAACATACAAGAGTAACACGATTGAGGACCATTCTGGCTTTTGGAAGCAAGTCAGCTTTCAGGTGTCTGTGCCGAGATGGATTGTGCAAATAACTTATACGATCAGTAATGACAATCAGTGTGAACTTGGGCAAGTTGTTCAAAACATTTGTGTGCTCCAGATTCCTCTCTCATAAAGCAGGCTTGGCCAGAGCTGTCTTTGTCAAGTTACTGTGAGTTTCTGGAGTGCCTGTTTATAATGTGCTGCCTGGGTCCCATTAACAGCACTGAGAGTGGGGGCAGGTTCAGCTGCTCCAAAGTCTCCTATCAGCTGTGCATCACTGCAGGTTGCCCAGGACCAAACCAGAGAGAGTCGGACCTGCATCACCACCATTTGTCCACCATCCAGAACTGTAATGTCAGTGCTGACATGTACACATAAGGAACTATTGGACATTGAAATTGGGTCTCAAAGGGACTGTTGGCCCAGAAAGAAACTCACTACAGACTGATTCATTTGCCTGTCACCATAACCATTATTGCTTGTCTCATTTTCGGTTCTTATAAGTGTATTTCTAATAGCACATGATCTCACTCATCTAGGGGAAATAATGAACAACATAGACTGATGAACAAGAACAGACCCAGAAACAAGGAGGCATGGATCAGGCTGTCGGGCCTCAGAGGGAGGGTAGGAGAGGGTGGTTAAAGGGGAGAGATCAACCAAAGGACTTGTGTGCAAGCATATGAGCCTAACCAGCGGTTAAGGACAACAGGGGGGTGGGGGCATGTGTGGGGAGGGGTGTGGGATGGGAATGGGGGGGATGAGAACAAATATGTGATACCTTAATCAATAAAGAAATTTAAAAAAAAAGGTCTCCTATCAACAGTGGACAAGCTGGGATTTACACCTGATGTAAAACTTCTCCCTCCCTTTCAGCAAGAGTAAACACAGGCATCAATCCTAAAATCATGTCACTTCTAAATTTCAACCCCAGGGTTAGTGAAGGGGAGCCACACACTGGAGTTATGACCTGCCTTCACAGACCTCTTGCCTCCATTAGCGAGTGGTCAGGGAGGAAACCCAGACCCTCATACACTGCTGTAAGATGTGGCATACAGTTTGACAGTTCCACAGAATGATAAACATAGAGCTATCATATTCTACCCCTAAATATATGTCAAGCAATTCCACCCCCTAAATATATGTCCAAGAAAAATATAAACATATACTCACACAAAAACTTGAGCATCAATGTCCACAGCACCATGATTCAGAATAGCACAAAAGGAGAAACAACTAAATCTATCAACTGATGAATGAAAGGATAATGAAAATGTATTCTATGCTTAAAATGGAATTTTATTGGAAAATAAAAAGGAAGGAGTGACTGATACATGTTACAATGTAGATGGACCTTGAACACATTGTGCTAAGTGATAGAAACCAGGCAAAATAACCACATATTTTATGGTTCCATTTATATAAGATGTACAGAATAGGCAATTCCATAGAGACCAGAAAGTAGTTGAGGGTTTTCTATGATTGGGAATGGTGAGCTAGGGGGAGAAATGAATTTTTAATAAGGCATTTTTATTAAACATATGCTCAGTTTTACCATTATAAGAGAAATAAATATAGCTGATTATAGAGTTATTTTTACAATGCCCTCCTATTAAAAATAATTTTAAAATTCTATTAAAATGATGAAGAAAACAATAATGAATAAACATGATTGTTATATAAGCCCAGATATATAGGCAATCAACATGAGATCAGAATTATTAAAGCTATTAAAATATTTGTAATATAAGTGGCATAATTCAGTGGTTGTAGGTTTATTATGTAGTTCTCAGAAATAACTTCATTACTTTACTTTTTCACTGATGTATGCTTATGGCTAATTATTTACTAACTTCATTATTTATTTATTTCAAAATTACTAATTTCACAAATATTAATTAGCAAGTCAATTAAAATGTAACCTTTATTTTCAAAAACTGCTTATAGTTCAAAAATATAATATTTCACAAAGCTCTTTATAAATGTCATATATTCAACTAAAATATATCTGCTATGTTATCCTCTCTAATAAAGGAGTAATATGCAAATTAACCATCACTCCACTACACAAGCCATGGCCACCAGCCACACCCACTAGCCAAGCCATGCCCACCAGCCAATCTGAGCAAGTATGCAAATAAACCCAACCAAGATGGTGGTTAATTTGCATACATAGGCGCCCTGAGCGGACCCCCTGCAACGGATGGCAGGGAGCTGGGGTCTGCTCTGGCACCAGGCCGAAAACCACCAGTGGAGGCTTTTGACCTGGTGCCAGAGCGACCCCCTGCAATCGATAGCAGGGATCTGGGTGTCCGCTGAGGCACCAGGCCGAAAGCCTCTGGCGGAGGCTTTTGGCCTGGTGCAAGAGCGGAGCCACTGCAATTGATGACAGGGAGCTGGGTGTCCACTCAGGCCCCAGACCAAAAGCTTCCGCCGGAGGCTTTCTGCCTTGTGCACGAGCAGACCCCCTGCGATCAATCGCAGGGAGCTGGGTGTCTGGTCCGGCACCAGGCCAAAAGCCTCTGGTGGAGGCTTTCGGCCTGGTGCACGAGCGGACCCACTGCGATTGATGACAGGGAGCTGGGTGTCGGAGCAGACCCCCTGAAATCAATAGCAAGGAGCTGGGTGTCTGCTCCGGCCCCAGGGGTGTCTGCTTTTGGCCTGGGGCATGAGCGGACCCCCTGCAATTGATGACAGGGAGCAGACCCCCTGCAATCCATAGCAGGGAGCTGGGTATCCACTGCGGCACCAGGCCGAAAGCCTCCGGCGGAGCAGACACCCTGCAATTGATGACAGGGAGCTGGGTGTCTGCTGAGGCCCCAGGCCAAAAGCCTCCTAGGCTTTTGGCCTGGTGCTGGAGCAGACCCCCTGCAATCCATCACAGGGAGCTGGGTGTCTGCTGCGGCCTGGTGTTGGAGCAGATCCCCTGCAATCGATCGCAGGGAGCTGGGGGTTGCTTCGGCCTGGTGCACCAGCGGACCCCCTGTGATCAATAGCCTGGGCAGGGAGCTGGGGGTCTCCTTTCGGCCTGGGTAGGAGGGGACCCCCTGTGATCGATCGCAGGGAGCTGGGTTTCCGCTCCTGCCCAAGGGGCATTCGGTCTAGGCAGGCCTGGGCAGGGTTGAGCCGGTGATCAGAGGGAGCTGGAGGGGCCTGCCCAGGCTTAAAGCTTCGGCCAGAGACTTTAGGCCTGGGGAGGGCCCAGCCCTCTATTGGTGTGAACTATAGAGAAAACACCTTTTCTGATTGCACATTGGCTAAGCTCCCTGTATGCCATTGGTAATATTCTTAGTAACTTGGGTAATAAGAATCCAAAAAGGTGATCTAGGGTTTTTCCACCACACTTCTGGAGAAAAAAATGAAGGTCCGCTCCTGGAGGGCTAAGAAATGTCATATTCTGCCCTAGCTGGTTTGACTCAGTGGATAATGCCTCGGTCTGCAGACAGCAGGGTCTGGGTTTGATTCTGATCAAGGGCATGTACCTAGGTTGCAGGCTCCTCCCTGGCGGGGGCCCAGATCAGGGCTCATGCAGGAGGCAACCAATGAAAGTCTTCCTCTCACTTTGATGTTTCTCTCTGTCTTTCCCTTTCTCTTCCAAATTCTCTAAAAGTCAATGGAAATATATCCTCAGTGAGGATAAAAAATAAATAAAGCAATGCATATCCTATGAAAGACACATCTTGAAAATGCCTAAAGAAACTTGTCATTTTTTCTTGGTGAAGGGACTGGAGTCCGTGTCGATAAAAACACCTTGGTGGCTGCGGTTACTAGCAGTGGCTGCAGCAGCGGGGTGATGGGGCTGGTGCCTTCCCTTGATCAGCCTGGTTGCCTCCCACAAAGGGAGGCCAGACTGCGGCTTAGGCCCGCTCCCCGGGGGGCGTGGGCATAAGCCATGAGTAGGACATCCCCTGAGGGCTCCCAGTATGTGAGAGAGACCTCTGACCCCCAGTGCACGAATTTCATGCACCGGGCCCCTAGTTTTACATAATATGCATAAACATAAAAAAAGTTTTATTTTGAAAAATGTTTTTATTAAATACTAGAGGCCCATTGCACAAAATTCCTGCACTTGGGGGGAGGGTCCCTCAGCCCGGCCTGCACCCTCTCACAGTCTGGGAGCTCTGTGATGGATTGCTCCAGCAGAGGGAGGCCCAGGCTACCTGCAACAGCACTGCTGGGAGGGTAGCCTGGGCCTCCCTCTTTGGGGCAATCCATCAAAGGGCTTCGTGATAGATTGCCCCAAAGAGGTAGGCCCTTCTCCCCTGCCGGGGCTCTGCAATGGATCGCCGCTGCAGAGGGAGGCCCCACCCACCCGCTGCAGCCCACAGGTCAGTTGCCTGAGCCTCCCTCTGCGGGGCGATCATGGGGCGATGGCTAGACCCCCAACCAATTGCATCACACCCGCCTTGGCTGGCCTGGCACCAGTGGGTGTCATAGCATGGTCCTCTGGATGGTCATTCCACTGTCCTGCCATTCGGTCGATTTGCATATTATGCTTTTATTATTGTAGATAATTTCTGTTGCAATATCTCTTAACTGTCATATCTTCTCTGCCAGCATCCCTCCCCCCCACCCAATACATACAAAGTATGACCATCTTCCCCCTCAGTGTGTATGGTCTTCATAATAATAACTGATATAAAAGCAATAGAATTCCTAAATTTGTTTGTGGTAAAAGAAAAAAAAAGATCAGTTAAAAACAGAAACACAAACAATTAGAAAGTTTCATCAGAAAGATAATGTTTTCACTTCCAAGGGCTCATACATATATCTTGTTCATTTTCAGTAATATCTGTCAAACCAAGGGCATCCTCTAAGTGAAGTCACCACAGAATTAGCGCGCACGCGCACACACACACACACTCCTAGCTTGTGAAGACTCGTCTGAATGGTTTCATTAGTAGGATGTGTCACTATGAACGCTTGGTGTCATGTAAATTGAGTTTTGAAATGACACATACTTCTGTTATTCTCCAGTTAGCCAGACATTTCTGTTGGGCTTCCCTTCTTTTCTAGTCATCTGTGAAAGAAAGAAGAAAACTTGGGACTCTAGAAGACACCTGAAGAAACAGAAACTACTCTCTCATTTTGTTCAAAATGCATTCTCTAGCCGTTCTAGCTCTAGTCAAAGTCTGCATTGTTCTGCTCGTGGGAAGGATGAAGACCTTGACTAGAGTTAGAACAGGCTGAGAAACTCTGGACCCAGGGAAGAGCATTAGGAGGACAGTAAACATCACTGAATGCTGATTTAGGCCAAAGCAGGCTTGCAAAGATGTACACCAAGCATGTCAAACTCAAAGGCTAGCACGGGCCAAATAAACGAGGCATGCAGCCCATAGGCCGCGAGTTTGACATGTTTGAATTGTATACTGTGATGGTGAACAAGGCTCGCGAGTCATAGACCTATGGGATAAAGAAAGTGATTGACTGCTAACAGATGAAGACAAAATAAAATATCTTTACCTCTATATGATCAATCAAAGGGGCAAAAGGGAGCTTAATAGTCAGTTACATTTGATCAGGGGAGGAATATGCATGTAAAAATTTTACACTTGTGTCTATTGTTTATTTTTATGATTTTGTGACTTATCTAAAAGGGGGAGTGGTTTGAATCCAGATTTCAAAATGGTGGAGTCCTGCTCTCCTGCCATTTACTTATTTATTTATTTATTTATTTATTTATTTATTTATTTTATAAATCTTTATTGTTGAAATTATTGCATATATCCCTTTATTCCCCTTTGCCCTCTCCTCCCATCCTCCCCACAAGCCTTCTCCTGCCTTTTAAAGGAAATTAAAACTGTCACCTTTTTCCAGCTGGCTCACCTATCTGAATCTATTCTATCAAGGTCACTTATTTCTATTGAAACATTATGTCTAGAATAATATGCATCTCCATTTTCCTCACACATTTTCATACTCTCACACACAAAGTACCACAGCTTGAGTGAGGCAATAGAACAGGAAGCTACAAATGTGCAAACAAATGGGGCAGGAGGAGAATCTTTGTACAGAGAAGACATGAGGCAGAGAGATCACCAAAATCAGGACCATTTTCTGCCTCCATTCTCTACTCATATATTTCATCCCTAAAGAAAACACCCCATTGAGCAAACTGAGGCTCTGGCATAATCTCACTAGAGCCCCTGGTGACATGGGACATGAAACTTAAGTATGAGTACTCCATCAGAAACTGTATTTCCGGAGAATTCTGAAAAGGCATGCCAGGAAATAAAAATAGTGAAGAGTTGTTTATTATTACAAATTTTTAAAATATGCTCATTGATGTACTTAAAAGTATCATGTCTGTGTCAAAAAAGTACAGGTCCAAAGTTTATAGGAAATACTAGGTCATAGCATTATGTCTGCAGTTGGTGGAATGAGAATGGTATTCATGTAATTGCGATAGTCCAGCTTTCTTTTGGGTTGATTTTTAAAAACAATAAGAAATGAAAATATTTATTTATTTATCAAAAACAGTTTTGAAGAAATTTTAAAGCAGCCAGAAGTAAAAAGAAAGCATCACTTTCATAATTTTTCGATCTCTGTAGATAGGACATAATGAAATGTAAATTGTATTTATCTATTATATATTAAGTTATTCCTTGTTAACAAAATCATACTGATGAGAAAGTTTTGCTTTAGGATTTTTTTCTGAATATGATATGAGTCACTAGGTGTAGAAACAAATGATTAATTACAACCTACGCACTACCACACAGTTATTTTGAAAATGATAATGCTCCCTCCCATTTTTCATATTTTCCACACTGGAAGGAAAGTCCAACCATTGACTTGAAGAAGAGTAATATTCTAAAGAAAATTCTCAAGAAAGATGCTAATCAATCCTTTTGTAATTACCCTTTGTTTAAAAGGGAATTTTCCTGCCCTTACACACATGCATACTCCTTATTCTGGAAATTGGTGGCATATGGTCCATGTATTAGAAAATAAAAGAATTTTTAGGAACCTATGATAAGATAGTGAGGCTAGTCTATTAGGATACATTTCATTGAGGATTTCCATAATAACATATGAAATCATAGTATGAAAGTACCCTTTAAAAAGTATTCCCCATCTTTTATTTACATTAAATGTCATATTCTTTGTGCCCTGGATTTATCTACTTTCTAACAGGTGATGTGTGCAGCAATTAGAATTCTAACAGGGTTAAGTCCTAAGGCTGGGGAAACATAGAAAGTTAAGGAAGTCTTGAATTCCTGTGAATCACTATGACAGTGCTGGGATTCATGCTTAGGAAGACATTGCATTGTGTATTTGCTACATCATTCAACACAGTACAAATACAAGAAAAAAATATGGAAATTAAAAGAGAACAAATGATACTGCATTTTCAGATGACATGATTATAATTAGGGAACTATATAAAATATACTGGAAAAAAACCCAAAACAAACTAATTAAAAAACTGGAACAAATAAGCGGGTATAGCAACTTGAAGGATACCAGATCAACACAAAAAGACATTTTTTTCCAATATACCAGCAATAAACAATTGAAATTTGAATTAAAAAAGAAAAATTCTAGCATTTACATTAACACCAAAAATCTATAGTACTTAGATGTAAATCTAACAAAGTATGTTCAGATTCTTTGGCAATAAATTGCAAAACACTGATTAAAGTAATCAAAGAAGATAAAAATAAATGGAGGTATATATCTTTATGGATTTGAAGACTCAAATAATCCTGGGTTTTCTCCTTCCATCCATAGTTTACTTATTTACCCTTTATGAAGGCATTTGAAACAAAGTCATATACTCTCACCTTGATCTATACATCAATGAAATCCTAATCAAAATTCTAGCGAGCTACTTTTGAAATTGAGAAAAAGAGATTCTAAATTTGTGTGTGGTGTGTGTGTGTGTGTGTGTGTGTGTGTGTGTGTGTGTAAATGCAAACAACACAGTACTGATAAAGATTATAAAGTTGGACAACTCAACTACATGATTTTAAGATTTATAAATATGGAATAACCATGACAACATTAAATTGGCAAAAAAAAGTAGACAAATATATCAATACTAGAGGCCCGGTGAACAAATTCATACATGGGTGGGGTCCCTTGGTCTGGCTGGTGATTTGGCCCGATCGGGGGAGGAGGGCGGGGTGGCTGGCCTGTGGGAGAGACCACGGGAGGTTGGCCTCAGCAGCAAGCTAACCAATGGCCGATTCTGCGAGGAATTCGGCTTCCTCCTCCCTCCTGTCTTGGTCCGGGGTGTGGGTGAACCAGATTCGGGACTGTTAGGACCCCAGCAGCAAGCTAACCAATGGCTGATTCCAAGAGGAATCGGGCTCCCTTCTCCCTCCTATCTGGGTCTGGGGTGCGGGTGAACCAGATTCAGGGCTGTCAGGGCCCCAGCAGCAAGGTCTGGGTCAGTGTGCATCATAGCTACCCGCTGGTTGTCTGGTTGTCTGGTCATTCCAGTTGTTCCAGTCATTCAGTCATAACGATCACTTAGGCTTTTATATATATAGTTAGTAATGGGTTGGGGGATTGAAGGGCTGGTGGAGTGGGAGCCTCCAATTGCCCCAGTACAACTGGTGAGTCAACATGCAGTGAGATCTTCCCAATGGCCTCCCTCAACAACTCATAATTACAAAAACTGCTAGTAACAATGGATAAGCAACTGGTGGAACAGCAAATTATTAATCAGAAATTCCATAATATGAGCTATTAAAGAATTTGGTCTACTAGGATAGATATGGGATTCATTCACAGGATACATATATGGCATTAAATTAATAAATGATAGATAATTTTTAAAAAGTTAATGTCTAATCACGGGAAAACT
The DNA here is from genome assembly GCF_951640355.1 of Cnephaeus nilssonii. NCBI lineage: Eukaryota > Metazoa > Chordata > Mammalia > Chiroptera > Vespertilionidae > Cnephaeus > Cnephaeus nilssonii. Next base: position 10,554,014 of record NC_137074.1, read on the forward strand.
ATTAAATATCCTTTATAATGACATCCATTAAAATTAAACCTTGAAAAATATGTAATAACATTTTAATTCATACAAAGTGATCTGTTAAATAAAGAAGTTGAGGTGCAGAACTGTAAATATAACATAAAATATATGTTGTAGAAAACATAAATAAATGTAGATGCACAGGAAAAATACTGGCAGTGTTGTTTTGGGGTTCATAAGTATCTTTAAGTGGTGGTCTTGTTCTTACATGTATTTTTCTGGGGAAAGAGGTCCTTTAGCATTCATTCTAGTCTCAGAGGTTTCCACAATCTAAAAAACTTAATGATCATAAAAACTCCTTTTTTTTACAAGGAAGGCTTAGAGATGTTAAGAGAATATTATCAAGGTTAAAAAACCCCAGAAAATCTTGAGTCCTGAAGCCAAGTTTCCTGCCTCCATGTCAAGTGCCTTCAGCCAATTTCGGTTGCTACTCAGCAGTTTAAAAATGCAGGATTAAATTATATTCAATAATTTAGATAAAATTATAGACAGTTACCTGCCAATTTCTTTATAGAAATTAAATTCCAAGAATGTTACTCTTTTTACCTGTAGAATTACAATTTTCTTTTAAATTTTATTTTCAAGATTGCATCATAGTTACCTTTTGGTGGAAGTTTTTCACATCTTAGTTTTGCTCACAAATACAAATTCAAACTTGACCAAGTGGGCTTCCTATTATATAGGGATAGATATATAGATGAATATAGTTAATGATATAGGTGACATAGAGATAAAGAGAGAGACGGAGATATCTCAACACTAAAATTTTGTTCATAGTCTTAATTAGGAAATTTGATTTTTTAAATTGATGATACAAACTTCATCATAGCACCTCTCTGAATTATACTAATTCCAAGTTAGTTACTTGGATTTCTTATGTACTTAAAACAATTACCTGATTCCTATAACACACCACCTCATGTTAAATTAGGAGTTACTGGAATAAAATAGTATGTCACCAGGAATTGGTTTGGGCATGAAATAACACCCACATAACCCAATTGTTTCTGTCTTTTTTTTTTTTTACTTTAGGCCATTTGAACAATGGTTATATAACAAAGACACTTTTGGATTCATAGCTTCTTATTCATAGCCTGATTGCTTGTGCCAATCATACCAATATTTGTTGATAATACTTTTCATGTAGAAAAGTGAAGCACAGGAATTTGAGAAATTACCAACTTTTCACATTCTCTAAGTAATATGATGTAATGTGAGATTTCCTCATGAGTAAAATGCCAGACATAGTGATCATTGACAACTAATATTTAGTGAAGGTGAAGTTGTTGATAAAGTGAAAGTGAATTCATAAGCCAATGGCGATACATAACATGCACCGACTGGCAGTAGTATTAAATGACTGGAATCACAACTTTTACTCATTGAGATTTTCCCCAACCCACATGTGTCATCAAATAAAGCATTACATATCATATGAAGGAAGGGAAATGACTGTACACCAAATGTGGCATGTAATTAAAGAAAAATAAACTATTAATCAGGCTGAAATCCAATCAACAGTAAAACACAATTGTGTGCTCCTTCAATATTTAGGCCAATGAATAGGTTCTAAGACTAATGAACTGACCAAATACTTATTATTCTCTCTTTCTTATTTGATATATTTTAGTTTTCATGTGGATTTTAATTCTTAGTCTTTGGGAATAGCTAAAGCAGAGACAAACTTTTTTATTCCATTTCCTTTGGTCAGTTTCTACGAAGGAATGAAACAGTGACAGTAAATACAAACCAAACTTTCCTCCATACCTGTTCCTTCTCCACTCCTTGTCATTATTCCACTGTCTCCGGACAACCTGACATCTGTGGGACAAGTTTGAGTGACTTTAACCAACTCTAACTTCCCTATGCACTTCTAACTGCAATCCCAAAAGAGGTAGTCTACTTGTCATCTTTACTGTGGCATGGATATCAGCCAATCAGAACAGAGGCCAGCCAAAATTATCTGTCCTCTATTGTGTTCTGTCTGGCTATGTTCTATTTTGTAGTGGCATAGATGACACTTGACACAGGTAACAGTTCCTGCCTTCTTGAAATACCACTTTTCCTTGGTTTCCAGTATTCTTTTGATCATATTTCTATCTCATTAGGTGCTTTTTTCCAGTTTCCTCTTTTGTCTCCCCTCTTGTCCCTGACCTCTACCTTTTGGGATACCTCAAGGCATAGTCATCAGAATGTTTTTCTCCTCTGTTGACACTACTTTAGAAATTTCATCTAGCCTTCCACCTATAGACACCTTCGATGTGCTGAACACAACCGCAATGCTCACCAATGACCTTTTTACGTTCACATACACGTACAGACTCAAGACACTATCATGAACCACATTTGACATCACTCTGCTCAGAAGGTTATCAGACAGAAGCCACAGCATGCCAGCAACTCAACATCAACGGCTCCTTGCAGGAGTAGTTCCTGCAGCAGTCCATGAAAGAGTGCACAGAGCCACTCAGAACATAGGAACTCAGATGACAATTGAGGTCCAAGGAGGCAAAACCACTCTGGGCACTCAGTGAAACTTCTCTGGCTTAAAAGCCTCATGTCAGACAGGAGCCAAAGTACCTACAGACATAGCCTCCAGAGGCCCTGTAGCAGACACACACATTATAAGAGTCATTGCCCACAGAAAACCCAATGTATAACCCTATTGGGTATTCAAAGTTCCTTGTCCAAATGCAGTTTGCATCTTAGGAGTAATTTCTATTTTAAATAACGTTGTCTAGACATGGCAACTTAACTCTTATCAGATTGCCATTGAACTAAACCCAGCAGGTTCAATGAAGGTCAAATCTTCATATAGAACTAGAAACTTTTTTAAATAGAAAAGGTCTAACTTTACCTATAACTCTTAAATTTCTATTTTCTGTCCAGACTTTTTTTCTCCGAAGTTCACGCTCAGATATCCTACTGTGTTTATTTGACATTTTCACTTAATATTTAACTGGTGATGTCATCTAATAGTATTCATATTTGAATTCTTGATTTTCCCCACCAAACACATCCCCCTAGTCTTCCCAATCTCACTAAATGCCAATATCTTTCTATATGCCAATGTTGAATTATTAAAGTCATCCATAACTTCTCTTTACCCCTTACACCTCACATCCAATCAGCAGATACTGAATATCCAAAATCCAGACACTTCTCCCAATTGTCACTGTGACCTCTTTACCTCAAATAGCGACTGTGTGGCTGTTTGACCTTTTGGCAGCATAAAAGATAGTGCTATGCTAGTAATGTGAGAAGAGCAGAGGGGAGAAACTTGGGTTTATTCTTTTTTCTTTTTTTTCCTAGTAGAAAAAATAGAGTTCTCAAGAAGTTAACAGAAATAGCTGGGAAGCCAGTTTTTAAAATCCAGGTTGATGTGGGCTTTGACAAAATAATTTAACATAAAATAAATACACAAATTCATTCTATAGACATAGATCAGTGAGTTCCAAGAACAAAACAAATGCCATTTCTATGCAGAATCTATTTATTGACTGACGGATTGGGCATGATTTTTTTTTTTTTTTTGTAATTTCACAGCATGCACACTGCTAGCTGTTCTTTTAGCTCCTTTGGCATAAGAAATCAACTAGAATTCTCCTCTTGGCTTAGAGTATATATTCATTTTTATAAGAGCTGTTGTAGCTGAAACCGGTTTGGCTCAGTGGATAGAGCATCGGCCTGTGGACTGAAGGGTCCCAGGTTCGATTCCGGTCAAAGGCATGTACCTTGGTTGTGGGCACATCCCCTGTGGGTGGTGTGCAGGAGGCATCTGATCGATGTTTCTCTCTCATCGATGTTTCTAGCTCTCTATCCCTCTCCCTTCCTCTCTGTAAAAAAATCAATAAAAAATATATTAAAAAAAAAAAGAGCTGTTGTATAACGCTCCCATTGTACCACTTTCCTTCAGGAAGATGTATTTGGGAATCTCCATGAGACTTGGCAACAATTTTTGAATTCCTATATATTTCCCCTATAGACAATTCAAATGCACATGCAAAGTCTGTCTTGGGCACAGTACTAAGAACCTCAGATTACCCAAAGATAAAAAAAGTAAATCTAAACAAAGATTCCATTTGAAAATACATATGCATAAATCACCTTTAAACCATTTCAGTGCCTAAAATTTGTCAGGATCCATTTTTTAAAAAGGCAATTAGAGAATTAAATTCAGAATTATACCTGAGCCCTTGTTTATTTAGTTCCACTAATTGTATTAAATACATTGCACATTGTTTAAATGTGCAAATGTGAGAACTTTCCAAAGTTTAGTTCTAGAAAGCACATAAATTAAGAATAAAAATTAGATTAATGAACTCACCACAAAATTGTCTTCCTTTACGGTTTCTTTTTAGTAAAATGTCATGATAGTGGTCATATAAATCAAATCTTGTTTTGTGAAAAAAACACTCCAAAATCATAATATATTTGTCTGTGGTTCAGCTCGGTGGTATTTCTGGTTGTGACTCACTGGGCTGATGTTTGCAGTCACGTGTAATGGCTGAGAGGGTTGGAATGGCTGGATGGTTGGATCCTGTCTTATAATGTTCTCTCAGCCTCAGGGATTCTTGCTTGGACTTATTCAGATATCCACAGAGAAGTTCCCAGCAGCAAGAGAGGGTGCACAAGCACTTTTCTTTTCTTTTTTTTTTTTTTTTTGTTTTGTTTTCTTGTTCAGAGTAAGTCACATGGTTAAGCAAAGTCAGTGTGGGAGGGGAATATCCAAAGGCATCCATACAGGGAAGGAAATTTTGGCCACTGACTTGCAGTAGACATGTTTAACATAGGTGAGATCATAATAAATAAATGGAAAAAGATGAAAGTTTTTATAATAGCAAAATTTATGGTAGAAGGTTGTTCCTTCAAGTTCTAAAGTATAGTGTTACTCTCTTCATATTATTTCTTTTCATATATATATTTAAATTTTATTTTATGATGTAATAAAATCTATGGGTTTAATTTGGGCTGACATGCTTCTTAAGCACACCCAGGGAAATTAATTCTTTAACCAAACACACAAAAAAGAGACTAATAATTAATATGTATATTTTTATTTTACTTGCCGTAAGTCCAAAAGTAATTATTGATATAAAATAATTACAATTAGTACATAACATTTAGGCACTATTTGAATAATCTTTATACTCGACTATATTTATGTACCTAACTTGGTTATCACTGAAGCTATTTTAGAAGCCAAATAAATCTGAGCAAATGAAGAGGCAGTAGCATCTGTAATTTGGGTTAGATATGATCATTACAAACAAAAATTCATTATGCTATGGAGAATTCTACGTTTCTTTTCAGCTATATTTATGGCTGCTGTTGCTGCTAACCCTTGTTTAAGGAAACAGTATCATAAATCAAATAAATACCATCAATGAGACTATGACTGCCAAGAAAAAAAAAATGAGGTAATAAAGGAGAGAAAGTTTGGGGCATGTGGCCCATGCCTATTTGTAACCACCTACAAAGTCTGAAGACATCGCTGCCAGAATATGATTAATAAATATCATGGCTTACTTAATAAATAATGCCAAATAATATTGTGCCATATGGGTTGATTACTGAGATTCAATCAGAATCTCTTAAGTAATATCAGAACATTTCATGCTGGGCTGATGTGTACTGCATCGTTTTTCAAGTTGAGCTTAGTTGAGACTTGAAGGCTGGTTTATTCATTTTCATACAGTGAATATAAAATTCCATTTCAATGTATTGAATTCCTTCAGGAAAATATTTAAGCAATGTATGAGGTATAATCTTGGCCCAAAGCCTGAAATCTTAAAACAAGATTAAATTGTTGGCTAACTAATGTTAAATCTATAACCTTGTCTATAACTTTCCTTGGGAAACTTTGCACATTTTACAATATGTAGTATAAGAAAAATAGAGAGCATTCCATTTCAAAATAGATTTTGAACATAAATCTAATGAATTCAGTAGAAGTTTCTCCTGGGATTTCTAAATAATACTGAGATCACCTCGTATCATTTCCACAGCACATATTATAGGAATGCAAAATCTTAAGGTTTACAAAACACATTCTCATTTATACCCATTGTTTTTCACATGACTGTGTGATGTACAGGAGTTGAGAAAACTAACATGCTTAAAATTAAATTCAGTTAACTTTCTAGGTCACCCAAAGATAATTGTGATGCAGCAAGGGGTAGAATCCAGATCTTTGAATGCACCAAAACATTAGTGTCAAATTTGATGTAAGCTTGCAAAAGCAGAATTTTGAAAAAAATTTCCTTTTAACTCATTCATAAAAACAAATCCACATTCTTGTCATGAGAACATTACATTTTAAATGCGTTTAGGTATTTGTTTCCTCTTTTAAAAATTCTTGATATTCTTTGTGAACTGTCATTTTCACCACATGAAATGGACAAAGAGCTGAATTTTTATTTGTGGAAATATTTATTTGTGATAATATTTTGTTGTAATTCTGTTTTATAGAATTCATGGTCTATATGAGAAAAAGGATTCTAAACTGCCTTACTTTAGCATTCATTTAAATAATGATTTTGCATATTAGAACACATAAAAAAGTTTTGAGTTACTAGAAATTTGGAGTCAAGTTTCAATTCTTGATTGCTTAAGATAGTAGCAACTAAACATTTTCACAAGAATATTTCATGATTTACAATTCTGAAAGTGAAATAGCAAATTTACATGTTGACAATTATATAACTATGATAAAATTAAACAGAGTAATATACCAGAAACAGAAGACTTCCAATAGATATTTTTGAGTGAATCAATGTAAGAAGAGCAAATCCTATATAATAAAAGCCCAGTGACTATTACAGCATAATGACCAGAATGACCAATGACCAGACAACCATCTGGTAGCTATGATGAGCACTGACCCAGACCTTGCTGTCAGCGCCCTACAGCTCCGAATCCCATTCACCTGTACCCTGGACCCTGACTGGAGGGAGGCAGGAGCCCCATTCCTCAGGGAATCGGCCATTGGTCAGCTTGCTGTCTGTGCTCTGACAGCCCCGAATCCCATTCATCCACACCCCAGACCTTGACTGGAGGGAAGAGGGAGCTGGATACCCACACCCCAGGCCCTGACAGCAGGGAGGCGGGAGCCCCATTACTCATGGAATCAGCCATTGGTCAGCTTGCTGTCTGTGCCCTGACAGCACAGATTCCCATCCACTTGCACCTTGGATCCTGATAGCAGGGAGGTGGGAGCTGTATACCCGGATACCTGAATTCCCTTTCAATGTGCACAAATTCATGCACCAGGCCACTAGTACTATAATAAGGGTAAAGACAAAGTAAAGTAGATTTTCCTGTTACCCCTATTTGTATCTTAAAACTATTTCCTAAGGGTGAGTGTATGATAGATATAAAATGTGCCTCTTTCCAAGGTTTGATTGGCTTTTTCCTCCTACAACTATGACATGTTCACTAAGTGTCTAAGAGGGTGAGGGTTCATTATTGCACAATTAAAATTTAAATTTTTGAATGTGCCAAAATGACCTGCAAGAGTTCCATATTCTAACATAATTATTATAGAGGAGGATAATACTTTCTTATTTATAAATTGATCCTACCCTAAAAATAAAATTATGATTTGAAACATGGGTCTCCAGTGTCCATTTTATTTTGAAGTTTTCTCTTAATAATCTCAAAACAAGCAATAGCATGGGAAGTCTAACCACATGATTTATAACTTCATTGTGGTTTATTGACTTGTATAAGCACTTGAAGAATTTTCAACTCCACTTTATATCCACTGCTTACAATGTGGATTCAAGGCCTTTACATGAAAGGCAAAGTTATGAAACATTTTTTAGTGGAATCAAGAGAAACTTTTATGTCTTCATAGTATTAAAGGATTTCCTTTATAAAGGAACAACAGAAAAAGAAAAGTTAGTAAATTCTATATGTAAACAAATATAAGCAATGTAAAGAGAGACATGGCATAACAATGAATTATTATAGAGAATATATAAAGAACTTCCACATATCGTAAAAAAAAGACTAACAGCTCAACATAATAACTGGTAATACACATAAAGAGATTAATTGAATGGCTCCTAATAGTATGAAAGGATTCAACATCTTTTGTAATCAGGGAAATTCCAATTAAAACCACAATGAGATGCCATTTCACACCCACCTGATTAGCAAATATTAACAAGTCCAAGAACATGAAGTTTTGGAAAGGATGTAGAATAACGGGATCTCTAACAAAGCAGATAGGCTGTACATGAGTGCATACATTTTTGAAAGCATTTTGGCATTGTGTAATGAAGCTGAGAATGTGAAGTGTGAATTCATAATCTCACTCTTGAGAACTGGTCCTTGAGAAATTTTCACCAGGAGCCATGTGAATGCTGGATGCTCATAACATTGGCATTGTTTGTACTGGCAAAACAAAGTGAGAAAAATTAACGAATTAATAAAACATTAGAACAGTATGCCTGGAAAGGGAAATAAATTAATAAACTGTGTTACATTCTTATAATGCAAAACTGTTTAATGAAAAGAGATGAACTATAACCCTGGCTGAGTGATTCAGTTGGTTGATGCTTGTCCTCTACACCAAAAGGTTGTAGGCTCAGTTCTTGGTCAAGGCACATACCTAGGTTGTAGGTTCCATTCCTGGTCAGGGGAGTGCAGGAGGCAACCAATTGATGTTTCTATCTCATCTTTCTCTCTCTCTCAAATCTATAAAAAAAACATATCCTCAGGTAAGAATTTAAAATATGATAGAGAAAGATAAACTATATATACTAGTATCTTGTAATTAAATTTCACAAAAATATGTTTGTTAATAAAAAGTAAGTTGCAAGAGGAACAAAAAAAATGAAACAAAAATTTTAGTTGTATTACCACTCCATGGTTTGGGGGAGAGGCAGAGGGCAGAGCAGAAGGGGGTGAAATTAAGGATGGTCATAGAGGAATCTCAGTAATATTGTTAAAGATTGGTTTCTTGAGCTTGTCAGTGGGCATTGGGGTATGTGTTACACACACACACACACACACACACACACACACACACACACATATATATATATAACAATTATGAAGTAAATTAGAAGTTTTGTTTCTTTTATCCTTTTTATTGAATTTGTTGGGGTATCATTGGTTAACAAAATCATATAGGTTTCAGGTACATAATTCTACAACACACCATCTGTACACCACATTGTATGTTCACCAACCCAAATCAAATCTCTGTCCATCACAATTTAACCCTCCTATACCCTTCTCTACCTCCTGCAATCTCCCCTCCTGCTGGCAAGCACCATACTGTTGTGTCCATGAGTTTTTTCTCTCTTTTTTAAAAATATTTTGCTCAATCTCTCCAACCCCCAAATCCCCCCAGCCACACACCCAACAGATGTCAGCCTGCTCTCTATTTATGAGTCTGTCTCTATTTTGCTTTCTAGTTCATTTTGTTCATTAGATTCCATGTGTGAGTGAAATGATATGATATGGTACTTGTCTTTTTCTGACTAGCTTGTTTATATTTTTAATAGGGGATATATATATATATATATATATATATATATATATATATATATATGTGTGTGTATATATATATATATATACATATATATATGTATATATATATATATATATAGACATCAATTTATGTTTTCAGAATTTGATAAACATTGAAAATATAACTATAAGTAGATGCCCCAATAGTTTCTTGCCTCCTTCAATGGTTCATCTTGATCAATCAACACTTAGATACACTTTGGAGACCTACTGCCACAAAAAAAAAATGTAAAAAGAGTTTAGTTATTAGCAATAATAAGAGATGGAATGTTTGACTTTTATTATTTCTTTCTCTCTTATCAAACATATCAGTTTAGAGTCTGTCAGGAAAACAGAAGGCACTCCATACATTTTGAGTTAGGAGGATACAATTCAAGAGACTAGAGCCGCCGGCAACTGTTGAAAGATCCGGGAGAGGAGGGGAGCTGACACCAAGGATCTCCTGTATGTCCTGCTAAAAAATGGGTAATTCTCTGGGAAAAGCATTAGAAAAACCCGCAGAGTCAGACATGAAAATTAGGAGCTCCACTTCCAGAGATTTTGTTCATGATTCTCTGGTTTTCCACATGATATTGATACAGGATATCTGGAGATGACTATTTGAGAAACTATGTTGTAAATTATGATTCTTTACTACCACCTTGATCCCTTCTAAGATAATATAAAACAAAAATAATATGAATATTAATCCATTGCCTTCAATAATTGCACTAATTAGAATAGCTTCCTTGGAAACAAATGTATTTGATGTAGTTGACAACCCGTCAATCAGAAGTGGCTACCTTTATGGAAAGTCTTCCATTTATTTACCTTCTTGTGGTAAGAAGATGGAGCAGAATTACATCTTACCTTTCAGGAAGAAGAAGCTGGCTAACTAGAGATTTAGGGTCAAGCTCTATATAAACCCATATTGATGACACACTGAGGATCAATAGAATATTCATGTTAAAAAAGACAGTGATTCTCAAACAACATCTTTCCTACATTAAGGAATGTCTGTGAAGTTTTAGTCCCTCTACTCTTATACTCATTAAGTAGATTTAGCTCAAGTTAATTGATAAATTAACTTACTATTTTTTTTTTTGAGAAGTAAACTCTAAAAGTGCTCAGAGCAAAGAGGTGGATTCAGTAAGAAAGTCACACCGGATGGCATGGCTCAGTAGTTGAGCATTGACATATGAAGCAGGAGGTCATGGTTCCATTCCACACATGCTAGGGTTGCAGGCTCGATCCCCGGGAGGTGGGGGGGCATGCAGGAGGCTTCCTATCAATGATTCTGTCTCATCATTAACGTTTCTATCTCTCTCTCCCTCTTCCTTCCTCTCTGAAATCAATAAAAATATATTTAAAAGAAAGTGACAAATTTTTTAACTATGAGCATACTTACATTTTCTAACTTGAATTCTTATCAATGGGATAGAATAGGAATGTGGATTTTAGCTAGGTTTTTGATAATCCAAATAATGATTACAACACCCTGGAAGAGCTCAGTGTTCAATGTATACTCCAAAAACTTTTTTACAATTTCATCCATTCTTATAAGACAGGTTATCTTATTACAACCATTTTGCAAATGGTAGTTAACTTGTTTAAGATCTTATAGATTGCAAACCTTTGGTTGAACTATGTCTATTTGCCTCTAGACTTACCATAGACTGTCTGGGATGCCCCATGAGAGATGAATCCTCTGCAGTTGCCATCACAGTTTTCCCTGCCTTGTTTTGGGGAGCTAGACTTTTTGGGGACAATTTTCTGGTCCAGGACATTATCTCAGACCAAGACAGTCTTTTCTTATAAATCAACCAGTGGTACCCCAATATTACAGCTGTGTAAACCCACACACTTTTTTCTAATCCAGACATTTCTGTTTTCCATAATCCTGTCTAAACTCACGCCTACGTTTTTAATTTTGGCAGCTTTAAAATGGAACGATGCTTCTCATGTTTCCTCACTTGGATGGAATTCTTTCCTGTACTCCCTGCCCTGTTCTGCCCTCTATGATCCATGTTCCAACCTGTTAACCTTGACCATACTTTAGCCCTACCCCCTTGGGCCCTCTGAACTCATACTCCAACCCCCAACCCGCTCTGACACCCTGCCCCTGCACATTCCTTTATCCATTTCTTTGGCTGGCTACTAAACCAGGATTGGGTTTCTTTGCTTAGCTTTGCTGGCAGTTGTATTAAATACTACTGATATTGAAAGGATTAATATTCTAGGAAATTTATTTGCTACTTAAATGTCAAACACCTAGTACATGGACATCACTTTTTAGAATATTCTATGCATTATGTTCTCCTCTAAATGAGCAATGTGGCTGAATGATTAAAAATATAGGGAAAAAATAGAGTCAGACTGTGGAAATGAAAGCTCCAGCTCTTTGGCTTTGTATAATCTTGAGCAAGCTTCTTTGTCTCTCTACGTAGCTCAGAGTCCTCCTCTGTAAAATAAAATGGTAGGAATCATATCATTGTTGAGATGATTAAAAGAGGTTATATATGTAAATCACTTAGAACTTCTCTTGGTACTTTAATATTACATGGAACACCAGAATGTTATAGTGATTTCACCCCATATTTTACAATTGTAATAGTTTCTTTTTTAAATTACATCAAATAGGGTCCTTCATAGCAATAACTAAATTTGGTTGTTCATGATGGGTACCCTTATACCTTTTGGACAGGTGTACATATATACTGTGTAATTGATGGAAACTTTAACAAGTCCACTTTAACATTACCACTTTGGTTATTGAGAAAAATAAATCTGCATAATTGCAATGCTGAAGTCCATGATTAAATAGATAAATTCACAAATAGCACATTAGCAGTGAGGAAATGAGGCTGCCTGAAATGAGGTGTCCCTGATGAGAAGTGGCTGGAGGTAGGAGAAACTTGCATGATAATCTAAGTTTAATCTTTATTCAGGGGAAATGGCGAGTGGGGACGGGCAATGCATGACTGTATATAATTCAGAAATAAGGCCTGGTTTGCATCTTAGCAATATTTCTCAAACAGCAGTGTGAAGATGGCCAGAGGCCCTTTGATCAGGTGGAAGCTGGTTTCTATAATTTTCACATGAAATGGGCAGAAATAAGTCAGGGGATGGTACCAATAGGAGCAATAAAGAAGTGGAATCCACAGACTTAATGATTGGTTAAATGTTTAAAAAGAGGACACTGTTACCAGGTTTCTCACAAGGGCTACTAAATGGTTAGTACTGCTCTCTATTAAAATGGGGACTATAGACAAGAAACCTGTTTTAATGCAAAGTGGTTGATTATGGATTTAGATAGGTTGCATAGGAAGGAGATGACTGATATTCTCTGTTAGAGACACCCAGTAGGTTGTTACATGAACTGTGCTTGTACTAGGCAGCAGATTATGAGATAAGGGCATAGCTAAGAAAGCTGAATGCACCCATAGAAGTGATTCTAGGGTATATTAAATCAAGAACATAAGGCTGGAGACCTTGAATGCAGTGTTGCCAATCCCCACCATTCTGTGACATACTAAGCAGCCAGGATATTAGAATAAATAAGATTTAAGAACAAAGTAGATACACAGAGAAAAAACTGTCCAGGGTTAGGGTGAGAGAGCCATTGTAGTGAAAAGACAGGTGTGGCCAAGAAGCACATGGTGCAGAGCAAAGTCGAAAAGTGAACTGGCAAGTTATTGTGGGAATGTGGGGGTTACAGAAACAGAATATTTAGGTAATAGCAAGGAGGAGTGTAATGGAGAAATGTGCCAGGAAGGACAGGAAGATTTACTGCAGTAGTGGCATGTTGGAAATTAAGATTTTTTATATGGAGCAGTTTAAGATTTAACATTATGAGCAGGCTGATAGGGGAGCCATGAGGCTGCATCATGGAAATAAAGAGGAGAATAAGGTCCCTGTTAATGAAGAGTCAATTCTAGTGCAAAGCTGTGCCCTAGAAGAATGGTTGCAAGAATGACAATACATTACAGAAGCTGAAGACGCATTGTGGTTGTATAAAGGCCTGAGGGAGCACTGGGACGGCATAATTTAGGGGGACTTTCTGTATGGGCATCAGAGACAGCAAATTATTCGTGAGCAAGGGCTACGACTAACAGGCACAATTTGTAGGAGAGGGCTACACCGAGCATATTTAGATAGGCAAAAACATAAGACATTGAGACTCCTTAACACATTGAGGAAGTATTAGAGCTGGTGGGCTGACCCAACCATTGACAAAGTCATTTAACTGAGATTAACACTGAAAAGACAGGAGGTAGGTCAGGCCACATCATATGGTGTGAAGTCAAAGACTGAAACTGCTATTCCCAGAGACCTCAGTTGTATAGATGGTGTTTTGCAACCATTGGTTGCTCTGGCCGGTGTTGCATGGCTTTTCTACAGAGGCACTTTTACTGTGATAAATCCATAAATATTTAGAAGAGAAATTTCATTTTGCTTGGGGCCAGAGAATGCACTCATTCAGCTGAAAAGTCCTCCAGGATTGGAACCAGGATCTAGATGTAGAATTCATGAATCAGTTTTGACCTCAGACAAATTATGACATCCTAACAATGTGGTTACTGATCTCTGGGGTGTCTTGGAGCCACCGACAATGTCATCATTGGAAATCAAAGTTGCTGAACAACTCATTGAAGCAAGCTTCTACTGGGGTCTGTGGGGTTATGAACAATCTAAGACAGTGGTCGGCAAACTCATTAGTCAACAGAGCCAAATATCAACAGTACAACGATTGAAATTTCTTTTGAGAGCCAAATTTTTTAAACTTAAACTTCTTCTAACGCCACTTCTTCAAAATAGACTCGCCCAGGCTGTGGTATTTTGTGGAAGAGCCACACTCAAGGGGCCAAAGAGCCACATGTGGCTCACGAGCCACAGTTTGCCGACCACGGATCTAAGAGAAACCACTGCTTTGGTCCCTGAAGAACATGGGAAGCAACAGAGAAGGTGGTGGGATTTGGACACCATTAGGATGCCTGTATCATTGTGTTTACTTAAGGATGACCTCAGGCTATCTCAAAATAATGGTTGATTGTGAGAACTGATACATATACTTGTTCCATACTGCTTTAAGTCTTCCTTTAAAAATAAGAGTCCAAGTCCTCATTATTTACTTAATATTTGGAGATTGTAGTTATTTTATCATATACTTTAAATAAGAAATGATAATATCATCTTTGTTTTTAACTCTTTCTCTTGAGCAAAAATAATTATTTCCAGATTTTCTTAGTGTTTTTTCTTATGCAATTTACAGACCATAAAATCATGTGGAGTACAGAAAAGAAATGATAATTTCAAATACACAATTTAGGGTCTTTGAGGCCATATAATGTAATGATTAAAATCAAGGATTCTGGTCCAAGATTGTCCAGAGTTAAAAAATCTCAGCTCTATTAATGATCCTATCTAATAAAAGAGTAATATGCAAATTGACCATCACTCCAACACACAAGATGGCTACCCCCATGAGGACACAAGATGGCTGCCACAAGATGGCCAGCAGGGGATGGTAGTTGGGAGTGACCAGGCCTGCAAGGGAGGGCAGTTAGGGGTGACCAGGCTGGCAGAGGAGGGAAGTTGGGGGCGACCGGGCCTGCAGGGAAGGGAAGTTGGGGGGGGACCAAGCCCACAGGGGAGGGCAGTTGGGGGGGACCAGGCCTGCAGGGGCAGGCAGGTAGGGGCAATCAGGCTGTCAGGGGAACAGTTAGGCATCAATCAGGCTGGCAGGGGAGTGGTTAGGGGATGATCAGGCTGGCAGGCAGAAGCAGTTAGGGGCAATCAGGAAGGCATGCAGGCGAGCAGTTGGGAGGCAGCAGTCCTGGATTGTGAGAGGGATGTCCGACTGCCCATTTAGGCCCAATCTTATTGGGATCGGGCTTAAACGGGCAGTTGGACATCCCTCAAAGTGTTCCAGATTGGAGAGGGTGCAGCCTGGGCTGAGGAACACACACCCCCGTGCACAAATTTCGTGCACCGGGCCTTTGGTAGTTATATAATGAACAACTTACTTTGACTGAATAGTAAGTTTCCTTTGAAGTAAGGTAAAGTTTTTAATAATATCTAATTTGGGGGATTATTGTGGAGATTGAATGTTAAACATTAAGGATATTGTCTGAAAATTGTAAGCATTCAACAAATGTATCCTCTTAATATTAAGATGGATATTTCTATATATTAAACATTTTATTTAATTTTTAAATTATTTAAATTTCTTTATTGATTAAGGTATTACATATGTGTCCTCATGCCCCCTTACTCCCCCAATACCCCCTACTCATGCCCTCACCCCCCTGTTGTCTGTGTCCATTGGTTAGGCTTATATGCATGCATACAAGCATTTTAGCAAATATAATTTTCAAGTGTCCACTCTATTTATGACTTCTTACTATTTTAGATGGGATAAATTGGAATGCCAACATTATATCTACAGATTGACTATTATAGAAATTCTTTCAATTTGTGGTGATTATAAAATGTTCACAATTACTGTACCTCTAAACTCTTCATTTATGTGAGTTAAAATATTTAAAGGTTTAAAGCTAAGTCCTTTTGAAAAGAGAGTTAGGCAGGAAGTTGAGATAACGCTACATATGGAAAATGTGCTTCTCAGTCTCTGTAAACCAAAATTTGCTCTGCACTCTATTAAAGAAACACCAAAAAATATATCTCCTGGAGGTTACAGTGTAATGCTTAATGTTAGACAACTATGGGCTGAATGATTAGTGTGCAAACAGAAGGAAAAAGAGAAGGCATTGAAATGAACAGCAAATGTAATGTCTGGTAATTAGACATAAGTAAATGTCTCTATTAGGCCATAAATCTGCTCATAGCAATGCCATGATTAATTTTTATGGGCTGAGAAAAGAAATCGAGGGTATTTTTTTTTTTTTAAAGATTATAAGGGGATTACCAGATCCCAATGCAATTTGAGGAGACAACTAATAAGAGAGGGTCTGGCTGGAAGAATATCAAAGGAATTGAAGTTATGCAAAGCAAAATAGATAAGATAATTCCCAAAGGACCAGTTTACAAATAAGAAACTAAAGCAAACAAAATCAGCCCATTTGGGAGAAATGTATTCTGGAGTTACTATTAGCTAAGAGCTATTACATATATACTATATTAAGTTATTTTTATAGAGAGCTTTTCTCATAGATCAGCCCAATCTTTTACTAATGGGAATTTTTGTTCCATTATTGTTAGATGTTAAATTTTTATTTTATTTATTTATTTATTTATTTATTTTTAAAGTGATTTTTTAAAAATATATTTCATTGATTTTTTTACAGAGAGGAAGAGAGACGGATAGAGAGTTAGAAACATCGATGAGAGAGAAACATCAATCAGCTGCCTCTTGCACACCCCCTACTGGGGATGTGCCCGCAACCAAGGTACATGCCCTTGACCGGAATCGAACCCGGGACCCTTAAGTCCGCAGGCCGATGCTCTATCCACTGAGCCAAACCTGTTTCGGCATAAATTTTTATTTTTGATATCTCTTATTGTCAAGGAAAACAAGTATGTGGCCATAGGGCAGGGCAGTGGTATTTTTTTATTCACTCAACAAATGCTTTTTGAACACTTAAAACACACCAGGTGCTCTCCTAGGCACTTACACTTATTTGCATACATTAGCATTATTCATTTTAACAGACACATGGAGCTAGAAAAGATGACAATATTACTCACACCCTTTCATAGTAACCTACTCATTAAGCAATTTTGATCTGATAACTAATTATTAAATCCACTTTTAATTAAAAGTTAGGGTAATTGCTAAGTGTACTAGTATTACAGATAAGTTTATACTCTAACAAGCAGACTTTGAGCATGGGTGAAGATACTGATCTTTAATTTTTATTTATATAAACTACCCAGACCAAAGGAGAAAACTAAAGACAAGATAATGCAACAACAACAACAACAATAAAAAGTACCCTAGGTAATTATTCATTCTTCAAATCAACAAGGTTGAAGTATCTATATTAATAAAAGGGTAATATGCTAATTAGACTGAACGTCCTTCCAGACGACCTTCCGGACGAAGCTCTGGCTGCAGCAGAGGGATCAAGAAAGCCACCATGGCTGCGAGGGATCCAGGCAGCCACTGGGGCTGTGAAGGCCTACTCTTGCACGAATTTTGTGCATCGGGCCTCTAGTAAATAATAAAACAATAAAACGCCCTCATTTTATGTGCATAGTTTAATTAGGTTTGATATATACATCTGTGTTACCACAAATATAACCAAGATGGAGAATTCCCATCACTTCCAAAATGTTGACTTGACCCGTTTTTAGTCCATCTCTTCTCCCCATCTTCTGCTCTAGGCAATTAACTGCTCTCTGTCCCTATAGATTAGATTTGCCTTTAAAAAAATTGGCAACTATTTATTGCATGTGTTTAATAATTAAAAAAAATAAAATACTAGGATTTGAAGTATGCCATTTTTAAAAGTATAATTAAAAATTTCAAATTTCTTACAAAATGGTTGCATCCTAACTCTAATATTACAACCACAGGGGTCAGTGACTTTCTTCAGGAGATTAAGTCTACTGGCAAGGCTCCTGCTATGCCTTTCCCTGTGTTTAACTCTACAAGATTAGCAAAATATATGAATGGGAGAATCATAGAGTATGAAAACAGGACAGCTTTTAAGCCAAGAGCATCAAAGTGTAGACAAAGAAGCTGAAGTTCAGAGTCCCTAAAAGCCTTATATGAAGTCACGAAGATAGTGAGAGAGAGGGAAAAAAAGAGTGGAAGAAGAGATTGATTCCAGTAATGCAGCCTACAAATTGACAATTTTTATTGTGGAGATCAAGCTCAATACCTGTTTAGTTAGCTCTAGGGCAGCAAATTTTATATATTTCTAATGCTTTGCTTTTTTTTTTTAATGCTATGCTTTTAAAAAATATTCAGTCATTCCTATTTTCCCATTTTATTATAGCCATTTGAGTAAACTTGAAATGTTCTAACTTGTTTAGTTGAAACAATCATAGTGATTATTATGGTTTGATTCATTATGGTTTGATTCTATACTGTTAGGGATTTATACAGCCCACAAATGACTCTAGTTAAGCTAGTATTTATTGGTAGTTGCATTGTCATTATGATATGTTAAGCCAAATTTTGGTTGAATTTAATAAACATTTGATAATAACACTAACCCAAAGCTTGCATCTGTGGAGGACTTAAAACTTTACAAAATGTTTCTATGATACTGTCCCTAATCATGCCAGACAGACTAGCACTGATGAGAATTTAGCCCAAGGCTTGAGAAGGTTGAAAGGGACCTGATCTGACTGAAAAAATATTCTTTTTAAAAAATATATATATCTTAATTTATTTTTAGAGAGAGAGGAAGGGAGAGGAATAGAGAGATAGAAACATTGATGAGAGAGGAAGTCATCAATTAGCTGCCTCCTGCATGCCCCACACTGAGGATTGAGCCCATGACCTGTTGGTTACTGGGTCAACATTCAACCAATGAAACACACCAGCCGGGCAAAATATTATCTTTTTTTTTTTTTTGTGAGCTTTGAAAAAATTGAAACTGAAGAATATATAAATAATTTTTCTGAGATCATAGAACTATGAGAGATAGAATGAAAACTAGAACCAAATATTTTTATTACTTGTGATCTAGGACTTGCGTCAAGGTTACAGTAAAAGTTTCTGTCATTGTCAGTCATGTCTATCTCAATCTCTTCCAGCTCCTTCCCCATCCATTGTTCATCCAGCTTTCCCTTCTGGTATATCTCTATGTGGTAACAAGTTGATCCTATGCTATTGATAAACAATTTAAATATCTTAGCATAATAAATGGTCATGAGTATCCATCTAAATTTCTGACTATGCAAATATGTATTTTTGTTTTCTCTCTGTAACAGGTCTTAGAGATGAAAAAGATTTTAATTCTTAGCCAAATATGGCATTTATTTATATTTTTAAATTTCATAGTGATATCTATAGGTCAGCATGATCCAAATATGATTTTAGGAGAAGGGAAAGATTGGACTAAGATCAGGGATAGGTCAGCTCTGTCTAGCTTCTCTGTCTGCACTTCCTCAGAGGTTAAGGGCAGGCCTTCACTCTTATTTTCTCATGGCCTCTTGAGTCCTAAGCATATTTTATTTATGCAAGAAAAGGAATTTCCCTCTGGCCCTGTCCAGAGACCATATAAAACTTCCAACTTTCTGTTTGGCTTCTAAACAACTCTTTAACTCATTTGTGTATGATCTGAATAATTTTAAACATAATTCCATTTCTTCATTTATTCTTTCTTTAAGAGGCTAAGCACCCTACAAAAAATACCTTGGGGATGGCTATAAGCTAAGCTTTGAAATTCATATAATTTTCAACAACCATGCTTTTTTGTTATGACCATTGCAACCAGTGTATTAAAAATTTGGTGTTTTCTTCTTAAGGTAAGCACATGCTTAATAGACTTCCTTCTTGCAAATATAAGTCACATGTTCCCTCAATGTTCATAATTTTCAAAAGATAGTCTAGTTATCTTTTGCCTAATCTCTCAGATAAGTTTTAATATGTTTTTATCCTCATAATATATAATTTAAAATTTGTTCTTCATTGCTTATATCTTACTCTACTTTTGTCTACACTCTCTCTTTTAAAATGTAGTTTTTACTATTAAAATTTTAAAATTATTTTAAATTAGCTTTTTTTTTTTCTGAAAAAAGCTTTATTATTTCCATTTGGTCCAATGCATGGGCTAGGGCTTCAGGGTGGTTAAAAGAATGACTAGTAGTTTTGGGGAGAGGCTCAGGCAAAAGCCAGACACCAGGGGAATGCAGAGGGGCCCCTCAAAGGCTTCTGGGTTCCAAAGGCTCCTAGTCTTGCTTCGGGGTGAGCCTTTTGAAAAGATACTCGCCCAGCCCAGCCTGGTGGCCTGCCAGCCGAGGAGGTGAGCCAGGTGTAGCCCAACTACTTGATGAGTTTCACTTCCTTACACCGGAAGTGATTCTCCAGGAAGTCACAGAGATGAGGGTCTTGAGGGTAGAACCCAGGACCTGTAGCTCCAAAAGGGCCTGGTTCAGGTTCCTCTCCAAGGCCAAGATGGTTTCTATGACATCCTGAGTTTTGCCCACTCATCTTAGAAGGCTTCAGCACATCCTGGAAGGGAATGTGGCCATCATGCTGGTTTTGCAACTTTTAAGAGATACTCAGCACCCTTGTGTTTCTCCGCCAACTCACAGAAGAAGTGGCCCACATTCTCAAGAGCCACATCTTCTCTGTTGAAAAAGAAGCCCAGAGAGAGGTAGGTGTAGGAGACCCACAGATGTAGGTTGGCCAGGTGGTTGACCATAGCCACCACCTTGGTAGGATAATTCTGAAGAATTTGGCAGCTCATGGTTGTTTGGCAATAAGGAGTTAAGGTAGAAAAAAACAACAACAGTGTGTTGGCTGCTCTCGGAGGTGGTTCTGAAAGTGGTGACTGGATAAGACTCAGGAGAGTGGTTGGAGGCTGGAAGGAGGGGCGTCCCTGGGTCTGTCCAAGCACTGTTGAAGCAAGAGACAGATCCAGGACTGGTGAGCGCACTGCCTAGTTATTGTTTTTTATGCAGTAAAATAATGGATATATCACATTGCTGAGAACCAAGATCAACAGTAATTAATATACATCTGAGAAGCCTGGTCAGAAGGCTGAACTGGGCTCCTTTGATATTCCAGGGTGAATATTTGCATTTTATTACCTACTATTGACTCAATAGCCTAAAACAAACTCTCCCAACCTGATAATCTTACTGTTTACTAAACATTACCATTGATATGTCTGTTTGCATTCCTAAAAGGCAATTGTGTATTCTGGTAAATAAAAGCAGAAGGGAACAGAGATTCAGTGGAACTTGACTACTACAGTTAAGCTTTCCCTGGCTTCCCCCATAATTCCAAATTTATATTTCTTGTCTTGTGTGTTAATTTGTGCATCAGATTTTCTCCAAGCCTTTGAACCCGAGGTCATGCTGGTCATGGCTTCACATCACATATTGAGTTTCAACTATTTTAATTATTGAATATTAATTATTTCTTGTAGTTCTTTTTTTATTTCATTTTCTCTTGTTTCAAGACATGCAAATCAATTTTTCTCCCAAAATGTTAGATCTACAAATATCAAATAGTAAGTTTTAAAATTTTATTTTATTTTAAAAATTACATTGGTTAGAATATCCAGGAAGATAATAATTGATAATAGGTAAAAACACATTGGTGTTGCCTTTAATAGGCATGCTACTAGTATCATACTTGTTGGGGAGGAAAATATTTTGTGTACCCTTTTAGGTTCTTTTGACTGGTCTAATAATTAAATCGACATGAGACAAATTAAATAGACAAGGTGACCAAATTTAGTCAACTATGTATCTACTGGAGCCCTAAATGCATGAGAGAGTCAGAAACCTCACATACATGAGCTGTTCAGAGGCAGATGGGGAAATAAGATATATATGACATCCTGAGCTAAGGAAGAGGTAAGAAGCCCCAGACAGCAGAAGGGAGGAGAGTAATTCACAGAATTATAGGAAGAGCAGATGTTCAGTGATTAGATGTTTATCTTGCCATAAAAAGAGGTCATAAAATGTTAATTCTGGTAATAACTCTTATTATAGTCAAGGCCTCCAACTAAATTTTTTAAAGGAGAGATAAAAGTGTCTCTTGAACCGGCAGGGCCTTCATTGCCTTGAGTTCAAAATAATCCACATCGCAAAAGTGACACAATAACAAGTGGCATATTTTGGGGAGCACTGTTTTGAACCTCTTCATACCATTAAGAATAAAGTTTACAATGGCTTCTGTGTATACATATAATATAAGCACACAGATACTGATATACACACTATAGGTAAGACAGACATATACATACATAAATACAAACATATATATTTCTCAAATAACTGAGTTTGAAAATTCTCATTCTTTTTATATCCTAGGCAACATAGGGTTGATTTTTTATCTCTTCCATGTTAGGTATGGCCAGGGACTGCTTTGTCTAGGCAAATTAACTATAAGTAAAAGAGACAAGAGAGTTAATAATTTTATCACCAAAAGACACACACCCTCTCTCTCTTTCTTTGAAATGGCAATGGACAAACTGGATATTGATATGGCGTTTGTATAAGATCCAAGTGTTCAAAAAGAATAATCATCCCATGGAAGAAAGTTGTTAGCAGAATGGATTGGACAGCCCGCAGACTTCATGCTTTAAATAAGATTCACCTCATTAACTTTAGTATCCTATATAATAAAAGGCTAATATGTAAATTGTCCCCTCGGGAGTTCAACCGACCGGGAGTTTGACCGCTTGCTGTGGTGTGCACTGACCACCAGGGGGTGGTGCAGAATGAAGGAAGGCCCTGGCCGGCAGCTGGCAGCTGGGGGAAGGAAGGCCCTGATTGGTCCTGATCGCCGGCCAGGTCTAGGGAACCTACCTGTGCACGAATTTCATCCACCAGTACTCTAGTCTATATATATATATAAGGCTAATATGCTGTGTCCCTCCTACCATCTGACCAGTTGCTATGACGTGCACTGACCACGAGGAGCCAGACGCTCAATGCAGGAGCTGCCCTGACGCCCACTGGCCATTTACAAAGAAATGGCACCATGGACCTGGTGCTGACAAAGCAATACTCGGGTTTCCCCAAGTGGGACACAGGCCGCGCCACCACTCCAGAGTGACAGCCTACCAAATTGCATCCAACACTGCAAGACCCCATGGCACAAAATGTGGCCCACAGCCCAGCACAGCCCAGAAACGGTCGCTATGGGTGCCAGGTAATGACATCACATAGCAATGCCTGGCTTCCTCTCCCTAGTGTCTAGCCTCCTTGGAGTTTCTTCAGCCCAGGAACACAACTTGCTTTATAGCCAGGTGCAAACATTTTACACTTTAACCAAATGTCTGTGAAGTATTTTCCTGTGCCTCATCTCATTTGATCCTCACAGAAGTCCTGCAGTATGTAGATAAAGAGTCTCGGTAGAATCCTATTTTGTTTTCATTAGCCGGAAAACGAAGATTTCGAAAGTTTAGAAACTTGACCTGACTGAAAAGAAGTAAGCAATGGTGGAACTTGCAAATGACTTCAGGTTTTCTCACTGCGCAGAATATAGTCAAACACTGCTGCAGTTAAATATTTTACTCTTTGTTCTCCCTGTGTGATCTACAATAATAATCTGCTTTGTGCTGATATTTATTGTGTGTTGCTTAAAAGAGAAGTTGGGGTGCTTCACTGGGCTGGAAAAAGTTTAGCTAAATCAGAAAGCAGGTCTAATTAAGCAAGTTTATTCTATATATATAAAAGGCTAAGTTGACTTGTGCATGTGCAATATATATAAAGCTCTTGCTGGCACCAATCGCACATGTGTATTTTGAACTCTCATGGTTGATTGTGAATTTGGTTGACACTTCTATTATACAGAAAGGGTGAATAGTGATATTAAAATATTTCTTCTAATTAATTTCCTTTCAATGTGCATGAATCCATGCACTGGGATAATAGTTTAATATATTTTTTTGACCAGGGTTCCTCTTATTGCCCCTCTCTCCCACTTCCCATCTTTCCAAGTCAGCTTTCCTACAAGAAGAAATTCTGGTAAAAAGCTCTCTTGTAATGCGCCAACAGTTGAATTGAAGATGTGAGATGGATGTATCTGAGGCAAAGAGCAAGGGTGCACCTTTGTCATGTTTCTTTGATACTGTCCCTGATCATGCCAGACTAGCACTGATGAGAATTTGGCCTGAGAATTGAGAAGGATGAAAGGTCCCTGATTTTCGTAGCCTCCTTAGCTTACACTGCAGCTTTGCAATAGCCAACCTAGGCCATGTGAGCCAGCTCAAGAGCATTACTGTAACTACGATTCAGTATGGTCCAGGGTTGGGAAAAAAGAAAAATAATTATATTGCTATTATCATAACTTATGGTGTATCTGTTCTTTTAGGCCATGCATTTCCTCTCCATCCTTTGGTAGAAGAACACCTCTTCTTGTGGAAATCCATTCTATATGCCTATGGTAAGGCTTATCCTTTTAATACCACTCTTTTTATAAGGTTATGTTCATGACTAAGCCTTGGCAGGGTATGACAAGACCATGGCCATGAGACATGTTAGACACCTGGGAGACAACAAAAGCAAGTTTAAGTATTGTTCTCTATTAATTTCCCAAATATAGAAGGAAAAAAAAAAGACTTGCTCTTTCTGTTGGGATGTTGAACAGTTATTCCTAAATTTGGATCTGACTTCTGACAACTTGCTTACACTGGAAGAGAACTTGAAGAGAAAAGGAAAGGCAAATTTCTGTTGAAGCCACTGTAATTTCAGTGAACATAAGAAACAATGATTAGAAAGCCAAGGCCTTCCTAAAATCAACTGAATGACTAGCAAGAAATATAACTTATACTTATAACTATAGCTTCTTACTGTATGAACTTTCAACTTAATGAAACCAATTAATTGCTTCCCTCCCCAACCAAATACAAACAAAATTCTTCAGTGGGGTGCTAATCTGGGTGAGGTAAAGTTTTATTCTTTGTTATGGAAGAGGCCAAAATATTATTATCATTATCACATCATTATATTATACATTATCTTTATTTTGTACCAATAGAGCAATGAGTAAATATTCTTTATTACATCATAAGGCTGAGATCAAGAAAGAAAGTAATCAATCCTTGGAAATTAGGTGAAATGAAGAATATGAGTAAAATTTAATGAGCTAAAAGAAAAGAAAATTTTAATAGAAAATATCCTTTTTTGCCTAGAATGGTCTTGCCTTTTTATCTTTATTGCACTTATTTTTGTTGTTCAGATATGATTGTGTTATGATATATGCTTACACTCTGACATTTTAAGCTATCAATGATTTAAACAGTTAACAAATTTACATTAGAATCACATTTCCTCCAAATACTGAATTTATAGTATATTGTGAACTTTCCAGAATTTTGTGTAATCAGATACTGCATACATGTTTAGAGTATTCTTCTGTGAGCCATGTGCAGGCGTTTGAGCCCAGGACGATGAGGATAGGTAAAACGCCTGGATGCATGGTTCTATATATACACAAGAACGTGTGCATGCATTTATATACATTATTTTAGAACACTATTAGCATGTATAACATAAGATTAAAATTGTATAGGAAACCAAGTCACAACTTAATGCTTCTTATAAGGTATTTCAATAGTTAAAATTCCTCAGTTAGCAATAAAAATGTCAACCTAATCTCATTTTGGCACAGTTTTCTAAGGAGCACCTAAACTGTTGCTATACTTTGCTTTTGCTTTAAAATACTAATATATGAGATTTCCTTATATTAGCCACTTACATTGACATGGGTAGGTTTATCATAATTGTACTTCTCTACCTTCCCTTAAGTTATGATAGCAGCAAAATTATTTCAGTAGTTTCATGATGGCATTAAATGCATCTATGGAACGCCCCCCAAAGTTTGTTTTTAATTAAGATTCTTTAGGAATTAGATAATTTAGCATAAGCTCATAGTGTGGACATCTGCCAAGAATTAACAGTAGTGATGTTAGTGAACTATGTTACCTAGTAACAAAAGCAACAATAGCATTTTTATAACATTTTAATACTACATTCAAATCGTCCCAAAGTTCTCATAACCAAATATATGGCAAAAATACTCACACATATTACATAAACACCCTGGTGAATATGTATTTTGTCTTCTGTTTCAATGTTCCTTTTGTATATTATCCCAGTATATTATCCCAGTTTTCTACTTCATTCTGGAAATGTTTTCTGTGCCACAGTAGGTGCCAAATGGAGAAATAGAAAAAAAAATTAAAAAGAACCAATTGGTTATTTTAGAAATGAAGAATAAAATTTCTGAAATAAAGATATTCCCATGAATATAATTAATAGCTGAATAGACATGACAGAGGAAAGAGAAATGGATATCGTGACAAATCAATAAAAATTATCTAAGGTAGATCAGTTAGAAAAAAATAGAAAAAAATAAAGAGACTTGGGAACTTGTTTGATGACCTCAAGCAGTATAGCATATTTGCAATTGGAATAGAAGGAGAGAATTGAGGACAAAAAGTATTTGAGAAATAATGTTTAATATTTCCTAAATTTGATGGAAGATATATATATTTGAAGATATAAGATGCTCTAGAGGATATCAAATAGAGAAAAAGAAAAGATACTTAAGCTGAAGCATATCATTATCAGTGGTTGAAAGCCAAAGATAATGAGTAGAACTTGAAAGTAACTAGAGGAAGCTGACATGCTACATAGAAGGAGACAAAATTTTAATTAATGACTATATTCTCATCAGAATCCATGGAGACTAGAAAATACAGAAATAACATCTTCAAAGTCATGCAAGCAAAACCAAATAGCCAACTCTGGCAACCCAGAATTCTATATCCAATTAAAACACTCTTCGTTAATAAAGGTTAAGTAAGAAATGGATTCCAAAATAAAACAAACCATATGCTATCTACAAGGGACATACTTTTATTTTAAAGACAAATATACTTTAATAGTAAATGAACAAAATTATTTAAAATGCAAGCTTTAAGGATAAGAATACTGGAATGGTTGTATAATTTTAAATAAAAGTTTTAAGACAATATGTACTACCAGAAATAGGAAAGAAATTTTATAATTAATAAAAGGTAAATTAATCTGGCAGATTGTAATCATAAATGAGCAAGAATTCAATAACAGAGCTTTCAATTTCATGAGGAAAATCAGAAGTAAGGGGAAAAATAAATAGTTTCATAATGGTAGCTGGAAATATTGGTAGACCTCTCTCAACAACTGAGAGAACAGCTAGAAAAAAACCCACCAAGTTATAAAGATTAAATTGTATCTTCAACATCATTAGCCATTTGATTTAACTGATGTTTAGAGAACACTAATGTTAATCATGGACAAGTATATATTATTTTTAAATTCAAATGATACATTTAACAGGGGAAATACTATTCTGGGACATGAAACAATTCTCAATAAATTTTAAAACATTATATAATACAGAGGTTTTTTACTGATATCAAAGAGTCTTTAACCATGATGGAATTGAATTTGAAATAAATAAAAATAATATAACTAGGAACCCCCCACCATGTTTGAAATTTAAACCACACACATAATCAACTCATGGGTCAAAGAAGAAATCATTGTTAGTAATCAGAATATATTTCAAATTTAATATTAATAGAAACATCACATCAAGTTTGTCAGATACAGCTAAAGGGATGCTCAGAAGGATATTTTTAGTTCTGTAAGTCTTTCAAATATATAGTTCTATGAAACAACAGTTGCTAAAAATCAATAATCTAATCTTCCCCATTAAAAGTTTAGCAAAAAAAAAAAGTTAAACTCAAAATAATTAGAACAATCCTATATAATAAAGAGCTGATATGCTAATTAGACCAGAGGGTAGAAAGACCTTCTGGGAGGACCTTCCCGAACGACCAGTGGGTGGGGGGGCGGGGCCCAGAGGCAGCCGGGGCTGCGAGGGCCAAGGCGGAGCCCGGGCTGCTGTAAGGGTCTAGCACAGTGGTTGGCAAACTCATTAGTCAATAGAGCGGCAAACCGCGGCTCCTGAACCAATTGGTTATTTTAGAAATGAAGAATTTCATGCATCGGGCCTCTAGTATATAAATAAAAGACATCAATAAAAAATTAAGTGGACATATAAAGAAAATTGACATAAGGAAAGGTGGATTCGTTGAAAGGATTAATAAAACTGATAATTCCTAGCAAGTTTAATCAAGAAAACCCTGAAGAAAGATAGTCTGCTAATATCAGACATGCAAGAGGAGATATAGAGATCCTCGTTTTCTCTATATTTGTTTGAAGAATTCTAAAAGAGTATTATTAACAACTTTATACAGATATATATGGCAACTTAGGTGTGGACACTTTGCCTCAGCTTGCTTTCTGCCCTAGAGCTTTTTGCATACTTCAGCTCCCACACTCTTGCAAATCAGAAAGTACAAGTGTGTTAACACCCATAGAACAGCTTTTTTTTTTTTTGACCAGTGGGAGATAAAGAACAAGAGCCAATGGATAAATATTTTTCTTATTCTTTACAAGTGAACAACTGTGGGAAACATTCTACACAAACCCACAGAGACCTCCAGGGGTCTTAGTGGAATCTTATCCCAACAGCTCAATGAGAAACTCATGAATTGAAAGAAAGAAAGAAAGAAAGAAAGAAAGAAAGAAAGAAAGAAAGAAAGAAGAAAGAAAGAAAGAAAGAAAGAAAGAAAGAAAGAAAGAAAGAAAGAAAGAAAGAAAGAAAGAAAGAAAGAAAGAAAGAAAAGAAACTCTTATCTTGGCTTTGTCTTATTTCCTCTCTTACTCTTCTCAGTCCTCCATTCTGGTTTCCTAGCATGAGAAACACAAACTATCTATAAGCAAGCCAATGTCTCTGATTCAGGTTTCTGGGGAAAATATGACATCAGTGGGACCAGAAAAATTGAGAAATATCTGGAAAATAGCAGCTGGGATTGAAAATGACAGAAAAAAAAAAGCAGAAAAATAATTTGCTGACGTTTTCTAAATGAGTGGCTGGTGACAAAAGCACATATTTTCCTCTCACTTTCCATGTCCACCACAGCTCTGATTCTCATCACCTTCACTCAAGTATACAGTTGGATGGACTATTCTTTATCTGGAACAATGACAGTTGTCATATCATAGGGATTAGGGAGGTATGTCATTTCCACTCACATTTTATTGTACAAAGCTTGCCACATGGCTGTACTTGAGTTCACTTCCATAAAATAGATAACCCTCCAGCAGGAAGGGACTCCAAATATTTATGAAAATTACCTGTAACTCCACATCGAATAATGCCAGAAATTTACTAGCCTAGGTTGACCTGAAAAATGTCCAAGTGCCTTCATTGTATGGGATGAATTTTGTGTTATACATCCTGCACTCATTTTAGCCAAACTATTCAGGAATTACAGATGTCATCAGACTGAAGACATGCAATTTCATGTTGGAACGTATTTCTCAAAGCAGTAGCTCTGAAGACAAATGGATGCAGCTTCAAGCATTTACACAAAATAACCCACAGAATCCGATGAACTGTTTCTTCTAATTTCCAACAACCTTGTATATCTACTAGGAAAAGTGGAATTTTTCTTAATGATAATAAAAAAAACCTCTAAGGTTTGTGAGTACAAGAGAATGTTGATTTAGGCAAGCGTAACATTGGATGGAAATACATTTCCATTTCATGGTATTGGTAGGCTGAAGACACATAATGCATGTTGAAGATAGACTGAGGTAAATACTTGGAGGAGAGAGTCACAGCTTATGTGAGCCAGAACAAGAATAATGCATGTCACTGCAAAAACATTTACTGCACTTAATAATACTTCTCAGGGTAACGGAAGTCAACCTGTCATAATGCCTGCTATCCCACGATATGCCAAGCCCACGTTTTGATGTAATAAATTTAAAATGCCTTGCAAATATGACATAACTATCATAGTCCTTCTCAAAAGGGTGGGCTGGTAAGAATTTGATAATTGCTACTGTTGGGCTTGCCTGTGCTAAGCTAACAATGTATTAGATTGTTGAATTCCACTCCTTTGTTTTATAACGAGAAAGTCTGTTTTTCATTTGCATGGGTAAGTTGGCCATCTGCTTTGGTGACAAAGAGGAGGTGCCTCAGCAAAGGTTCTCCGGCCAGGCTGCATTGTTGAAAGCTTTATAAATCTATTTGGATTCATATGAACATTACTTTGCAATCTGGCATCATTGATAATAATTTATTCCTCTGTTTCCAAAACGAAAGAACGGAGAGGTTTGCGATCTTAATTTGTTTTCCTTGCTTGCTTGCAGTTCCTTTTGTCATTGTGTTTAGAGGGTCAATAGGTGGTAGGAAGCCAGCAGAGCAGTCTGGAAGGGAGCCGCTGGCGGATCTGCAGCGGTGCAACAGGCCCAGCTCTCCCGTAGACAACGCTGCCCTTGCTTCCTGTCTGTCCTTTGTGCAAGTTCACTCAGAGCTGAGAGCTTTCTGGGATACAGTTGGGAGGGATGCTTCCCTCTAGGCCAGTGGTTCTCAACCTTTCTAACGCCGCGACCCTTTAATACAGTCCCTCCTGTTGTGGTGACCCCCAACCATAAAATGGTTTTCGTTGCTACTTCATAACTGTAATTTTGCTACTGTTAATGAATCGTAATGTAAATGTCTGTGTTTTCCGATGGTCTTAGGCTCTATAGCAGGTTGAGAACCACTGCTGTAGAGCCTAAGACCCACAGGTTGAGAACCGCTGCTGTAGAGCCTAAGACCCACAGGTTGAGAACCGCTGCTGTAGAGCCTAAGACCATCGGAAAACACAGATATTTACATTACGATTCATTAACAGTAGCAAAATTACAGTTATGAAGTAGCAACGAAAACCATTTTATGGTTGGGGGTCACCACAACATGAGGAACTGTATTAAAGGGTCACGGCATTAGAAAGGTTGAGAACCACTGCTCTAGGTGACCATTTTCTTTGGCCTCTTTTGAATTACACTTGCTCTACTCATTCGCTCCTCCAATCCAATACCTGCACCACATTCCACTAACTTCAAAGTTAGCAAAATGCATTAATAGCACACTCCCTTGCTTAGAAAATCATGTTTTGGATTTACACATTTTAAAATAAAATTTTCTTCATTGCTACAGGATATTGGGAGGGAAGGAGGTAAATGCTGTTCTTCAACCTGCCACCTTCCACTAGTAGTCTAAACATTGTTTCTATAAAATAATTTTCGGAAAGTTCTATATAGTAAAACAGGAATTCTGCTGTGTAAACTAAGTAATAATTTTCCCCTGGAAATTGAGATTGAGCACAGAGTAATTGAGTAAAATTAACACTTAACTAATGTGTTTTCTTTATAATTTATTAAAAAGTTTAAAGCTTTTGAGGCAAGAGCAACTCATTTATAATTTCCACACCAACTTTATTATAATAAACCTACTTAATGTAACACTCTGAGTCTTGGTTTTAATCAGAAATAACACTTTTGCCTTTGTACAAAAAATAGGAATAAATGATTTTTAGAAATTCTACTTCTGAGAAAAGAATGCATGCAAACATCTATCCTCTTACTGGCTGAATAGTTTGCTTTTAAAATTTTGATTAGATACATCTCCTTAACTCAATTTTATTTTAAAACTTTAGGGAAAAATATCTTGAACATAGCTACAGCAGAAGTTAGAATACTTGCTTCAGACAATGCTATCCTATATAATAAAGAAGGAATATGTTAATTGACCGTCACACCCTCACAAAGATGGCCACACCCACAGCCAATAAGGAGGGAATATGCTAATTGACTGTCATGCCCTCAAAGATGACCGCGCTCACAGCCACAAGACGACGGCGCCCAGTATCCTCAGCCCCACCGGGGTGTCAGGTGTGCGGTATGGCTGGGTCCACCCCCAGGTGGGTCCGGCTGCTCTGCCTACCTGCCTCTGGAGTCCCCCAGTCCCCTCAGCCCCTCAGCCACCCAGGGCTGGCCTGAGGCACAGGTAACCAGGGCCAGCCGAGTTTTGTGCTGCTGGCAGTGGCAGCAGCAGAGGTGTGATGCAGGCATCACCTTCCCCTAATCACTGGGTCACCTCCCGCCCCTGAGGGATCCCGGACTGTGAGAGGGGACAGGCCAGGGTGAGGGACCACCCCCCCTCCAGTGCATGAATTTTCATGCACCAGGCCTCTAGTTGTTAATAATTAGCTATAACTCTGTGAGCAACTGACCTCTGACAAAGGGAGCTCACTTATAAAATTTCTTCATAGGATTCTTGCTACTCTTAAGAATTATAAAAAATAAAATATATCACAGCAATAGGCATCCTTGGTTACTTAACTCATGTTTGCTGATCCTTTTAAATAAAAATCAACTTCAAGAACAGGTCATGGGTTTCTAGTTGGAGCGTTTTGTTTATTAGGTATTTTCACACTCAGTTGAAAAGACACTTAAGAATCTTATATGAAACCAGTGTACATGGTTTACATTCATTTTAAAAGCATATATTCCGTTCAATTGTGGGGTTTTTTAAATTTCTGGCACTGCCTAAAACCAGATGATATTACACCATGAAAAACGAATTAGTTACTGAGCTTTTTCAGCTGTGGAAAAGGAAATAAAATACCGCACTTCTTAGACACTATGTATAAGAAAAAAAATTTTAATGTCAGGTAAATATATACCATTGCTCTTAACTATCTACAGGTAAGTATTCTTATTTCAAATTGTTCTTAAAATAATTGTGACACAACGGAGAGTTTAGCAAGTCAAATGGGACTATCTTTTGACTTTGTGGCTGGTTCTATTTTAATCCTTATTCTTTTTGCTAAATAAGGACATTTTCTATATGTTAAAAATTAATCATATCCAGTATGAAGTTGTTATGATAGCCTATAGTCTGCATAGAAATAGGCAATTCTCATTTAATTTATTTCCTCAATACTACTGTGGCATTGGCAACTTCTGTCATTTCTCTAAACCAGTTTCATCACTTTTAAATGTGAATAATTACAAATCCACCCCATTATTGTATGTGTGTTAAAGAATTCAGTCTAATGACAATTTGAG
Source organism: Cnephaeus nilssonii (assembly GCF_951640355.1). Lineage (NCBI taxonomy): Eukaryota > Metazoa > Chordata > Mammalia > Chiroptera > Vespertilionidae > Cnephaeus > Cnephaeus nilssonii. The sequence continues at coordinate 10,587,179 of NC_137074.1, forward strand.
AGTGAGATAATTGTCTATGTTATAGCTGCTCCTATTCTTGTTCTTATTCTTTTCCTATAAGAACCATGATTCAAAATCAAACTATTTAAATCTTCATGGAAATTCTTTTTGCTTTGAACTGTGTCAGAATTCCATGCGCCAGTTTTCAGATATTCTATTTAGTAGATTACGGTTTTAAACTTTTAAGGGACAAATAAGTAGAATCTGATGTAGCTGTAGCATTTTGTTGTCTTGTAATAAGTGGAAGGATATGGCCGCCTACTGGGTGAAGAAATTCGTGTGTCCTCAGTGTTGTATTTTTGGTTTCTAGGTCACCATGTCTTCCTCTTTTGGAGTTTATTCCTTCTGTTTGGAAGACATATCCTTCAAGATCCTCCTGGGAAATTGTACTTGAAATGGATTTTTAAATCTATATATGGCTGAAATTTCTTCATTTGCTTTCATGATGGATTAATAGTCTAGTTGGTGTATTAGTTCTCTATTGCTGTTGTAACGAATTATTACAAATTTAGTGGCTTAAAATAATAGACATTTATTTAAATTGACTTGGAGACTTTTGCTTTGGAAAAGACACTTCTTTAAGTAATTTTCAGAAAGACTTCTGGACCTCCTACTGTGATTTTCAGCAAATGTGCCTAAGAGCTTTACTTAAGCTTAAGCATACGTGGATGTTCCGTGTACTGCAGAATGGGAAACCGAACCCCAAATGACATTCATCAATTTAATCTCCTGTCTGTGTGGTCTAGCAAACACCCCAATTACTTCTTTCCTATGAAGGATGAGGTCTTCTTCTGAAACTACAGTCTACTCACTACTCTCATAAACCCCTCTATTGAATTGCTGGAATTAATTGCTTAAAGTTTGCTGTGAAGTCTGTATATTAAAGTTTGCTGTGTTGCATTAAATTACTGGTTTATGTTTTCTTTTCTCCTATTTCTGCATCTCAAGGTAAATAAAAATGAGGGAAAAAGAAAGTGGCTGAGGAGATGAGGACAAGGTTCGGGAGAGGATGCTATAAAATTAGTGGTTTAAAACAATACAAATCAAGGTATTCTCATACAATTCTGAAGGTCAGAAGTTTAAAATGGGTTCGCAGAGCGCATTTCTTCTAAAGGTTTAGAGGAAAATCTGTTTCCTTGTCTTTTACAGCTTCTGGAACCTTGTGCAATTCTTGATTACTGGCCCCATCCTTCATCTTCAACACCAGCAGCAAACATCTATTCATCTTTCTCTCTTTCAGTTTACATCATCAGATTGCCTTTTTAAAAAATATATTTTATTGATTTTTTACAGAGAGGGATAGTTAGAAATATCAATGAGAGAGAAACATTGATCATCTGCCTCCTACACACTCCCTACTGGAGATGTGCCTATAACCAAGGTACATGCCCTTGACCGGAATCGAACCTGGGACCCTTCAATCCGAAGCCTAGGCTCTATCCACTGAGCCAAACCGGTTAGGGCCAGATTGCCTTTTTCTGATTCTAACCCTTATGCCTCCCTCTTATTAAGACTCTTGTAATTATATTGCGGCTACCCACATAATCCAGAATATTTTTCACATCTCAAGATCTTTAAACTAACATCTCCAAAATCCCATTGTCATGTAAGGTAACATATTCACAAGGTTCCAGGGGTTAGGATGTGGACATCTAGAGGGTCATTATTTTGTCTACGGAAGACCCTCAAAGATTCATGTCTTTCCACATGCCAAATACATTTATCCCATTTCAATATCATCCAGATTCTCAAGCTTTTATAGCATCACCTCAATAAAAAAAATTTATCTAAGTCTCATCACAAAAGGTAGAAATCTCATCTAATCAAATCTAAATCAGGTATGAGTGAAGCTCTAAGTATAGCTCATCCTGGGCAATATTCCTCTCCGTCTGTGGATTTGTAACTGCAGAAAATATCTTATATCCTCTGAAAATACAATGGTGAGCTAGGCATAGGATAAGTTGTCAATGTTGCAATTAAAAATGGGAGGAAATGGAAAGAAAAAGAGGTCACCAGTTCTAAGAAATATCATTTGGGAAATTGAATCCAACTGGGAAAGCAACATTAGATACCAAGACCTGGAAATTATCCTCTATGGTTCTGGCTCTGGCCTGCACTCTCAGACTCATCTTTCCTTTTTCATGAAGAGTATAACCAATGGACCCAAGACACTAGGGGGTGAGGGCATGTATGGGAGTGGAGCGGGGGGGGGAGGGGCAATGGGGAGATATGGACACATATGTAAAATCTTAATGAATAAAAACAAAATTGAAGGGAACAAAAAGAAATAGTATGTGCTGCAGCTGAGTAGTTTTATCAGCTTGTTTCTTACCTATAGGATTTCAGGAGTCCAACTGCCTTCCTCCATGTTGTTCTATCTCTGCCTCTTTCAGTCCATACTGGCAGTGTGACTGTTGACATAACTTTCTTAAGAAGCTTATAAATCTCCATTGTATGTTTCAGGGATTTACTCTATTAGACAACAGGCTCATCTTCAGGTCTTTCTAGATAATCCCATCTCTATTCCTGGCTTTTGCTTAAATAGCTGAGGGAACCTATGAGTCACTTGCCTAATCTCTCAAAGAGCAACATGTGAAATTGAATACTTGGATATTTTGATCCTTTTATAATAACATTAGTAAAAAGTTGTCTGGCTACACCCTTGGCTTTCTTTTCAGAGCAGGCTCTCTTTGTAAAAATTTTTAAAATATATATTTTAATTTTTTAATTACAGTTGACATACAATATTATATTAGTTTTGAGTGCACACCCCAGTGATTAGACATTATATAACTTCATCAGTGATGATCCAGATAAATCTTGTACCTATCCGACACCATACATAGTTATTAAAATATCATTGATTATATTCCCTATGCTGTATGTTATAGCCCAATGACTATTCTGTAGCAACCAATTTATACTTAATCTCTTCACCTTTTGTACCCATCCCCTGCCCCCTCCCATCTAGCAACCTTCAAAATGTATCCATGAGTCTGTTTCTGTTCTGCTTATTCATTTATTTTGTTCTTTAAAATCAGTTATTGATAGATATGCTTTTATTGCCATTTCCTTGTTAATACTTTTTTTTTTTCTCTTCTTAAAGAAGACCCTTTAACATTTCATGCAATATTGGTTTGGTGGTGATAAACTCCTTTCACTTTATTTTTATTGATTTCAGAGAGGATGGGAGTGGGGAGAGAGAGATAGAAACATCACTGATGAGAGAGAATCATTGATCGGCTGCCTCCTGCACACCCCCACACTGGGGATTAAGCCCACAATCCAGGCATGTGCCCTGACTGGGAATCGAACCGTGACCTCCTAGTTCATAGATCTATGCTCAACCTCTGAGACACACTGGCTTGGCTGAGAAACATTTAAAAAAGTCAATCCCCACATTATTTCTCACTGTCATTTGTTTGGAAACCATACTAGAGAAAAAATGAATATATTAAGACAGTATTGTCCTATATTTCAGAATAAAGTGACAAAATGTTGCAATAACATTTAGTGTTTTGAATAAATCACTCCATTTTGGTATAAATCTATGATGTTGACATTAGGAAACTATTTTAGGACCAGATGAAAACTATGTCTTACTAGTAGCCATATTAGGAGCACTTCATTGCACTCCTAGAGAAGGAATTGAGTACATTCTAAAACAGGATTCTTTAAGTTCCTTCTCAAGGAACGTGCATTGTTAACTACACAAAACGTTCACCTCAAAGTAAAAAGTATGCTATTCATTAGAAAAGTCTCAGAAAATTTCATAATAAAATCTGAATATGTCCTCCACTCTAAGTTTTTAGTTAAAACCTCCCACTTGCAGTGGTTATTGCTCTTTCAAAATGTCTCACTGACTTTCTAGAGCTTAACACACATGTGGCTGGCTAAATTTATCAATTCACTTTCAGTATTTTGACTTCCAATTTCACTGGCCTTTCCTTCTCTCCTCTGCCCCCCCCCCACCCTTAACATTCCTCTATAGAAAATTCTAATTTCTTGACAACTGATCTCTGTAATCTCTAGTAGTTCATTTATATATATTTTTTCTACTGCCTTTCAAAAGCTCACATTTCGTCCCTCCATTAACTGTTTCTCTTCTTTCCTGGAATATCATATCCATATTTCAAAACTTATTGAAAACTTTATTACACTCAAGGACACTCTTTCCTTCATCTGCATTTATAAAACCACCTTCTACAGCACATGAATTGAATGCATTACAATGCTTTTTACTATTATATTATTCAACTCATGCACTATTCTTTAATATGCATTATTTATGCCATATATCTTCTCCTAGAATCCCACCTTATATATACCAGTTACTTAAATGATATTAAATTGGTTGATTACATCTTTTAAAAAAACTTATATTACAAATTTAACCAATACATTTTGAAAATGGCTATGGCAAATATTACCACTACATTGTTGAATTCTGATCCTGTCATAAGAAATGATTCTCCATGTTGGGAGAAATAAATTTATATCTTAGCATGAAATGATCTATTAAAATAATCATATATTGACGGATTACTTAGTTGTTCTGGAAAATTTAGAATAAGAAAGTATTTATCTTTGTGATTGCTAATGTACATGAGCCAAGATTGGTTAAAAAGACAACAATTTGCAGGTATATTTCAAAATATTATATAAGCATGTTGAAGTTTCAAAAAACTATGTGTTTGCATATGTATGCTTCTTTATTGTCTCCATAGATTCACATTCTTCTTCCCACACCATTTTTTACAAAGTAAATGTACCCTCTGGCCAAAGACAGAGGCAAAGGGGAGGTTCTTGACAATCAAATGTTCCACACTTTGCATTGGGATAAGTTTCATCCTACCAATAGATCACAAGGTAGACAATTTTCTAATTATTCTACCAGAATTTAAGCATCATTTGGGAAGCTTATAATAGAATACTAAAGCTTAAAAATTGACTTGGGGTATTGAACATACATTACAATATAAAGATGATGTATTATAGAACTGTACACCTGAAACCTATATAATTTTATTAACCAATGCCACCCCAATAAATTCAATAAGAAAGAAAAAAATGAAAACACTAAAATAAAAGTGCATATAACCTTGGACTAAAAAAAAAGAAATTTTCTACAACAAATAAATCTAAATTTCAGTGGTTTGTACAGTTCAAGCATAGGTACTTTTAAAGTCTCTTAAGATGATTTAAGTATGTGACCAGGATTAAGATTAATTGACTTAGGAAATGATTATTGAGTAAATATATTAAATATGTATACATATGGCATGTGGACCACCATTTGTACTGTTGTATGGGCCCCACAGTTATTACTGGGAGGCCTGCCTTTTCTCTCCTTTGGATCTTTACTTTTGCTTTAAGCAAAGAATTGGCTTCAATGCTTAGTTTTTGAACCACTATTTGAATCCCTAGGAACTTTCTTGCTGTTAACAGAAAGGTAAGTTTTCTCTTTGCCAAGAGACTATTTATTGCCTGCTAGTAACACATTCCAACTTTTTCCATTTTATATCATTAGTCTTTTTATGGATTGAATTAAATTCTATGTGCTTTCAATGATACACTTTAGTAACTACAATCCACCTGGGTGAAGTTATATTCTCAGCAGGTTGTAAAGTTTCCTTTCCCTGGAGAAAACTAATGGAGAGGGGAGTCAAAGACTTCACCATTACTCCTGCCAAAGATGGATCATTACCCCATGTAAGACTTCTGATAAGATTTTGGCTCCCCTTTCAGTTTTCTCACAGACAGAGAATGTGCAGGCAATAACAACAACAAAAATAGAACCTACTCTTCTGCTAGATCTTCTCATTGCAAAGGAATATGTTTTTCATATAGTTTATATCTTTTCTTTCACATCATTTTATTCAAACCCTTGGATGAAGTCATTTAAATAAGTGGCTCACTCTTTAATAACACTCAGGACTATGAATTCCATAAACAATAAAAGACCATTTGGTCTATTTCAACAAAATAAATATTTTTGTCAATATCCGTCATAAGAATTGTAGACACCGGCTCTTTTCCAGGATTTCTGCACATAAAGTATCCCCTACTAAATATTCAAATGCTCTCTTATTATTATGTATTTTCTCTGGCATATGTAGATTTTCCTCTCATATTAATAAAGTGAACAGTAATTCCTTATTCTGTGCCCCATGTTCAGCCACCTCTGTTCTTTTTTCCCCTCTAACAGCCAAGAGTAAAAGATCTACAATTTGTACACATATTTTCCACCTCCTTTCTTTTTTTTTCTTTAAATTCTTTATTGTTGAAAGTATTACATATGTCCTCCTTTTCCCCCCATTGTCTTCTCCTAGCCAGCCCACGCCTTCACCTCCCCTGTTGTCTGTGTCCATTGGTTATGCTTATATGCATAAAAGTTCTTTGGTTGATCTCTTACCCTGCGCCACCCACCCACCCTCTCCCACTTTCCCTCGATGCTTCTATGCCTCTGGATCTATTTTTGTTCATCAGTTTATGTTGTTCATTATATTCCACAAATGAGTGAGATCATATGATACTTATCTTTCTCTGACTGCCTTATTTCGCTTAGCATAATGCTCTCCAGGCCCATCCATGTTGTTGCAAATGGTAAGAGTTCTTTCTTTTTAACAGCAGCATAGTATTCCATTGTGTAGATATACCACATTTTTTAACCCACTCATCTGCTGATGAGCACTTAGGGTGTTTCCAAATCTTATCTAATTGTAAATTAGTTATGAACATAGGGGTTGCAAATATCCTTTCTGATTGGTGTTTCTGATTTCTTGGAATATATTCCTAGAAGTGGGATTACTGGGTCAAATGGAAGTTCCATTTTTAGTTTTTTGAGGAAACTCCATACTGTTTCCACAGAGTTTCACCAGTCTGCATTTCCAGAGCTCTGGTACATAAAGCAATCACATCAATGTGAGATAAAAAACAAAACAAAACAAAACAAAACAAAATGAATAATATTGTGCCTTCTAGTTCAGAGCATAATCTGAAGCCTTTATAAACTTTCTCTACTTTCTTCATTAAAACAACTTCCTTTTAAAAATATATGCACTCATTCTAGCGTAAGTCATGTGTTTTCTCAGCCTAATTCCTCTGATTGTCTCCATGGCTTGATCTTCTTCCTTTGAGTCATTAGCTCTCTGCTCCTCCTAAGCCATTCTCTCTTTCATAATGCTAAGAACAGATTCTTCTAACATGAAAATCTATCAAGTCCACTCTCAAGTCCAAAATAGTATTGCTTAAAAATCGAAATACCTTTTTAAAAAGTATTTTTATTGATTTCAGAGAGCAAGGGAGAGGGAGAGAGAGATAGAAACAACAATGATGAGAGAGAATCATTGATCAGCTGCCTCCTGCATGCTCCACACTGGGGATCGAGCCTGCAACCCACCCAGGCATGTGCCCTGACGGGGAATTGAACCATCACCTCCTGGTTTATAGGTCGATACTCAACAATGAGCCATGCTGACTTGGCTAAATATCTTATTATAATATTCAAAGCATTTTGTAATCTAGTATACACTCTCACTTTCACTCAACCATTTTCCAGTTCTAACTTTGTGTGTTTTTTTAACCACACATGTACATATCCTTGCAAAGCCTTTTCTGTGTCCCTATGAAGCAAAATATGATTCATAAATATATGTTCAACTAAGAGATAACTACTCTATTTGGTGTCCTTTGTTCTCCAAAGCCAATTTAATTCCCTTTCTTCCCTCCCCCATGTTGCTTCAGGAGAGAAATGATTTCTTCCTCTTAACTTTACATTGGCATAAATCTATGAGGCATTATGTTCTTTCAGAAAAGATTTCTTTTTTTACTTAATGTCCTGAATCAAAAAGAAATGCCTGTCAAGTAAGGCTTTCAGTAAATATTTGCAAGTAAATGATGCACACAAGAAACAAGGTAACTTTAAAGATCATCCTGGACTTCACTCAAATATAGGTTTTGTTTTTTTAATGCAGAAGGAAATATGTGAATAAGAAAAATTAAAAACTGGGAAGATTCTTCCAATAAAACCTACTTCAAGGTTAAAAGGAAAAGCCATTATATTTAAGATTGAGATAAAGATCATGCCATTATGGCAGAATCTTTCAATTGATTCTATGTCTACCATCATCAACTTGGAAGAGAGATTAGTCTCTATTGTTAGAGATTGATTTTTCTTTAAGATTATTATACTTTCTGTTAATTCAATTTTTGGTATTGAGGTAAAACAGCTCATAGAGGTATAGTGAACCACACTATTGGTCTCTTCTTTGGTAGATTGGGAGGTTAATCTTCTTGCATATAGTTGGTTTATTCCTAAACCTTTTATTTTTGTATATTCAAATCAAATGATTTCTTCCTGGTTGTCTTCTGCTCTTTAAAGAAAGACATACAGATAACTGTGTTAAGTTAAATGACGTTTCTATGAATTGTTGCAGGGTATTCTTAGTAACTGAAGTTGCATGTTTTTTATCTTCTAGCAGAAGATGCATTTGGCTGAGTTATTTTGTAAAATGGAGACATTCACAAGTTTAATAAATGTACTCTGAATTTATATTTAGGTTATGAGTATCAGTTGTTCATTTAGAGTGTCTGGGGCATTCTCATTACATCCTTAACATTCATAGCATTGTCTCTGGATCACTACACTTTTTTCTTTTTTAGGTGTTCACACATCCTTTTTACAACCTGTGTTCTATGGTGGATTGTGAGTACCAGAGCTGAGCTAACTGGCATCATATCAATTAGCAGCCACAGGACTTGATCAAAGCTCAGCAAATGAGATGAAGAAGGCACTTGTAGAATAGCATGCCTGTCTTTGTGCCTTATGTGGTAGTGCAGGGTATAAATGTGAATTCTACTGCACTGATTTTGTCTCCTGAAGGAAGTCGGCCTTAGGATGAGGCTCATTATGGAAGGCACGGTAGACTAAAGAATTCTGCTTTCTGATGAGGTAGCCCAGCAACAAAACCAAACAAAACATGAACCTTTGAACTCCCCTGGTAGATAGGCCAGTAAATCCACTTTATTGTTTAAACTTAAGTTACATTTTCCATTATCTCAAATTTAAAGAATCCTAACTATCACATAGAACATTTCTATAAGAATAACAATCTTATAACTATCATATAGAGCAAAGTTGTTGCTTTCTATAGGCAGTTGCTTTGATGGTATGTTTGAAATGGCAGTGAGCACTCTTTACCAAAAATAGCCTTCCCTTGTTAGATCAAAGTACAGAAATTCCATGAAGGCATTAAATATTGTGATGGGTCTGAAGGTGAGTATAGAGAGTGATCCTGAGAGAATGAGAACAAAGGACTGAAATCTAAAAAATCTTTGGTTTCAGTGACTTTGGTCATGTTTTCATATGTCTCTTTGCCTTCCTTAAGTCCTCTTTTGAAAAGTATCTATTTAGGTCCATTGCCCATTTTTTGATTGGGTTGTTTATCTTCCTTTTGTTAAGTTGTATGAGTTCCCTGTAAATGTTGGAGATTAAACCCTTACCAGCGATAACATTGGCAGATATGTTCTCCCATGCAGTGGGCTTTCTTGTTGTTTTGTTGATGGTTTCTTTTGCTGTACAGAAGCTTTTTATTTTGATGTAGTCGCATTTGTTTATTTTCTCTTTAGTTTCCATTGCCCTCAGAGCTGTATCGGTGAAGATAATGCTTCGGCATATAGCTGAGATTTTGCTGCCTGTGGATTCCTCTAAGATTTTCATGGTTTCCCATCTTACGTTTAAGTCCTTTATCCATTTTGAGTTTATTTTTGTGTATGGTGTAAGTTGGTGGTCTAGTTTCATTTGTTTGCCTGTATCTGTCCAACCTGCCCAACACCATTTATTGAAGAGACTGTCTTGACTCCATTGTATGCTCTGCCTCCTTTGTCAAATATTAATTGAGCATAGTGGTTTGGGTCGATTTTTGGGTTCTCTATTCTATTCCATTAGTCTATATGTCTGTTCCTGTGCCAGTACCAGGCAGTTTTGAGAACAGTGGCTTTGTAATCCAGCTTGATATCTGGTATTGAGATCCCTCCTACTTTGTTCTTCTTTCTCAGGATAGTTGCAGCTATTCGGGGTCTTTTTTTTTAATTCCAGATGAATTTTTGGAGAGTTTGTTCTAGGTCTGTGAAATAATGCCCTTGGTATTTTAATGGGGAGTACATTGAATCTATAGATTGCTTTGGATAGTCCGAGAGATGCAAATCAAAATGATAATGCGGTACCATCTCACACCTGTCAGAATGGCTATCATCAACAAATCAACAAATGACAAGTGCTGGAGAGGATGCGGAGAAAAAGGAACCCTTGTGCACTGCTGGTGGGAATGCAGACTGGTGCAGCCACTGTGGAGAACAGTATGGAATTTCCTCAAAAAACTAAAAATGGAACTCCCATTTGATCCAGTGATCCCACTTCTAGGAATATATCCCAAGAAAACAGAAACACCAATCAGAAAGGATATATGGACCCCTATGTTCATAGCAGCACAATTTACCATAGCTTAAGATCTGGAAACAGCCAAAGTGCCCATCAGCAGATGAGTGGATTAAAAACTGTGGTACATCTACACAATGGAATACCACGCTACAGTAAAAAAGAAGGAATTCTTACCATTTGCAACAGCATGGATGGAACTGGAGAGCATTATGCTAAGCGAAATAAGCCAGTCAGAGAAAGATAAGTTTCACATGATCTCACTCATTTGTGGAATATAATGAACAACATAAACTGATGAACAAAAACAGATCCAGAGATAGAGCAGCATCGATCAGACCATCAAACCTCAAAGGGAAGGTAGGGGAAGATGGGGGTAAGGGGGAGAGATCAACCAAAGGACTTGTATGCATGCATATAAGCCTAATCAATGGACACAGACACCAGGGGGTGAGGGTATGATTTGGGGAGTGGGGGTACAATGGGGGGATAAGGACACATATGTAATACCTTAATCAATAAAGAAAAAAAAACACTTTGGTTTTACCAAATTCTGTAGGTTTGAACAATGGATAGCTGGCCTATGGCTGGGGAAGATTATAGCTGGGGCTTCTAGAAAGATTTGGATGAGAAGGATATATGTGTCACAACTCACATAGATTGTGTTACCTCACAAAGTGGCATATGGCAAAACAGTAGCGCCTTAAACCCCCCACCCCGCCCCAGCGGGGGATATATTCCAAAACTCAGTGGATACTTGAAACCATGAAATGTACCAAATACTATATAGACTAAATTTTTTTTCTATACATTCATACCTATGATATGCTTTAATTTATAAATTAGGCATAGTAAGATAGTAAAAACAACTAATAAAAATGGAAAAATTATAACATTATACTATAAGAAAAGTTATGTGAATTTGGTTTCTCTCTCTCAAAATACCTTATTTTACTATACTCAACTTTTCACTTAAAGGGAGCACTTTATGGCTTCTCTTTGGCATATTTGAATTGTCTGCATCACCACTCCTATGCTTTATGGAGTTTATTAGGTAGAATAAGGGTTACTTGACCACAAGAGCTGCAATACTAGGTCAATTGATCTGACAACCTAGATGGCTATTAAATAACTAATGGGTAGGGGGCATATACAGTGTGGATACACTGAACAAAGGCATGATTCACGTCATTGGCAGGCTGGAGTGGGACTGAGAGAGATTTCATCATGCTACTCAGAGTAGCTCTGGAAATATTTATTTCTGGAATTTTCCATTTAATATTTTCAGACTACGGTTAACTGTGGGTAACTGAAACTGTGGAAAGTAAAATTGTAGCAAGTATAATAGTGGAAAAGGGGAGCTACTGTATGTAATGTTTTAATTTGATGCACTTAAATGGAAGGTGGAGAATAGAAACAGAATTTGACAAGTGAAATGTTTACACTACTGTTATTTTTTGAATGTTCATACTCTTTTAGATCATCAAATATTTAGGGTAAATTGGTATCTTTGCATTGTAAAACAGAACATGTAAGGTTTTAGCAATGTTAAAAAATGAATTAATGCACTCTATAATTAAATAAAAACCCCAAATATGTTTGCCTAGCTTATTTGACAGCCCTCATGATTAGTTACAATTACGAATTCCAGTGATGAAACTTTGCTCTATTTTAAGTCCCTTGGGTTGTTTGTATATAATTTAGGGTAAAGCCAGGCTAATTAGCTTTTTATCTTCATACACAAGTGCTGTTTATGACTTGGCCACTCCCTGCCTGTTAACTGCTTCCCTATTTCAACCAATAAATTTTCACAGCATCAGATGCTGTTGTAGTAGCCAGTTATTATTCAACAGGAAAAGAGTAAAAGGGGAGAGCAGATAGGCGCATGCCCAGTGAAGGACTGAATGATATGGGAGGGTACCAGTCTGCCAGTCATACCTGAGAACAAATTAGTGGCCAAGATGGGGGTGGCCACTGCAAGCTCACAAAAATCTAAATATTTAAACTTCCAAACAATGGAAGTTCTCTCTCTCTCTCTCTCTCCTGTCTGTCTCTCTTCTCCCCTTGGCACACCAGGTTCCTGGCTCTCCTGTGGCACTCTCCTGGGCCCATGTGGCACTCCCCTGTGCCCATACAGCACATGGCCATGTTGGACTCCACACATGGACTAATAGACTTTAATTAGCTTCGGCACTGAACTCCACCTGCCTGCAAGCTCTGGACACTGCCCTGCTTCTGCTCTGCTGACCTCCCAGCCGCCCTTCTTTCGGGACTGCCTTAGGGGAAACAGGACATCGCAATCCGATGAATGGAACTCCATGAAAATAAAGCCTATTTCCACATCCCATCCTCCCTCCGAAGCTTCTGAAAATGCTTATTTCAGTGGCAGCCTGAACCTCCACCTGGCTCCCACAAGCGACGGGAGAGTTTAATTCTCCAGCAACACGTTTGGCAATCTACATGAAAGTTCAAACTTCATGACAAGTGCGGGTGGCTAATATCACATGCAAGTTTGTCACAAATCAGTATAAACACGAAATGACCCATCAGCACACGGTTTGAGTCACACTTAATTTTTTAACTTTATGTAAAAAGTAATATCCAAAATTCCCCTTAATTTTTTTTTTATCATACTGGTGCTTGGAAAGAAATAAAAATTAAATTACCAATAAAATTCTTTTCCATTTCTTCATTCTAATGAGAAAACAGTCATGTAATAGATGAAACCAAAGTTTTAAATCCAACTCTTCTGAAAAAATATATTTTGAAAAAATATATATATATACATATATACATTCTCTTTAATACATGTTTAATGCTAAGAAAGAGACTCACATGTTTCATTTTATAGATTTTTATTTAAAATATTAGTTGTCTTTAATCATATTAGTACTTTGTCTTTGTTGCATCAGTTGTGATTTATTATTTATGTACAATGATAAAAATATTTTAGTATGTCATAAAACCAGATATAATGTGCCAGTATTTCCTGTTGATAAAAATATGCATTACACAAATAAAAACTCAAGCATAATTATACATTCTATGGCAAAATAATATGTTCTTGGAAATTTCAAGTGTTTTTAAATTAAATTTCAATGATTAATTAATCGGAATATATTCCATGCCACATGTTAAATTCTGATACACTGTGTGAAACAAAGATGCATCTAGAGTAGTGATAGGCAAACTTTTTCTGCCACAGGGATCAGGCCTAAACCAGCAGTCGGACATCCCCCAAGGGATTCTAGATTGGAGAGGGTATAGGCTGGGCTGAGGGCTCTAGTGTTTAGAATAAAAACAGTCAACTACTTTATAAAATTAATGAAAACCCAGCTGGCATGGCTCAGTGGTTGAGCATTGACCTGTGAACCAGGAGATCACAGTTCAATTCCTGGTCAGGGCACATGCCCGGGTTGCAGGCTCTATCTCCAGTGTAGGGCATGCAGGAGGCATCTGATAGATGATTCTCTCTCATCATTGATGTCTTTATCTCTCTCTCCTTCTCCCTTCCTCTCTGAAATCAATAAAAAATAAATAAAATAAAATTAATGACAAACATTAAATAATAGATCCAAGAAGCTTAGAGAGTATTCACCACACGAAACACTGAAAAACCTAAACCAGGCATAATTTATTTGAACTGCAGAAAAGAAAGACAAAGCTAATATCTTGAAATAAGCCAGGAGAGGCTTCAACAATCCACTTGGTAATAGATTACATTTGCATACATCAGTATGAACTCACTTTTCGCTTATATTGATGTTCACATGTACACATGTTTACAGATATGTATATATACACTTTACCATATATATTTCCCTGTTCTATCAACTGAGGGGACCTCGAAGCAAAGACACCCAAGCAGCAACAAGCACATCTAGCTTTCAGATATTCAGTTTTAATATTAATCTCCATTAAAAGAAATCAAGATTCTTTACATAAATGGCTAATTTTAGGACTGTAACAAGAAATATGCAAGATCAACATGAAGTATTTTGTAATTCTAGATAGTAAGAAATTACTCAACATGCACACACACACACACACACACACACACCACAACGATGTGGATATATTAAAAAGACAAAGGAACCAACTGAAAGAACTCCCAAAGGCCTAAAACAGAACAATTTAAACATAAAAAAGGGTAACATTGTATTATAACATCAATATCCATAAGTCCGTGGTGTCATAAATAAGTGACTGGATAAATAAATGGGAAAGAAGAGACCAATCTCTTATACTAAAGAAATTCAAATGAAATGTAGTTACACCTCCCTTGTGGAAATATATTATACTTCTTAAGTGAGATGCACATAGTAATTTCTGAAAGGTACAGTATAGAAAAAGAAAAATGGTGGTATCCCTTTACAATGATATATATAACAAGCACCGCTTCAGCCAGGTGATGAAAGCAATAAAAACATTGATATATTATGTTCATTGTATGTACCCTTGATATATTGTAATGAAAATAACACTTTACCTCTGTGGTCATCTTCTGAGAAATTGATAACAGTCTAATCATGAGAAAAATATGAAATTCCACTAGAGGGACATCCTACAGCACACCTGACTAGGACTCCTCTGCTGCCAAGATAAAAAACAGGAAGTCTGAGAAACTGTCACAGCCAACAGGATCCTAAGGAGACACCACAGCTAAGTGTAATGTGGTACCCTGAATGGGATCCTGGAACAGACAAAAAATATCAATTAAAGGCTAAGAAAATCTCAACAATGTATAGATTTTAGTTAATAATCATATGCTCATATTGGTTCATTAATTTTAACAAATGTATCATACTAATGTAAGATATTAATATTAGGGAGTTTTAGGGATAGTGTTATGAGAACTCTTATACTTCCTTCTTGATTTTCTGGAAATCTAAAACAGTTCTAAAAAATTAAATATAAAAATAAATTATTAAATTATGACCATCATCCTTAAACCAAGTTTTAAAATGTTTAAAATTTAAGGCTATTGACATTCATACATATATTTGTTCTACATCATTCTCAACCACTTAACCACTTGGCATTTGTGCTTATCATTTATACTGAGTTTAGCATTTTCCTGCTCAACACATTGTATGTCCTAATTAAAATAAAATAAATACCAACATTTAAAGCTGCTACCAAAATATTGGTTAATGATATTGACAAGTGTCCTCATTATGCTAATAATCCCCTCTGACATATCACTAAGTTTCTCATAGAAAACTTAAATATTTTTTATTATTAAACATATATTACATTCTTACCTGAACTACATGGATATTCGTAGTGTTTATTTCTGTGCTTAAACACTGTTTTTGTGGCTGCCAGTTAAAACTACAGGACTCACACAGAGTAAATGTAATCCTATATATAAAAATCCAGGGTCCATAACGTCCAAAATGACCAAAGGCTCGACTGACCAGAAGTCAGTCCTGTAGTCAGTGCTGGGTTGCAGTGGGGAACCAGCACTGACTCCGCTGCTATGGGCACAGCAACACAGCACTGACTGCTGAGGGGGCTGCGCATCAGGCCCGGAGAGAGGCCTAGGGAAAGAGAGGCAGGGTCTGATCCGCAGCCTCCGTGGCAGCTATTGATTAGCCGTTGCCTCTCTCTCTCTCTTTGGGCTTCGCCAGCAGCCCTGCCTTTGTTTCTCTCAGGGCCTCTGAGGGGGCTGCTGATCAGCCCCACCTCTCTGATCAGGCC